>NW_025421741.1:1800000-2277500 GCF_011764305.1 Mustela putorius furo | reverse complement strand
GGATCTATCCCTGGGTTGCAAGGATGGTTCAACATTCGCAAATCAATCAATGTCATAAACAAATTAATAAGTGAAGACAGAAGAATCACATGGTCCTCTCAACTGGTGAAGAAAACGCATTTGACAAAATCCAGCTTCCGTTCCTGATTAAAACACTTCAAAGTAGGGATAGAGGGAACTTTTGTAAACTCCCTAAAGTATATCTTTGAAAATCCCACAGTGAATATCATCCTCAATGGGTAAAAGCTGAGAGCCTTCTCTTAGGGATCAGCATCATGACAGGGAAGCACACTCTCTCTACTCTTGTTCAACATAGTATTTGAAGTCCTAGCAACAGCAATCAGACAACAAAGATAAAAAAAAAAAAAAAAGGTATCCGAATTGACAATGAAGAAGTCAAACTGTCTCTCTTCACAGATGACATACTTTATATGGAAAACCGAAAAGACTCCACCCCCATACTACTAGAACTTATACAGCATTTCAATAATGCAGAAGGCACAAATCCTTGTACAGAAATGAGTGGATTTCTTATTTATTAACAATGAAAATACAGAAAGGGAAATACAGAATAATTTCCAATTACCTCAGCTCCAAAAAGATAAGATACCTGGGAATAACCCAAACCAAAGAGGTAAACGATATGTACTCAGGGAACTACAGAACACTCATGAAAGAAACCAAAAAGATGGAAGACCATTCCATGCTCATTAATCGGAAGAATAAACAGTGTTAAAATGTCTATGCTACCTATGGTAATCTACTGTTTTAATGCCATTCTGAACAAATTCCACCGGTATCTTTCAAAGAGCTGGAGCAGACACAATCCTAAAATTGGTGTGGAATCTGAAGAGACTCCGTATTGCTAATTAAATGCCAAAAAGAAAAACAAAACTGGGAGCATCATGTTGCCTGGTTTCAAGGGTTACTACAAAGCTGTGATCACCAAGACAGCATGGGACTGGCATAAAAAGAGTCACTTAGGCCAGTGGAACAGAGTAGAGAGCTCAGATATGGACCATCAACTCTATAGTACAATAATTTTCAACAAAGCAAGAAAAAATATACAGAGGAAAAAAGTCTCTTCAATAAATGGTGCTGGTAAAATTGGGACATCTATGTGTAGATGAGTGAAACTCGACCATTCTCTGACACCATACACAAAGAAAAACTCGAAATGAATAAAAGACCTCACCATGAGGGAGGAATCCATCAGAATCTTGGAGGAGAATGTAGGAGTAACCTCTTCAACTTTACCCATAGCAACATCTTTCAAGATATGTCTCCAAAGGCAAAGAATACAAAAGAGAGTATGAACTTTTGGGACTTCATCCAGATCCAAAGCTTCTGCACATCAAAAGACAGTCAACAAAACAAAGAGCCAACCAATGGAAATCGAGTAGATATTTGCAAATGACAGGACAGAGAAAAGGTGGATATCTAGGATCTAGAAAGAACTCTTCAAACTCAACACACACAAAAGAGATAATCATATTTAAAAATGGGCAGAAGATATGAAGAGACACTTCTCCAATGAAGACATACAAATGGCTATCAGACACATGAAAAAATGCTCATCATCACTAGCCATCAGGGAGATGCAAATTAAAAGCACCTTGAGATAGAAACTGACACCAGTTAGAACAGCCAAAATCCGCAAGACAGGAAACAACATGTGTTGGAGAGGATGTGGAGAAAGGGGAACCCTGTTACACTGTTGGTGGGAATGCAAGTCAGTGCAGACAGTCTGGAGAACAGTGTGGAAATTACTCCAGAAATTAAAAATAGAGCTTCCCTAGGACCCTGCAATTGTACTACTGGGTATTTACCCCAAATATACAGATGGAGTGAAAAGAAGGGCCATCTGTACCCCAATGTTTATAGCAGCAATGGCCATGGTCACCAAACTGTGGATAGAACCAAGGTGCCCTTCAACGGAAGAATGGATAAGGAAGATGTGGTCCATATACACTATGGAGTATTATGTCTCCATCAGAAAGGATGAATATCCAACTTTGGTAGCAACATGGACAGGACTGGAAGAGATTCTGCTGAGTGAAATAAGTCAAGCAGAAAGAGTCAATTATCATATGGTTTCACTTATGTGTGGAACATAACAAATAGCATGGAGGACAAGGGGAGATGGAAAGGAGAAGGGAGTGGAGGGAAATTGGAAGGGGAAGTGAACCAAGAGAGACTATGGACTCTGTAAAGGAATCTCAGGGCTTTGACGGTGTGGGAGTGGGAGGTTGGGGAACCAAGTCGTGGCTATTAGAGAGGGCACGGATTGCGTGGAGCACTGGGTGTGCTGCTAAAACAATGAATAGGGTTACACTGAAAATAAATTTTAAAAAATGAACATTTGTATGCCAATAAGCTAAGCAAACTAGGTGAAATGGATGCATTCCTAGAAAATTATAAAATCCCAAGACTGAACCGGGAAGAAATTCACAACATGAATAGACCATTTCCAGTAATAAGATGGAAGCAGTAATCAAAAACTTCCCAAAAAACATGAGCCCAGGCCCTTATGTACTCCCTGGGGACTTCTACCACACTTTAAGAGAAGAAATAACACCTGTTCTCCTGAAGCTCTTTCCAAAAATTGAAAAAGAAGTAAAATGTCCAGGCCCTCTTTATGAAGCCAGCATTACCCTGATCCCCAGACCAGGCAAAGAGCTCATCATAAGAAGAATTTCAGACCAATATCACTGATGAGTATCGATGCAAACATTCTCAAAAAGATCCTAGCTCATAGGATTCAAAGTACATTAAAAAGATGATCCACCATGACCGGGTATGATCTATCCCTGGGTTGCAAGGATGGTTCAACATTCTCAAATCAATCAATGTCATAGAACAAATGAAGAAGTGAAGAGAGAAGAATCACATGGTCCTCTCAATTGATGAAGAAAAAACATTTTGGGGGCACCTGGGTGGCTCAGTGGGTTAAGCCTTTGCCTTCGGCTCGGGTCATGATCCCAGGGTCCTGGGATCAAGCCCCGCATTGGGCTCTATGCTCTGCAGGGAGCCTGCTTCCTCCTCTCTCTCTGCCTGCCTCTCTGCCTACTTGTGATCTCTGTCAGATAAATAAAGAAAAAATCTTAAAAAAAAGAAAAAACATTTTGACAAAATCCAGCATCTGTTCCTGTTTAAATCGCTTCAATGTATAGGGATAGAGGGAATATTCTTCAAGTTCATAAAACGTTTCTATGAAAAACCCACAGGGAATACCCTCCTCAATGGATAAAAGCTGACAGCCATCACTTTGAAATCAGGAACATGACAAGGATGCCCACTCTCACAACTCGTGTTCAACATAGTATTTGTAGTCCTAGCAACAACAATCATACAACAAAGAGAAATAAAATGTATCCTAATTGGCAATCAAGAAGTCAAACTCTCTCTCTTCACAGATGACAGATTTTATATGGAGAACCCAAAAGACTCTGCCCACAAACTACCAGAACACATACAGCAATTCAATAATGTGGCAGGATACAAAATCAGTGGCTTTATTCTACATTATCAATGAAAATAAAACTGGGGGCATCACGTTACCTGATTTCAAGCTTTATTACAAAGCTGTGGTCAACAAGACAGCATGGTACTGGCATAAAAACAGACACATTAACCAGTGGAACAGAGTAGAGAGCCCATATCAGAGTTGAGATATGGACCCTCAACTCTATGTTCAATTAATCTTCGACAAAACAGGAAAAAGTATACAGTGGAAAAAAGACGGTCTCTTCAATAAATGGTGCTGGGAAAACTGGACAGCTATATGTAGAAGAATGAATCTCGACAATTCTCTTACACCATACACAAAGATAAGCTCAAAATAAATAAAAGACCTCAGCGTGAGACAGAAATCCATCAGAATCCTAGAGGAGAACATAGGCAGTAATCTCTTTGATATCAGCCACAGCAACTTCTTTCAAGATATGTCTCCAAAAGCAAAGGAAACAAAAGTGAAAATAAACTTCTGGGACTTCCTCACAATCAAAAGCTTCTGCACAGCAAAGGAAACCATCAAAAAAACAAAGAGGCAACCCACGGAATGCGATAAGATATTTGCAAATGACAGTACGGAGAAAAGGTTGATATCCAGGATCTATAATGAACTCCTCAAACTCAACACACACAAAACAGGCAATCGCATAAAAAATGTGCAGAAGAAATGAACAGAAACTTCTCCATGAAGACATAAAAATGGCTATCAGACACATGAAAAAATGTTCATCATCACGGAGATTCAAATTAAAACCACATTGAGAGGGGCGCCTGGGTGGCTCAGTGGGTTGGGCCGCTGCCTTTGGCTCAGGTCATGATCTCAGGGTCCTGGGATCGAGTCCCGCATCGGGCTCTCTGCTCAGCAGGGAGCCTGCTTCCCTCTCTCTCTCTCTATCTGCCTCTCCATCTACTTGTGATTTCTCTCTGTCAAATAAATAAATAAAACCTTTAAAAAAAAAAACCACATTGAGATATCATCTTACACCAGTTAGAATGGCCAAAATTAACATGACAGGAAAAAACATGTGTAGCAGGGGATGTGTAGAAAGGATAACCCTCTTACACTGTTGGTGGGAATGCAGGTTGGTGCAGCCACTTTGGAGAACAGTGTGGAGATTCCTAAAGAAATTAAAAATAGAACTTCCCTATGGCCCTGCAATTGCACTCCTGGGTATTTACCCCAAAGATACAGATGGAGTGAAAAGAAGGGTCATCTGTACCCCAATGTTTATAGCAGCAATGGCCAGTCACCAAACTATGGAAAGAACCAAGATGCCCTTCAACGGATGAATGGATAAGGAATATGTGGTCCATGTACACTACGGAATATTATGCCTCCATCAGAAAGGATGAATACCCAACTTTTGTAGCAACATGGACAGGACTGGAAGAGATTAAGCTGAGTGAAATCAGTCAAGCAGAGAGAGTCAATTATCATATGGTTTCACTTATTTGTGGAGCATAACAGATAGCATGGAGGACATGGGGAGTTAGGAGAAGGGAGTTGGGGGAAATTGGAAGGGGAGGTGAATCATGAGAGACTATGGACTCTGAAAAACAATCTGAGGGGATTGAAGTGGCGGGGCATGGGCAATTGGGGTACCAGGTGGTAGCACGGATTATAGAGGGCACGGATTGCATGGAGCACTGGGTGTGGTGAAAATAATGAATACTGCTATGCTAAAAATAAATAAATTTAATTAAAAAGAAAATACATAAAGGGAAATTATAGAATCAATTCCTTTACTACAGCACCCAAACCATAAGATACCTGGGAATAAAGAGGTAAAGGATTTGTACTCGAGGAACTACAGTACACTCATGAAAGAAATTGAAGAAAACAAAAAAGACAGAAAACCATTGTATTCTCATGGATCAGAAGAATAAACAATGTTGAAATGTCTATACTGCCTAGAGCAATCAATCCATTTAATGCCATTCCAATCAAAATTCGTGCGGTAACATTCAAAGAGCTGGAGCAAACCCAAGCCTAAAATTTGTGTGGAATCAGAAGTGGCCCCATATTGCTAAGAATTTCCAAAAAGAAAAACAAAACTGGGATCACCATGTTGCCTGATTTCAAGGGTTACTACGAAGCTGTGATCACCAAGACAGCATGGGACTGGCATAAAAACAGACCCATAGTCCAGTGGAACACAGTAGAGAGCTCAGATATGGACCATCAACTCTATGGTCGGATAATCTTCTAGAAAGCAGGAAAAAAAATATACAGTGGGAAAAAAAAGTCTCTTCAATAAATGGTGCTAGAAAACAGGGTATCTATATGTAGTAGAATGAAACTCGACCATCCTCTTATACCATACACAAAGATAAACTCATAATGAATAAAAGACCTCAATGTAAGACAGGAATCTATCAGAATTTTAGAGGAGAACATAGGCAGTAACCTCTTCAACACTGGCCATAGCAACATCTTTCAACGTATGTCTCCAAAGGCAAAGAAAACAAAAGCGATGATGAACTTTTGGGACTTCATCAGGATCAAATTCTTTTTTACAGTTGCCTTAAACAGTCAACGAAACAAAGAGGCAACTGATGGAATGGGAGAAAATATTTGCAAATGACAGTACAGACAAAAGGTTGATATCCAGAATCTAAAAAGAACTCCTCAAACTCAACACACACAAAACAGATAATCATAAAAAAATGGGCAGAAGATAGGAACAGACACCTCTCCAATGAAGACATAAAAATGGCTATTAGACACATGAAAAAATGTTCATCGTCACTAGCCATCAGGGAGATGCCAATAAAAACCACATTGAGATACCATCTTACACCAGTTAGAACAGCTAAAATCAGCAAGATAGGAATCAACATGTGTTGGTAAGGATGTGGAGAAAGGGAACCCTCTTACACTGCTGTCTGGAAAACAAGTTGGTGCAGCCACATTGCAGAACAGTGTGGAGATTACTCAAGAAATTAAAAATAGATCTTCCCTATGACCTTGCAACAGCACTACTAGTTATTTACCACAAAGATACAGATGTAGTGACAAGAAGGGCCATCTGTACCCCAATGTTTAGAGAAGCAATGGCCACAGTCACCAAACTGTGGAAAGAACCAGGATGCCCTTCAAAGGACGAAAGGATAAGGAAGATGTGGTCCATACACACTATGGAGTATTATGCCTCCATCAGAAAGGATGAATACTCTCTTTTGTAGCAACATGGACGGGACTGTAAGAGATTCTACTGAGTGAAATAAGTCAAGTAGAGAGTGTCAATTATGATATGGTTTGACTTATGAGTAGAGCATAACAAATAGCATGGAGGACAAGGGGAGATGGAGAGGAAAAGGGAGTTATGGGAAATTGGGAGGGGAGGTGAACCATGAGAGACTATGGACTCTGAAAATGAATCGGAGGGCTTTAAGGGGTGGGGGGTGGGGGTTGCAGAACCAAGATTTGGGGATTATAGAGGGCATGGATTGCATGGAGCACTGTGTGTGGTTCTAAAACAATGAATAGGGTAACACTGAAAAGAAATTTTAAAAATGAACAGTTGTATGCCAATACGCTAAGCCACCTAGGTAAAATGGATGCATTATTAGAAAACTATACAATCCCAAAATTGAACCAGGAAGAAATACACAACTTGCATAGACCGTTATCCAGTAACAGGATTGAAGCAGTGATCAAAAAACCTCCCAAAAAACAAGAGCCCAGGACCTTCGGATTTGCTGGGGAATTCTATCAAAACTTCAGAGAAGAAATAACACCTCTTCTCCTGAAGCTCTTTCCAAAAACTGAAGCAGAAGGAAAACTTCCAGACACTTTTTATGAAGCCAGCATTATGCTCATCTCCAAAGCAGGCAAAGACCTTATCAAAAAGGAGAATTTAAGACCAATATCACTGATGAATATGGATGCTTAGATTCTCAACAAGATCCTAGCTAATAGGATCAAACAGTACATTAAAAAGATTATCCACCATGACCTGGTGAGATCTATGCCTATGTTGCAAGGGTGGTTCAACATTGCAAATCTATGTCATAGAACAAATTAATAAAAGATGAGAGAAGAACCACATGGTCCTCTCAAGTGATGAAGAAAAAGCATTTGACAAAATCCAGCATCCGTTCCTGATTAAAACGCTTCAAAGTATAGGGATAGAGGGAACATTCATCAACTTCATAAAATGTTTATATGAAAAATTCACAGTAAATATCATCCTCAAAGGGTAAAAGCTGACAGCCTTCCCTTTGAGATCAGGAACATGACAAGGATGCCCATTCTCACCACTCTTGTTCAACATAGTATTTGAAGTCCTAGCATCAGCAAACAGACAACAAAGAGGAATAAAAGGTATCCAAATGGGCAATGAAGAAGTCAGACTCTCTCTTCACAGTTAATATACTTTATATGGAATACCCTAAAGACTCCACCCCCAAACTACTAGAACTCATTCAGCAATTCAATAATGTGGCAGGATACAAAATGATGGTAAAGGAATCATTGGCTTTCTTCTACATTACCAATGAAAATACAGAAAGGGAAATTAGAGAATTGATTCCATTTACTACAGCACCCAAACCATAAGATACCTGGGAATAAACCAAACCAAAGAGGTAAAGGATCTGAAAGCGGGGAACTACAGAACACTCATGAAAGAAATTGAAGAAAACAAAAACGATAGAAGCCCATTGCATGCTTATGGATCAGAAGAATAAACATTGTTAAAATGTCTAGACATTTAATGTTAAGTTACCACCTAGAGCAATCAATCCTTTTAATACCATTCTGATGAATATTCCACCAGTATGTTTTAAAGCGCTGGAGCCAACACAAGCCTAAAATTTGTGTAGAATCAGAGAGACCCTGTATTGCTAAGGAGATGCTGAAAAAAAAAAACAAAACTGGGAGCATCACGTTGCCTGATTTCAAGTGTTAATACAAAGCTGTGATCACCAATACAGCATGGGACTCGCATAAAAACAGAAACATAGACCAGTGGAACAGAGTAGAGAGCTCAGATATGGGCAATTAACTCTATGGTCAAATAATCTGACAAAGCAGAAAAAAGTATATAGTGGAAAAAAGGCAGTCTCTTCAATAAATGGTGCTGGAAAAATTGGGACAGCTATGTGTAGATGAATGAAACGCGACCATTCTCTTACACCAAACAAAAAGAGAACTCGAAATGGATAAAGCACATAAACTTGAGGTAGGAATCCATGAGAATCATAGAGGGGAACATAGGCAATAACCTCTTCAACACTGGCCACAGCATCTTCTTTCATATATGTCTCCAAAGAAAAAGCAAACAAAAGCAAAATTGAACTTTTGGGACATCACCAGTTCAAAAGCTTCTGCACAGTGAAAGAAACAGTCAACAAAACACAGAGGCAAACCACAGAATGGGAGAAGGTATTTGCAAATGACAGTACAGACAAAATGTTGATATCCATGATCTGTAAAGAACTCCTCAAACTCAACACACACAAAACAGACAATCATATAAAAAATGGGCAGAATATAGGAACAGACATTTCTCCTATGAAGATTACAAATGGCTATCAGACACATGAAAAAATATTCGTCATCACTGGTTATCAGGGAGATGCCAATTAAAGCCACCTTGAGATAGCACCTGACGCCAGTTAGAACGGCCCAAATCAGCAAGATAGAAATCAGCATGTGTTGGAAAGGATGTGGAGAAAGGGGAACCTGTCTCTCTACTCTGCTCCAGGAATGCTCCTCTGCACTGGTGCCCCCAGGTGGGTCACGTCATCTCTCACATTTTCTGGGTGTCCGCGACATGCCCCAAGCAAGAAAGGGCCCATGGCCACGGGGAGCAGGGCGTTCCGGAGGGCTGCTCAACACTGGCTAATTCTCAGGAGCATTCTGCCCAAACCGATCCCAGTTTGGGAAGAACGCTCCTGAGAATCAGCTGGACAATGCTCGCTTCTGGTGCCGCACATCTGCATGACCGTCTCCTGGGCATGGCCTGGCATCTTGAGTGATCATGTCCGAACCCCACCAGAATGGACTCCGGGAGTCAGGCCTCGGCGATTCCAAGGCCTCCTGCTCCTCAGCCTCTGGTGGTCCCTTCCCTGGTGCTGTCCCATGGAGCTGGGCCTGCCCTGAGGCCCGGGCACGAACCCTCACCTTCTTCCTCAACTCAGGACCTGGTAATGGGTCCTCAATTCTTTTTCCCCAACTTACTCCCTCAAGGGTCCTGTCCCTCAGGGCCTCCAACTGGTAAACCCTGAGTCCCACATCACGCCTCCCACCCCAGAGCACACGGTGCCTTTCGGTGCTTTGGACAAGCCTCCGGGCGACAGAAAACTTTGTGCCCCCACCGAAGTCAGCCCCACACTTGGGCTCCCAACACCCGAAAAGTCGGAAGCAGACACACAGCCGCAACCCATCCCTCAACTCTGCTCCAGGAATGCTCCCCTGCGCCAGTGCCCCAGGGTGGGTCACATCCTCTCTCGCATTTTCTGGCTGGCCACGACATGCCCCGGGTGAGAAAGGGCCCTGGACCATGGGGAGCAGGGCGGTCCACAGGGCTGCCCAATGCTGGCCAATTCTCACGCGCGTTCTGCCCACCAGTTTGGGCATAACGCTCGTGAGAATTGGCTGGAAAACGCCTGGCAAAATTGCTTTGGGCGTCCCACATCTGCAGGGCCACCCCATGGGCCTGGCACAGCAACGCAAGCAGTTTCCTCCGAACCCCACCAGAAAGCCCTCTGGGAGGCAGACTCCAGTGAGGCCTATGCCTCCTGTTTCTCAGCCTCCAAGGGTCCCCTCCCTGGTGCTGTCCGATGGAGCTGGGTCAGCCCCAAGGCCCGGGCATGAACCCTTGCCTGCTTCCCCAGCCTTCCATTTCCAGGGTACTGTCCCACGGGGCCACCAACTGGGGAACATTGAGTGCATGCCACGCCTCCCCCTTCACCCACCCCTGCCACAAATGGTGCCTTTCAATGCTTTGGCCAATTTCAGAGGGAGAGAAACCTCCTGCCCACACTTGCCCACTCAGCACCATCCTTGGGCGCCCCTTTCCTGGAGGAAAAATCGGAGGCGGACGCCCTGCCACGATCCGTCCCTCAGCTTTGCTCCTGGAACCCTCCACTGCACAGGGGCCCAGGGTGGGCTGTGTCGTATCGGCGCATTTCAGGCTGGCCGCGACCTAAAGTAGCTGCCCGAAAAGTAGGAGGCGGATGCTGGGCTGCCACCCATTCCTCAACTCTGCTCCGGGAACACTACCCTGTGCCGGGCCGCTGGGTGGGCCGCGTCATCTAGGCACGTTTTCCGGGTGGCCGCAACCTACCCCAGGCAAGAAAGGGCCCTGGTGCCACAAGGAGCAGGGTGGTCCTCAGGGCTACCCAACGCCAGCCAATTCTCACAAGCATTCTGCCCAAATCTATGTGGATTTGGGCAGAATGCTCACTTCCGGTGACACATGTCTGCAGGGCCGCCTGCTGAGCCTGGCCCAAAATCCCATGTTGTCATGACTCGGACACTGCCAAAAAGCCCTCCATGGATCAGTTGGAGATGAGGCCAATGCCTCCTGCTCCTTGGCCTCTGTGGGCCCCCTCCCTGGAGCTGAGCGATGGGGTCTGCCATGCCCCTATTGCTAGGTCCTAACCCTCACCTAGTTTTCAGTGTTCCCTTCACAGGGTCCTGTCTCTCGAACTCTCCACTGTGGGAAATGTGAAACCCACCCAATTAGTCCTCTTGCCACCTACTTGCAAACCATGGCTTTTGGAGCCTGAGTCAACCCTGGTATGTGAAGACCCCTGCCTGCCCGCCCACAACAAGGCTTTCCCACACCATCAGCAGCATAGTCTTAGCATGTTTTCCTGATGGCTACACCATGCACTGTGCAAGAAATCTCTCTAGTCCACCGGAGACAGGTGGTCCAAAGCGCCCCTTAATGCCAGACTATTCTCATGATATGGATTTGGGCAGAATGCTCATGAGAATTGGCGGGAAATTCCCTGATGACCTCACTTCGTGCAGCTCATGTCTGCCTGAACATGGCCTTATCTAGAGGCGTGTCCTCAGTGGTCTTGGCAAGAACTCAGGGAAAGCCCTCCACAAGCCAGGTGATGCAAGTCCAATGATTCTCCCTACTCAGCCCTGGGTGACTGCGTCTGTTGCAGAAGATCTGACATACCATGCCCCTAGGCTCTAAATAAATGTAGTTTCATTTTTCATGCTTCCATTCTAAGGCTCCTGGCCCCAAAGCCCCTTATATAAAGGAGGTCTGAGTGATACCACACGACTCCACCTGCCACGTGGTAGGAATTCATGCTGATTGGAGTTGTGTCAAGCCCTCAAAGGGGGTGAAACTTGCTTGCACCCATGAAATTATCCTGGCCATCACGCCCCCCGGCCCTAAAGCCATATACTTGTGATGCAAGAGGTGTGTCCCCAATTCATCCCTGAGGGCCGGCCCCCTCAGATCCAGCAGATATAGCCTGCAATGTTCCAAAGCCCTAACTCTAACCTTACTTTGCGTTTTCAGGCTTCCATTCCAAGGGGTCTGGCCCCATGGATTAAGGACCCCTGAACGACACCCCAGGAATCCAACCTCCACACGGATGGAACCCATGCCACTTGAAGCTGCACTGAACCTTCAGAGGGGGAGAAAACTGAAGTCCCCCTAAAGCCACCCCTACCATCGGCGGTCCCCCAGGGACAAACCCTGATTCTTCAGGGTGGCCAAACGAATGTCCTTAACTCTGTCCTGATGGGAGCCAATTTCAACATTGCCAAGTCGGGCCAGCCATGTCCCTCTAACCCTAACAATAGGCTTCAATACCCGGAGGCCTGGCCCCCACACCCTCCAGATTGTGGATGCCTAAGACTCACCCTGGCATGACCCTGGCTCCTAGGGTGCAGTGGTACCATTGGGAGGTGCACAGATTCCTCAGAGCTGTGAAACCTGCATGCCCCCCAAGGCACCACCCAGCACCTTTCACCCCATGGACTCAAACCCAGAACCCAACCCCCCGCCTGATGCCCGTTCTCAACTCAGCACACCAGGGACCCCAACTCAGCACCAGCAGATCAAGCCTGACATGCCCCTAGGCCCTTACCATAACCCTAATTTGGGTTTTTAGGCTTCCATCCAAAGAGATCTGGCCCCCCAAATCCCCAAGATTTAGGACTGCAGAGTGACACCACAGGACTCCACTGACCACGTGGGTGGACATATTGAGGTTTGGGCTGCACCAAACACTCAGGGAGAAACCTGCAAGCCCCCCTAAAGCCACCCCCACCATGAGAGACCTTATGGCCATAAAACCAGATTCAGCTGTGCCTCTGGATGCATGGCCTGGACTCAGCCCTGTGGGGAGCCTACATCAGCACCAGTACATTGGGCCTGCCATGCCCGTGGGCCCTAACACTAACCCTATGTGGGGTGTACAGGCTTCCATGTCCAGAGGCCTGTTCCCCAAGCATGATGATGGGCACCTCTGAGACTCATGCTGGCATAAAGAGCGCCTCAGTGACACCCCAGGTCTGCGCCCCACACACATGAGGAAACTGTGCCCTTTGGAGCTCTGCAGAACCCTCAGACTGCGAGAAACCTGCATGCCACTCTGAGGATGCTCTCGGCTTCTATAGCCTCCCTGGACACAAACTCAGAGTCTGACATGCCGCCTGACACCTAGCCTGACATCAGCCCACTGGGGAGCCTGCCTCAGCACCAGCAGATCAAGACTTCCTTGCCCTGAGGTCCTTATCATAACTCTAGTTTCTGTTTTCAGGCTTCCAACCCAAGAGGCCTGAAAATCAAACTTCCCAGATTAAGGACCCCTCTGTGAAAACCCAAGAATCCGACTGCCATGCAGGGGGAGACTGTGCCATTTAGAGCTCTGCAGTGCCCTCAGAGAGGAAGAAACATGCACACCCTTCTAAAACACTCCCACCATCAGCAGTTATCCTGCCCAGAAACCCCGATTCTGCCACACTGCAGGATGCTCTCCCTCAACGCAATCCTGAGGGGAGTCTGCATCAGCACCGGTGGATCAGAGCTGCCATTCCCCAAGGCCATTACCCTAACCCTAAGTTGCGTTTTCAGGCTTCCTTCTACATGGATCTGTCCAGCAAGCCCTCTGGGTTGGGAACCCTAGAGTCACACCGCAGGAGTCCACCTGCCACCTAGCAGGAAACCAGTCTGTTTGGACCTGCAAGGAACTGTCAGAGCCAGAGAAACCTGCGTGTCCCCATGAGTACTCCCCAACGTTTTTCAGCCCTCCTTAGCCTGATGCGCCACCTGACCCCCTTCCTCAACACAGATCCTCAGAGCTCCCACCTCTGGACCAGCAGTTCGGACCTGTCACGCCCCTAGCTCAGCTCTCCTCGGTGAACCCTGTCAGCTCTAGGAAGACCTAGAACTACCCTGCCTGCTGCAAAGCTGGGCTCCCCTCTCCTTCTTCTCAACTTAAACTGGCCCAAGGTTTTCATGAGAAAGCGGGAAGGCTGGGAATCAGGGGTGGCTCAGTGGGTTAAAGCCTCTGACTTTAGCTCAGGTCATGATGCCAGGATCCCGGGATCGAACTCTGCATCGGGTTCTCTGCTCAGCGAGGAGCCTGCTTCCCTGCCCCCCCCACCGCCTATTTGTGATGTTTGTCAAATAAATAAAAATAAAATCTTAGAAAAAAAGGGGGGGGAGGCTATATCCTGAATGTTTAACACCTCCGTTCCTCTTCTGCCCTATTTCTCTCCACTTACCTTTGTACCTGGGCAAACTGGAAGGAACATATCAATGGAACATGGACATGCTCTTAGATCTAAATTTTTCCTGGCAGCTCTCTGAGGGCTCCTTATGCAATCAGAAACTAGTGTGTCCCACCATAGTGTGTTTGAAAATGATCACTGACAGAACAGGAGAGCGAAAATCACTCCATTTTTACCTCACTCTTCATGAAGTAGAACATGGTCTTCTTCTTTCCTTCCTTGATTTCAGTTCCAATATGTTTCCATGCAGTGTTCATTCCTTTGCTTCAGAAGTAGGATTTTGTGATTCCTCGCCTGTACAGGACACCCAGAGCTCATGGCAGTGATTACGCTCCCTAACAGCCATCACCCATTGGACCCTTCCTACCCACACCCCTGCTTTCCAGCCACCCTTGGTTGGTGCTCTAAGATTGAGTCCCTTTCCTCATTGACCCAGTTTTCTCCCCTCACTTTGTTCATGTTTTCTTTCTGAAATTCCACAGAAGTCAAACGATAGGATGTTGGTAATTCCTTACAGATTTTGCTCAGCTAAACCCACTCTAGACCCATCCACATCCTTGAAAATGGTAAGATTTCCTTCTTTCTGAACCAGGCTCCTATTACTTTAAGAAGATATGGGAGATTATATACACATACACACACACACACACACACACACACACACATCACTCATCATTGAATGGACACTGAGACTCCCTCCATCATTTCGCTGTGGTTGATAATGCTGGTGTCCATATCACCTTGCTTGTACCCCATTGAATGTGCATTTTTGTGCCCTTTAGGGAAATACTAGGAGGGCAACTGCTGGATTATAGGGTTGTTCAGTTCGCTTTTGGAGAAACCACCAAGCTCTTTTCCAGAGTGGCTGCAACAACCCGCATGCCCACCGACAGTGCAGGAGGGTTCCGCTGGAAGCAGAGAACTCCACACCTTGAGGAACAGCAATTTCCTAAGGAGGAAACAGAAAACCTGGGGGATAACATGACTCAGACAGCATCCAGCAAGCAGCCCAAGAAATTCACCCCAGGGTTCCTGACGCCATGCCCTGGGAAGCCATCAGAATGCCTCTATCCAGGAGATTCCCAAAGACCCCCCTTCTGATTTCACCACCCATGAAACTTCAGAGAAAGGATGCCATGGCCAACTCTCTAGAGGGTCCACTGAGTGAAACTAGAAAGCCAAGCTTCCCTTTTCAATCGTCCAAGGCTCCTTGGAATCCTTTGGAATGTTCCCTCTGCCCTCATCGGAACTCTTTGGATAAAAAAGACAGATCCATTGGGATCCATCCCCTTGGACAAAGGAGAAGCCATCCTCCAAGCCTCGATCTGACCACATACAGCCACCTCGCTCCAGAAGCCGGCCATTCCACCACAGCCGAGGCCCCACGGAATCAACAGTCTTCGAGGAAGGAACGCATTCTAGGTCCCAAACACACACTGAGTCCATCTCATCTTCTCTTTCGAATCCAAGGGATTGCCTAGGAAAGAGATGTTCCAAACACCTCTGTGAGCCAGAAATAGACAGAGAAAAGGAGATCCCTGCCAAGTGCTCCCTGCAAGGAAACTCAGGATCCTAGCACCCATGCTCCATGGGTGACAGCTGTGTTCGTGCGACTTTCTGGCTCCACAGGAGAAGAGAGAAAACCCAGGATGTCTGGGGTGAAAGAGAAGTTTTACCTCCCATGCCGGCGTGGATGTGCCACTGTGCCCCACGGGCCTGCTGTTTTCTCTGAACACTGACGTCCTGGGACAAGCTGCAGGACGGACTCAGATGCTGATTTCCAGACTTCAGGTCTCGTGGAGCCAGAGCAAAGAAGGGATGTCAGGTGGGCATAAGCAGGCGCCTCCCGCCTGGAGCCTCCACACCTGCTCCAATTCCTGGGAGAAGGAGACACATGCTTGTTTCTTAAGTCGTAATTATCTTCATAATTACTAATATTTAATAATTACATAGACCAATGTCATTATCCTTTTAAGAAAAGTGAAATTAGGGACGCCTGGGTGGCTCAGTTGGTTGAGCAGCTGCCTTCGGCTCAGGTCATGATCCCAGCATCCTGGGATCAAGTCCCACATCGGGCTCCTTGCTTGGCAGGGAGCCTGCTTCTCCCTCTGTCTCTGCCTGCCATTCTGTCTGCCTGTGCTCGCTCTCTCTCCCTCTCTCTCTCTCTGACAAATAAATAAAATCTTAAAAAAAAAAGAAAAGTGACATTAGTCTCCCCAAAAATACTCAATTCTTTGGTTACAAATGCAACATGCATCTGGTTTACTCCACCCTCCAGGCACCCCCCTGTAGGACCCTCCTCCGCAATCCTGAGAGCCCATTACCACCATCCCCTGGGGACATGGGGCACAATGCTGAAGCTGGGGAACTACTCTGTGGCTTATTAGCGCCACACCTGGGGGAACAGGGACACCCTGCTAAACTCAGGGTGATGCTCAAGGTCCATTACCTGCATTGTCTGTGCTGGGGGACAAGAGGGCAGCCCACTGAACTTTGGGGACTGTGTGTGGATGTTAGGTGTGCTCTTCCCAGGGAACACCGGAAACCCTGAACCGCCCTCAACCCATCCCACAAAACCTCATGTGAGTGGGTGTCCTGGAGTTCAGGAGTCTGGGGAGAGGGCCAGTAGATGGACATTGGGCAGAAGAGACTTTCAAGGGAAAAAGAAAACTCATCTGAGTTCCCGGGATTAGATTGTTCCAGGACCCCACATCCCACCTGGCTGGCGCCCTATCTCCATGGGACCCCCACCCTGGCCCACAGCGTGTCCTAACTGACCAGAGAACTCCACCTGTCAAGATCACCTTCGCCTGCCCCACCTGGGCATCCCAGACAGCTCAGGATCCGCCCACAGAGAGGTAGCTCCACACCTACATGGTGATTGGTCGGGGAGGGTGGTGCCCCGGCCCACTGGATGCTGTGCCTGTACCAGGCAACCCTCCCTCGCACCCTCCCCTCCCCGTGAATGCAGGTGGTCCCAGAGCCTCCGCGCCCCAATGCCTGGCTCAGCTGGGCAGGCATGGGCGGTGGGCAGGGCCCCCCCAGACATCTGGCCCCTTCTGCAGACCCATGTAGCTGCAGACCACCCTCGGAGCCCTGCACCAGCCCCGCCTGCCGAGCTCTTCCTGACTCCTGGCAAGGTCAGCTGCTCTCAGACCTTCCCAGGCTTGGGCTTTAGGAAATGCAGTGGTTTCCCACATTTCCAAGGCAATTTTAAGACCCCACAAGTAATGCTCTAAGTGGGAGAAGCTTCACCTTCTGGTCTCACCTGTGGAGTGGACAGTGCTTCTCCGACCTTCCGAGCATCCTTCTAGGATGAGCCCATTTATGCTGGAAAATCTACATATATGCTTGGTTCTGCAGGGAACCTCCAGGATGAAGAAGAACAACCCCCCTTCTGTGTTGATGGGGGTGTGAACCAGGAACATTGGTTTTCCACTTAAAATGAAAACATACTATTATTGTCGAAACTAAAGGAGCTACCCCTTTTAAACATTTGAGAGAGAAAGGAAGAGAGTTTATTCAGACCCAAGTCACGCCAGCTGCCTGGGAGATACAATCTTCACAAGGAAGGGAGTGCTCCGGGGGAGGAACATCTGGGGCAGGTTTCTATATTCACTCTGTTTCGTTTTACATACAGAGTTACACATCATCATGAGGAAGAACATTCCAGAAACTTAGACCTTTTCTTATGTGTTCAGTATGTGCAAGTCAGTGTGATTTTAATCTTACGGGAGCAGGAAAGGTTCGTTTGTTTTTCTTACCTTCATGTCTGCAATGGCACTTTTTGGTTATCTTTTTCTTCTCCAAGCAGAAGTATAATATGTACTTGGGGAAGAAATATGGCCCACACTCTGAGGTTTTGCCCAGTCATTTTGAGCTTGGTAAAATGTTAAAGGATGGCTTCCCTGGGAGCCCAGGATCCGGCCCATGGATGGTAAAAGACAAAAATTTCCATTACCATTCTAATTACCACTAAAGAGAGGAACTTGAGACAAAAGCTCCTTTAACAATCCTACCAAGAAATCAAAATAATGCCTACAGAAGGTTACCTGTTCCATGGTCAACACAGGTAACAGAGGTGTTCACAGATGCTGGGCTCCTCCCTTTCTTCTGCCCAAATCTCTGAAGCACACAAATAATTTAAAGTCAGAATTTTATTTTTTTTTTTAAGATTTTATTTATTTATTTGACAGAGAGTGATTACAAGTAGGCAGAGAGGCAGGCAGAGAGAGGAGGAAGCAGGCTCCCTGCTGAGCAGAGAGCCCGATGCGGGACTCGATCCCAGGACCCTGAGATCATGACCCGAGCTGAAGGCAGCGGCTTAACCCACTGAGCCACCCAGGCGCCCCTAAAGTCAGAATTTTAGAACCGCCCAACATCTTAGTGATGTCTGGCACCATTTCCTTAGACTACAGAATAAAACAGAGTAGCTCATTGTCACAACACTAATTTATTTTTTTAAAGATTTTATTTATTTATTTGACAGAGAGAGATCACAAGTAGGCAGAGAGGCAGGCAGAGAGAGAGGAGGAAGCAGGCTCCCTGCGAGCAGAGAGCCCCATGTGGGGCTCAATCCCAGGATCCTAGGATCATGACCTGAGCTGAAGGCAGAGGCTTTAACCCACTGAGCCACCCAGGTGCCCCCACAACACTAATTTAAACATGAAGTGCCCCCTTGGACTCACTGTATAAATTCCCTGGAGATTCAAGTCATAGTCATGCCACATTAAACATTACGATGGTTGAAAAGTAAGTAGTCGTGGATAAGGGAATAGTTTAGCAGTGTTTATGAGCATTGTCTCACTTTGTAGAAGAGGCTGAGCTGAGGGTTTTTAAATGCTATTTCAGATCTGTCTTACAGCACACTCTGAAAATACCAGAGCCTGAATCAATTTTAAAAAGATAGAGTAAAATAAGTCAAGCAGAGGGGCACCTGGGTGGCTCAGTGGGTTAAGCCTCTGCCTTCGGCTCAGGTCATGATCCCAGGGGCCTAGGATCAAGTCCCGCATAGGGCTCTCTGCTCAGCGGGGAGCCTGCTTCTCCTCATCTCTCTGTCTGTCTCTCTACCTATTTGTGATCTCTCTCTCTGTCAAATAAATAAATAAAATCTTTTAAAAAAAAAATAAGTCAAGCAGAGAGAGTCAATTATCATATGGTTTCACTTATTTGTGGAGCATAACAAATAGCATGGAGGACATGGGGAGTTAGAGAGGAGAAGGGAGTTGGGGGAAGTTGGAAGGGGAGGTGAACCATGAGAGACTATGGACTCTGAAAAACAATCTGAGGGGTTTGAAGGGGCGGGGGGTGGGAGGTTGGGGGAACCAGGTGGTGGGTATTAGAGAGGGCACGGATTGCATGGAGCACTGGGTGTGGTTAAAAAAAATAATGAATACCGTTTTTCTGAAAATAAATAAATAAATTTAATAAAAAAATAATAATGAATACTGTTATGCCGAAAATAAATAAAAAATAAATTAAAAAAAAAGATAGTACTTTCAGTAACTTTAATATCAGAAAAATACTATAGTGTCTCTAAGGGATTTTTGAGTATCTTACTCAGAGGTAAGGTCCTCCACCGACCATGATGGGCAGAGGTAAACAGGCCAGCTGAATTCATTCCAGTTGACCACACAAGAAAATCCTGAGACTTGATATGTTTCCAGATCGAGAAGACCAGAGATAAGAGAGAAATAGCACCATGTAAGAGATACCAAGGGACTTGGAGTCAGTTTGGGGATCCCACTTATGTTTCTGACATTAAAATCTTCTCTGACTCGGATCGTCTCTGATACCCTGTCTAACCATCTAGAAAATGCGACTGATAATATCTACATCACAGTGTGGACATTTAAGAGGAAGAATCCCACAAAGAGCCGGCGTGATGACTCTCCAGACAGGTGCTCAGGAAGCCATGGTGACTAGGTGGGTCCACTTTTTTTTCCAGAAGAAAGAACACATACTGAATCTGTATTTCTTTGGTTTTTTTAAAGATTTTATCATATGATTTCAATTACTTGTGGAGCATAAGGAATAACATGGGAGGACATTAGGAGAAGGAAAGGAAAAGTGAAATGGGGGAAATCGGAGGGGGAGACGAACATGGGAGACTGGACTCTGAGCAACAAACTGAGCATTTTGGAAGGGAAGGGGTGGGGGATGGGTGGGCCTGGTGGTGAATATTAAGGAGGGCATGTACTGCATGAAGAACTGGCTGTTATACATAAACAGTGGAACCTGACACGGGGTCTATCCCAAGATGCTTAACCAACTGAGCCACCCAGGCTCCCCACCCATAGATTTTCCTTAAGCGAAAGGATACATTTTCATGATGACTTCACATGATACCAGAGATCCTCACTTTGCCTCTAGGAGTTGGGAGATGAGGGCAATTGCAAACTCTCATGGTGGTTTCCCCAAATACATTGACCTGCCTGGCGACTGTGAGACCGTTATGAGCCGGCGAGAGGGTGCTGTGACAGTCAGCTGTGGCTGGCTGGCAAGAGAACCAAATCCATTTCCCTGGATGATGTCTCTGGGGAACAGAAACCCTACGCTGGGGGCGCCTGGGTGGCTCAGTGGGTTGGGCCACTGCCTTTGGTTCAGGTCATGATCTCAGGGTCCTGAGATCGAGTCCCGCATCGGGCTCTCTGCTCAGCAGGGAGCCTGATTCCTTCTCTCTCTCTCTCTCTGCCTGCCTCTCAGTGTACTTGTAATTTCTCTCTGTCAAATAAATAAATAAAATCTTTAAAAAAAAAAAAAAGAAAGAAACCCTACGCTGTTAATAAGCCCCTGTCACTAAGCTGTCCAGAGATGGCCATCCTCAGGGAGAATGACAATCAAGGACAATGCCATAGGAGACCTCGTATGTCTCTTGTCACTTCATATTTTTGATAGCAGACAAGTAATTGCCTAGGACTCCCCAGGTACCTTAGTCTCATCTGTGAATGACCTGGAGGTTTTACAGAACACTTAGGATTTTGTACTCACAATTGCCCAAATATTCACATATAAAGAGATAAGTAAGAGTGCAATCAGTTCCTTAATGTTAAAAGTAAATATGTAATAAATTCTTATTTTTAAAAAATATTTATTTCTTTATTTTAGAGAGGAAAGAGAGATCACAAGTGGGAAGGGCAGGAAGAGGGAGAGAGAATCTCAAGCCGACTGCACCGGGCTCAATCTCCTGACCCTGAGATCATAACCTCGGGTGAAACCACCACCCAGTCAACCCAATAAATTCTTAATTTAATTTCATTCAAAACCAACTTCTATGGGATCACAGAGCTATAAATTAGGCACATTCTAACACTCAGCGTGAATACAAAGGAAGGCAACCAAATTCTACCAAACTTCTAAAGTGGTGAAAAGTAACAAAAAACTCAAATTCTCTAAAAACACTCTTCTGGTTATATCCATAGGTTTTTATGATATACTCAAACAAGCTTAAGAAGTTATCTCTTTTTGGTAAAACATAGATGGCTTACTTAAAGTCAACTAGTTCCAAGTGGTTTCAATCATCACTACAGAAAAACCGAAAGAGGCCAGTAATTTCTGGCTTCGGTTCCCATACTTAGCCTACAGAGATTAAGAACTTCCTGCTACAAAACTTCCTACATCTGCATTCTTTTTTTTTTTAAGATTTTATTTATTTATTTGACAGAGAGAGATCACAAGCAGGCAGAGAGGCAGGCAGAGAGAGAGAGAGAGAGGAGGAAGCAGGCTCCCTGCCGAGCAGAGAGCCCGATGCGGGACTTGATCCCAGGACCCTGAGATCATGACCTGAGCCGAAGGCAGCAGCTCAACCCACTGAGCCACCCAGGCACCCCCTACATCTGCATTCTGCCGGTTATTCCCATTCCAGTTCAATTCCACCCTGAGAATTAGAGGGAGAACTGGCAGACACTGGACTCTGGGTGTCCTGAAGTGGGAGGGAATGACAGACCTGCTATCGACACTTTGCACCCCAGGCCACGCGCCCTGCTGCTGCCTTCCACGCTCCAATCGCTTTCATAATAGTGTGGCACTACCTAGTGACGCTGACCCATGCTCACAGTCCTAGAAGCGATGTTATCTAGGGAAACGCTCGGTCACCCAGCAAGACACGCACATACCAGCGCTCCACAGCAGTGTTGTTGGTATTAGCCGAAACCTAGAAAAATCCAAATGCCCAACAACAGTAAAATGAGTAAAGCGTGGCCTACTCTAGAAAAGAGCACTCTACAACAATATGAATAAAACTACAGCTAAAGAAATTGAAACAATGTTTCTTACAGAAAAGGGCTGAGGACATGACACAGGTTACAAAGGACCAGATCCTTCCATAGGAGTTCAAACGCAGGTCAAACAAATGGCTATTTAGGAACTCACATATGGGTGCTGAGGCTAGAGTTACAGTCACAAATCACAGTTGTCGGGAGCCAGTGCAGGAGGCCTACTCTAAGAGCTGTAAGGGACTGAATATGATTGGCTGTTCATTTAGGTCCACTCACGTGGGAGATGCATGAGCACTGCATTATGATTGGTTAACACTGCCTGCATAAAAACGCATGCGCCGAGGGTAAAGGAGGAGGAAGAAAAAAGTGATTAAAGAAGAAGGTTCGCCGCTACGTGAGTCTCCGAGTCGTTCTTGCGGGCCGAGAGCGACAAGTGGTGCCGAAACCCGGGATTCTCGTCGTGAGAGACGCACGGAGTCGGCGACGATCAGGTAAGGAGTGCACCTATTTCTGTCTAGTGAGCGACAGGGAAAGTTCCTAGGATAAGGACGAGAGTAAAGCTTTCCAGGATGGGAAACGAGATGGCTGCATATAAAATGTTGGGGCCGCTAACTGACATTCTTAAAGCAAATGGGACCCCTTTGAAAAATAAGAAGGCTCGCTTATTTCTAAAAGAAGTGGGTCAAACCACTCCGTGGTTCTTAGAGGAGGGATTGCTTAATATTCCCCAATGGGAATATCTAGGGGAGGACCTCAGGCGCGACCCGCGCACTATGCCGGGAACTCTCGCTGTTTGGTCCTTAGTGAAGGTCTGCTTACTATCGTCCCGTGAACCCATATGCAAGGCGGTTCTACAGGGAGGAGAGATCTTAGAACAGGTAAAAGAGTCTTGCAAAGGATCCTGGAGAGATTCCAGTTCTGAAAGTGAAAGCTCAGAAGAAAACTCGGACGAGGAAAACGCCCGTCCGGGTGATAAGAGAAAAGTGACGGAGGGGGTCCCTCCGATGATCAGAGAGTGGAAGAAATGAAAAGAGAGCTTGCAAAAAAGGAGGAGGAACTAAAAAAGGCTATGGCGCAGCTCAAAATGCAGGGGGAAGTTATGGCGCAGCTGAAATTAAGGAGCCATGGGGCAGTTACAAACAAAGGAAGTGGTAGATAACTTAGATCTTTTTTTTTTTTTTTTTTTTTTTTTTTTTTTTTTTTTAAAGATTTTATTTATTTATTTGACAGAGAGAAATCACAAGTAGATGGAGAGGCAGGCAGAGAGAGAGAGAGAGGGAAGCAGGCTCCCTGCTGAGCAGAGAGCCCAATGCGGGACTCGATCCCAGGACCCTGAGATCATGACCTGAGCTGAAGGCAGTGGCATAACCCACTGAGCCACCCAGGCGCCCGATAACTTAGATCTTATGCCCACGCGCCCAGCCCCAACAGCGCCACCTTACGAGGGGCCTCCTCCGTATAAACCTTGCTGCACCAAGGCCTGCTATTGTGCGAGCTGCACCGCACAGAATTGGAGAGAAGTATTAGGGCCAGAAAAAGGGTTTTTCCCCGACATGGAAGATCAACATCAGCAAAGATATCATCAGCCCCTAGACTTTAAACTTGTAAAGCAGCTGAAGGAAGCAGTTATGTCCTATGGGCCTCAGGCTGCTTTTATGGTTTCTTTGGTTGAAACGCTAGGTAGCCTTTACCTCACTCCTGAAGACTGGAGTAACTTGGCTAGAGCAGTTTTATCTGGTGGGCAATATTTAGAATGGAAGCTTCAGAATCAGGACAATTGCCAGGACACGGCGCGAAGAAATGCAGCAGCAGGTAACCCACAGTGGAACCTAGACATGTTAACAGGTGTGGGACAATATTTTGGGTCACAGGCACAAAGTAATTATCCGCCAGGGGTATATCACCAGATAGCAACCGCAGCTTTGAGGGCATGGAAGACGTTAAGGGGTGCTGGAGATTTGCAAGGACAGTTATCCAAAGTGCTACAAGGGCCGAATGAGCCCTATGCAGATTTTGTGGACAGGTTGATACAAACAGCTGGTAGGATGTTTGGGGACGTAGACCAGGCTATGCCCCTAGTTAAACAATTGGCTTTTGAAAATGCCAATAAATGGTGCTGAGAAGCCATTAGACCCTGGAAAGCGAAAGACTTGTCAGCGTATATCAAGGTCTGCAGGGATATCACAGGACCTCTAGTTCAGGGCCAGGTCATGGCTGCTGCTTTTGCACAAGCGTTGCAAGGTGCAAATGGGGCTAGGACCAAAGGGTGTTTCTTATGTGGGCAAGAAGGTCATATGAAAAAGGACTGCCCACAGCGCAACAGCCAGGCACGAGGAGGAAGACAGAGTCAACCAGTCCAATTTGTGAAGGCGGAAGAGGCGCATCCAAATAAAGGTTATGGAGGACCGAAACCACAGCTATGCCCCAGATGTAGAAAGGGGAATCACTGGGCTAGCGATTGCCGCTCAGTCACTGATATGGATGGAAATCGGCTGCCACCAAATAATTGGGGGAGTTCAAAAAACGGGAAGCAGGGCCTTTCCCCCCGGGGCCCGAACCAAATGTACGGGGCGGTCATGGCGCTGCCGCAGAAGGCAAGACAGATGTTTCCCCCTACGGACCCAGAAGAGCCACCACAGGCTCAGCAGGACTTGACCTGCGTGCCACCACCCAAATGGTCTTAACCCCTGAAATGGGTGTGCAGGCGGTGTCCTCGGATTTCCATGGAGGCCCACCAGAGGGCACTGTGGGATTACTTCTGGGTAGAAGTTCCACCACTCTTAGAGGTCTCGTTATCCACCTGGGGGTTATTGACCCAGATTTTTCAGGGGAAGTAAAAATTTTAGTTTCCTCTCCAAGAGGCATCACCATTATCAACCCTGGGGATAGGATTGCTCAACTCCTAATCCTGCCCAGCCACCATGACAGATATAAGTCTACAGGAAGGTTGCGAGATGGAGGGCTTGGATCAACAGGAAATGATTTGATGTGTCTGACTATGGATATGAGCAACAGGCCCATGACAGTCTTAAAAATAAGAGGAAAACCCTTCTGGGGGCTGTTAGATACAGGGGCAGACAAAAGTATTATAAATTTAGCTGATTGGCCAAAACAATGGCCCCTTGTCAAGGCCAATCAAACATTAAGAGGACTAGGAATTGCTCACAGCCCAGATGTCAGCACAGCATCTTTAGATTGGGAAGATGATGAGGGTCATAAAGGAGTCTTTCAGCCATATGTTTGTTCTCTCCCTGTAACCCTTTGGGGACGAGATGTGTTAGAGCAAATGAATATAGTATTAACTACTGAGAATCATTATAGTGAAAATGCAAGAAACATGATGAAAGCCATGGGATATGTTCCAGGCCGAGGTCTCATGGACCAATGGACAAGGGACCCCTGACCCAACACCCATGGGAGGTCAGGGTTTTCCCCAGCGGCCACTGAGGCAATAAAAATAGATTGGAAGGAAAGTACTCCACGGTGGGTGCCTCAGTGGCCGTTAACTACAGAAAAACTGAGGGCTGCTAGACAATTAGTTAGAGAGCAAGTTGAGGCAGGGCATTTACGTGAATCAAGATCCCCATGGAACACCCCTATATTTGTGGTAAAGAAAAAGTCAGGCAAATGGAGATTATTACATGATCTGAGACAGATAAATGATCAGATGCAAATAATGGGGCCTGTTCAGCTAGGCCTCCCCGTTATTACTGCCCTGCCCAGAGATTGGCCTTCTATTGTTAAAGATATTAAAGATTGCTTTTTCTCTATCCCGATCCATCCGGACGACATGAAGAGGTTTGCTTTTACCTTGCCAGCTGTTAATCATTCCGAGCCTGACCAACGGTATGAATGGACAGTGCTCCCTCAGGGTATGGCTAATAGTCCCACTATGTGTCAGCTCTATGTGGGCAAGGCTCTTTTGCCAGTATGGAATAAGTTCTCAGATGTTTGCTGCTACCATTATATGGATGATATTCTAATCTGTCATAGCAATACATCGGTTCTCACCTCAGTATTCACCTTTCTGCAGCAACAGTTAGCGATGTGGGGGCTAATTGTTGCTCCTGAGAAAATACAAACAGCAAATTTAAAGGACTATCTGGGCCTACAACTCACTGACTCCACAGTAAAGCCTCAAAAGGTTCAAATTCGCAGAGATCATTTAAAGACCTTAAATGATTTCCAAAAACTCCTAGGGGATATCAATTGGATTCGTCCCTATCTGAAACTGACAAATGCAGAATTAAAACCATTATTTGATATTTTGCCAGGAGACTCCAAATTAGACTCTCCATGGGCGTTCACGCCCGAGGCTATAAAGGCACTATAATTGGTTGAGGAAAGATTGGCTTCGACTACAGCAGATAGGTGCGATCTAGACAAACCAATTTATGCAGTTGTTGTACCATCCCCAGGTTCGCCCACAGGAGTACTATGGCAAGGTGGGCCTCTTCAGTGGGTATATTTACATAATAGTCTTGCCCGAATCATCACCCCTTATCCCGTTGCTGTGGCAATAACGGCAGGCAAAGTTATCAAGACTGGCATACGAGTTCTCGGGAAGCTACCCGACTCATGCATAGTCCCCTATGACAAGAGCCATCTATCCACCCTTGTGAACACTATAGATGAGTGGTCCATCCTGGCGACATCCTATCCCATACCGTTTGACAATCATTATCCATCACATCCATTGAGTTCTGTAAAGATACACATCTTATCTGGCCAAAAATTTGCAAATCAGAGCCCTTGGCCAATGCCATCACTATATTCACTGATGCCAGTAAGAGAGGAACAGGCGCTTATGTGGTTGAGGGAAAAGTCATAACAGCGGTAGTACCAGGTGAATCGGCACAGCGAACAGAACTATTAATCATTATGCTGGTTCTACAAAGGTTTCACAATCAAAACATCAATATATATTCAGATAGTAAGTATGCAGTACTAGCCGTTAGGCAGATAGAGACAGCAATTTTTTCAGCAAGCCAATCACCTATCGCCTCCCTACTAAAAAACCTCCAAGAAACGGTGCTGGCAAGGCCAGCCCCCTTTTATATTGGGCATGTAAGGGCTCATTCTGAGCTACCTGGACCAGTAGCATCTGGAAATAGAATAGCTGATAATAATGCAAGGTTTGAATTCTGTGGAGCAATAGAAGAAGCAAAAGATTATCACAGGAAATGGCATGTGAATTCATTAACGCTAAAAACAAGATTCAATATATCAAGAGCAGAGGCCCGTGACATTGTAAAAAGCTGTGGCAACTGTTGTATTCATCTTCCGATGCCTTCCTTGGGTGTAAACCCTAAAGGCCTTATGCCCAACCATCTTTGGCAAATGGATGTAACTCATGTGCCCTCGTTTGGTCAACAACAATACTTACACCTTACCATCGATACTTGCTCCGGAATCATCATGGCTACCCCTTTAAGGGGTGAAAATGTAAAAAATGTAATGAGCCACTGTCTACGCAGCTTTGCGTGCTGGGGAATACCTAAAAGTCTGAAAACAGATAATGCCCCGGCCTATACCTCAAATACCTTTAAAATTTTTCTAGCATGCTATAATATCCAACACAGCACTGGCATAATCCCCTAGGTCAAGGAATTGTAGAACGAGCACACCTAACATGGAAAACTACCCTACAAAAAATTAAAAAAGGGGGAATAGGGGAGAGCTACTCAACACCTAATGACCTCACAAACCTTGTAAATTTTATT
The DNA here is from genome assembly GCF_011764305.1 of Mustela putorius furo. Classification (NCBI taxonomy): domain Eukaryota; kingdom Metazoa; phylum Chordata; class Mammalia; order Carnivora; family Mustelidae; genus Mustela; species Mustela putorius. The sequence continues at coordinate 2,249,331 of NW_025421741.1, read as the reverse complement.
TTAAATTTTTTAACGCTAGATCAAGATGGTCTCTCTGCAGCAGAGCGACACTGGGGGCAACAAAAGCATACGCAAGCAATGGTAAAATGGAAAGATATACTTACGGGCCTATGGAAAGGCCCAGACCCGGTGCTTCGATGGCACCAAGGATCTCTTTGTGTTTTCCCACAGGATGCGCCATCACCCATCTGGGTGCCAGAGAGGCTCACGAGATTGGTGGCCATGGAGCCCATGGATCCTGTGGATGACGTCATCTAGTCTCTCTTGTGAACCCCGACAACCTGCCGGTGCTGCTTCGACATAAACGAGATTTTGGGATAACAGCAGCCATCATTGCGGCTATTGCAACATCTGCTGCTGCTGCTACTGCTGCCGCGGTAGCGTTGACAATCTCGGTACAGACAGCAGCTGCACTCAACAACGTCACAGGAATGGTCGCTGAAGCATTGGCTACGCAAGAACAAATTAACGGACATTTGCATGCAGGGATCCTTATTGTAAATCAAAGGGTTGATCTTGTACAGGAACAACTTGATATCCTAGAGTCAATTGTGTCGATAGGATGCATACATAATATGGCCGGACTTTGTATCACCCCTATAGCTCATAACAACTTATCCTTAGCAGCTAACCTCTCTAGACAGTTAGGAAATATGCTTAATGGTACCTGGAACCGTCAATTTCAAAATTTAACTAGGCAATTACGAGCTCAAATTATATCCATATATTCTACCAAAGTAACTATTGCACCTGTTAGTGAGTGGGAAAAAAATGTTACAGCAATCTGTTTCGTTCCTCAAACAGTGGGCCGGACTTGGTGTCATGGCTGTTCTCTTAACCACAGCTAACATACTAATGTTACGTTGGGTGTGTGGCCGTGTCTGTCGCAATCAACGATAATAACACCTCATGGTTCAAGCCATGATGGCTCTTGAGGCTGGTACCTCCCCCCAGATATGGCTAAGCATGCTAGATCGGTAGTCAAAGACTGGTAAGACTGATCCCACACCATAGCAACCTAAGACAGGGGCTCTTCAACCAGGGAGAGTACCCGATGACGGGTAAGCATGTGTGCTGAGGATTGGCAACCTAAGACAGGCACGATCTCAGCCATTATAAATAAATTTAAAAGGGGGAGATGTCGGGAGCCAGTGCAGGAGGCCTACTCTAAGAGCTGTAAGGGACTGAATATGATTGGCTGTTCATTTAGGTCCACTCACGCGGGAGGTGCATGAGCACTGCATTATGATTGGTTAACACTGCCTGCATAAAAACGCATGCGCCGAGGGTAAAGGAGGAGGAAGAAAAAAGCGATTAAAGAAGAAGGTTCGCCGCTATGTGAGTCTCCGAGTCGTTCTTGCGGGCCGAGAGCGACACACAGTCACAGCTAAAAATGATATCAAAACGCTAATTTTAACAAAGCCATCATCAAAGGGAAGAGAAATATATGGATCTGGATAGAGGCCCTATAGTGAGTACGAACCTTTAATAAATAAAGTGTAATAAATAAATGAATAAATAAATAATATGTAGTAAGTGCAAACCCCTACTAAATGAAAAACAGGCAAAAGGAACAAAATACAAACTAACCACATAGCAAGTAAGCCTAGACCATATGCGTGTAGTGTTAAGATTAGCGTGGAGTAACAAATTGTAAATATTTTAACTTGTGCAAAATATCGTAAACCAAAACATGTTTACGACGTATGTATGTTTTTGGTGTGTAAGCATAAGAAAAACAAGTGATGTAATGTGTTTATGAAGGAGACAGCACAGTATGGAAAGAAGCATCGGGTTGGACTGAGGCGAAGTGAAGCGAGTTCCCTGTCGGGAGGACATCATCGCCGGTGCCATCGATGCCCCGACAGTTTCGTTGCCGACCACTCGCTGGTTCTCAGTCTCAACTTCTGCGGTGACCTCTCTGTCTAGATTGTGAGGCGCCATCTCCTTCTCCGTGACAATGTCAGCGGACGGTGACCGGGCCACGATAGTGGTGCAGACCTCGTCCCAGTAAAGATCAAGTGAGTTACATCACATCCATCTCTCTATCTCTTCACACGTCGCGACCTCCTGGCGGGACGCAGGGGTTTTGCTCGCGACAGGCCCTCTGAGGTTCTTTCTGTTGGGCTGGCAGAAAGGGCTACTTAAGATGACTTAAGTTCCCGCTACAAGACCTGAGCTCGGACAGGAGAACAAAGGCCCAAGCAGGAATCTGAGACCCCCGCCCCAGGCTCCTGTGGACCAGTGGGACCCCGACGAGCAGGTGAAATATCCAAATAAGGGAAACTTGCCAAAAGACCCCTGAGCTCCCCTTGAGACCCCTTAAAAGCCCCCTCCTCCCTGCCCCGGGCGCGACTTCCGCCATGCTTTCCAGAGTCTCGGCACCTCGCCCGAGGGTGCCCACCTCCTCCGGGCGCAACTTTCCCGGCTCCCCTTCTCCTGAGCCCTGAAACTTCGCCGGAGAGTGTTTTTTTTTGTTTGTTTGTTTGTTTTTTTAATATTTTATTTATTTATTTATTTGACAGACAGAGATCACACGCAGGCAGGGAGGCAGGCAGAGAGGGAGAGGAGGAAGCAGGCTTCCCCGCCAGGCAGAGAGCCCAATGCAGGGCTCGATCCCAGGACCCTGGGATCATGACCTGAGCCGAAGGCAGAGGCTTTAACCCACTGAGCCACCCAGGCGCCCCGGAGAGTGTTTTTAATAAATCTTGCCTTGCACCCACTTTGCCTGGTGTTGTGTTTATCTCGCTGGAAAAACTTTACACTTTCCACGTTCCCTAACAAAGAGTTCAATATATTGACCCTTCACTTTTTCATTATTTTTTTTCAAGGAAATATATTTATTTAGATTTTCTAATATGAATATTTCTAGATATGAATATATCTAATGAACATTGTATGATACATGTAGTGAGTACGAACCTTTACTAAATAGTGTAATAAATATATGAATAAATAATATATAGTAAGAGCAAACTCCTACTAAATGAAAAACAGAAACAAGTTGCAAACTAACCACATAGCAAGTGAGCCTAAACCATATGCGTGTAGTGATAACAAACTAACCTCGTAGTATAGCAAGTAAGCCTAGACCATATGCATGTAGTGATAACAAACTAGCCTCGTAGCAAATACCACATAGCAAGTGAGCCTAAACCATATGCGTGCAGTGATAAGATTAGCGTGGAGCAAAAAGTTGTAAACATTTTTTTACTTATACGAAATATCGTAAAGACCAAAAAATGTTTTTGACATGTGTGTGTTTTTGGTGTGCAAGCATGAGAAAAATAAATGATGTAATGTGTTTTCGAATGAGACTTAGCACAGTATATAAAGAGGTATCGGGTTGGACTGAGGCGAAGCGAGTTTCCTGTCGGGAGGACATCATCGCCGGTGCCACCGACGCCCCGACAGTTTCGTTGCCGACCACTCGCTGGCTCTCAGTCTCAACTTCTGCGGTGACCTCTCTGTCTAGATTGTGAGGCGATGTCTCCTTCTCCGTGACAATTTCAGCGGACCGTGACTGGACCACGATAGTGGTGCGGACCTCGTCCCACTAAAGATCAAATGAGTTACATCACATCCATCTCTCTATCTCTTCTTTACACGTTGTGACCTCCTGGCGGGACGCAGGGGTTTTGCTCGCGTCAATACATCATACCACTACCATTTGTGTGTCTATGGCTGGGAAAAAAACCAGTACATTGGTTTTACATAGTCTTAGAAGCTAGTCCAGGGACGCCTGGATGGCTCAGCTGGTTGGGCGGCTGCCTTCAGCTCAAGTCGTGATGTCAGAGTCCTGGGATCGAGTCCCACACTGGGCTCCTTGCTTGGCAGGGAGCCTGCTTCTCCCTCTGCTTCAGCCCGCCACTCTGTCTGCCTGTGCTAGCTCTTGCTCTCTCTCTGACAAATAAATAAAATAAAAAGAAGAAGCTAGCCCAGCTTCAGTCCTCAGTGAATGCTTGTTGAGTGAAGTAACAGCACTGCTAAAAGACTGTCTAGTCCATGTTGAAGCCTACAACCTCCAATAGATCTACAGATTCCTTCATGGTCTTGAATGTTTACCATCACGGTGTTACAGGACTTGTGTCCCCTCAGTGCCCGGGTTCTGGGTCATGCTGCTTCAAAGAATGAAGAGGTAGACCAACGGAGAGTGGTAGGTGGCAAAGCACAGTTGACAGAGTCAAGAGTACCAAGAAAGCCCAAGAGTACAAAGCTCCAGGGGAGGAAGGGGGACCTGAGCAGGTTGCTGCCTGAGTTTCTAAGTTTAGGGGTTTTTAGGAGCTATTTTGAAGAACTTTCTAAAGCAAGCAGGGTGTGCTGAGTCGTGCCTGTCAGGGGTGTGATCACGTGTCTGTCTACCTATTAGGTTCATGTCCACAAACTAATGGTCTTTTTTTTTTTTTACATCTGGGGGCTTAGGTCTTAACTGCCCCCTTCCCATGCCATTGACAAATGTTTTTGTGGTTAATTGTCTTCTTTTAGGAGAATTTACAGAAGTCAGATCTCCAAAGGCTGCAAGGCATAATATCAGTGTGGTCCTGTTTAAGCTGAGAAACAGGACGTCGGTGCTACTTTATGTTAGCTGTCCTGACTCCGCATCTTCTTGCTGGAGACTCTGGCCCTGAGTACCTAATTGTCCAACTAACTCCTACTGATGAGGGAAAGACCCGCGGATCCCCTTACCCAAGAATCCAACACTGCCACTGGATGCAATCAGCAAGAGGTTCTTTATTGTTACGCAGGCGCCTGCGGGTGGTCAGCGCCCGCCTGCGGGTGGTCAGCAGCTCCTGCTAGCTGAGCACACCCGGCTGGGGTGGTGCCGGGTTTTTATAGACAGGTACATACAAGTTTTGGGTGGGGCGCAACTGATTGGTTGACAGTTAGAACTTTTGAAAAAGGCATACGTGGAGTTTGCAGATTGGCTCTAAGGACCCGCACGCGCGAAGAGAGAGGCGGGAAGGGGGAACAAGCTGATTGGTTCTGAGGGCCCGCGCGCGGGAGGAGAGAGGCGGGAAAGGGGGAACAAGAAGGGGAAAGGTAGGAATGCCATCATGGCGTCTTCTTATTATTTCTATAAGCCAAGCAGTTACAGAAGGGCAAAAGAGCAATTAATAAGCAATTAATAACCTAATTTACGCCTAAAAGCCAGCGGTTCACAGAAAAGCAAACAAGCGGTTAGTTATCCTATCTTCTAGGGGAGGGGTCTTTCAGGAGCAGGAGGCTGTCTGAGGACAAAGCAAAATCTGGCACCTTGCACCCCCTCTCCACCCACTCCCCTCAGTAATGTGTCTGACATTCCTCAGGCACCCCTGACAGCCATAAGCAAGAAACAAATAGTTAACTTGCAGAGATCACAATCCTACAAGACAGGAGTCTCCCTCAGTTTAGAGATTACAAATAAAGAAGTTACCTTATCAATAGCAGGACTTGCAGAGGCAAATAACTCAGTTCCTCAAGCCCTAATGTCTCCCTCCCACCATAAACAAAACTGAAGGAGGCTGAGGTAGAAGGGAATGTAAATAGTTGAATCTCTTCTAAACCTAAATCTCACTAACAAAGACAATTGATTACAACATCCCACCAAGAATCTCCCAACTATCTTGATGTTAATGGCTTGCCAAAAGACAACATTGATCAAGCCGCAAGGCCTCAGGTATCCCAGGCCCTCTTTAGCATATGAAAGTTCCCTTGAAACCTTCCTTCCCCTCACCTTCCCCCTACGGCAAGGTACATAACCTGCCATCTCTCTCAACCCGCCGCAGCAGCTCTTCCTGCCCATGGGTCCTGTCCCCGTGCTTTAATAAACCACCATTTTGCACCAATGACCTAGGTTCTAGAACTTCATCACTACCAGTGGTTACATTTTAGTTTGTTAAGGGCCCTCCTGAAATGGACTGGATACTGAACTGAATACAGAAGTCCCACCATAGTCTACCCAAAAGTAAAAGGAGATTAAATCCTTCATATTTTCAACTCTCCATTTTGACAGCACCCTAAAGAGCCATTGGATATATTAGCTCTGACATTCACTGCTAATCCAATTCAGCTTAATCTCAACAATAACTATTTACTATACAATTTATTACACAATTTTGGCTTCCAGAGAAACACTCATAATTACAAATTTTGTTTAATTTTTTCCTGGATTTTATTTAAATTCAATTAGCATATTGTGCATTAGTAGTTTCTGAGGTAGACATCAGTGACTGGTCAGCAACACCAAGTGCTCACTGCATCACGTGCCTGCCCGGTTACTCCAGCCCCACCTTCCCCTCCAGCAACACTCAGACTGTTTCCTATGATTAAGACCCTCTTGTGGTTTGTCTCCCTCTGATTTCATCTTGATTTATTTTTCCCTCCCTTCCTCTATGCTCCTCTGTTTTGTTTCTTAAATTATTTTGCTTAGCATAATCCCTTCCAGGAAATCTTTCAAGAGATGAATCCATGGGCACCTGGGGACGCCTCCACATGAAGAAAGCCCACACATCTCTCCGGCCCCTGAACGGACTTAGACTGATTAAGTTTTGGAACTAGCAGGGGCGCCTGGCGGGGCGGGGGGGGGGGGCACAGTTGGTTAAGCCTCTGACTCTTGGTTTCAGCTCAGGTCATGATCTCAGCTCACCATCTCAGGTCACTGTATCAGGTTGTGGGATCAAGCCCCGCACCAGGCTCTGCACTTAGTGCGGGCTGTTTGAGATTCTCTCTCCCTCTGCTCCTGCCCCCCACCTCTACAATAAATAAATAAATCTTTCTTAAAAATTTTAAGAGGGGAGCCTGGGTGGCTCAGTGGATTAAGCCTCTGCCTTTGGCTCAGGTCGTGATCTCAGTGTCCTGGAATCGAGCCCCGCCATCAGGCTCTCTGCTCAGTGGGGGACCTGCTTCCCACTCTCTCTGCCTGCCTACATGTGATATCTCTCTCTCTCTCTCTCTGTGTCAAATAAATTTTTTTTAAATCTAAAAAAAATTTTCTTTAAAGATTCATTTATTTATTTATTTGACAGACAGAGATCACAAGTAGGCAGAGAGGCAGACAGAGAGAGGAAGGGAAGCAGGCTCCCTACTGAGCAGAGAGCCCGACGGGGGGCTCGATCCCAGGACACTGAGATCATGACCTGAGCCAAAAGCAGAGGCTTAACCCATTGAGCCACCCAGGTGCCCCTAAAAAAAAAAGTTGTTTTTTTTTAAAGACACTTAAGAGATTTATTGGAACTCTATATTTTTTTTTTTATAACTGGTTTATTGTAGTATCTAAAACCTGGAAAATATATATATATATATATTTTTTTTAAGATTTTATTTATTTATCAGAGAGAGCGAGCGAGAGCGAGCACAGGCAGACAGAGTGGAAGGCAGAGTCAGAGGGAGAAGCAGGCTCCCTGCGGAGCAAGGAGCCCGATGTGGGACTCGATCCCAGGACGCTGGGATCATGACCTGAGCCGAAGGCAGCTGCTTAACCAACTGAGCCACCCAGGCGTCCCTTTTTTTTTTTTTTTTTTTAAGAAAGAGCAGACACGGGAAAATCTCCGAAAACCTAGTAGAAGTTGCTGTTTGGTGAGCAAAGTTTACATTTATAAAGAAAAGCTCCATTTATAATGACACCCTCTGTGTACTTGGAACAGAGCAGGACTAAAGAGCTCAAGACACTTCAATGGAAAAAGGAGCAGACGAATCTGCATAACAACTACACCCGCATACCCTGTGCCTGGCCTGATAAACCCCTATACCTGGCCTCCCGGCCACCCAAAATCTTTCTTTTGCCTTTAGCTGAAGATGGCATTTAGGGGGATGGCTTCGGCCATTTGGGGAGTTATTTCATTTTCCTGAGCATCTCCCATGTATGTAAGATGTATATATGCTACTAAAACTGTTTTTCGGGGGGAGCCTGAGTGGCTCAGTAGGTTAAAGCCTCTGCCTTTGGCTCAGGTCGTGATCCCAGGGTCCTGGGATCGAGCCCCGCATCGGGCTCTCTGCTCAGTGGGGAGCCTGCTTCCCCTCTCTCTCTCTGCCTGCATCTCTGCCTACTTGTGATCTCTGTCTGGCAAATAAATAAATAATCTTTTTTAAAAAACTGTTTTTAGGGACCCCTGGGTGGCTCAGTCAGTTAAGCATCTGACTGATTATGACCTTCTGCTCAGGTCATGATCCCAAGGTCCTGGGATGAAGCCCCGCATCAGGCTTCCAGCTCAGTAGGGAGTCTGCTTCTACCTCTGTCCCTCACTCCTCTCTCACTCTCTCAAATAAATAAAAATCTTTTTAAAATAAAATAGTTTTTCTGTTAATTTTTTATTACAGGAAGGGATCTCAGCCAGGAACCTAGGAGGGTTGAAAAAACACTGTTTTTCCTTCCTTATACATTCTGTATGATACCATTCAGCAATAAAAGGAATGAACCATCACCCTATACAAACATGGATGAATCTTTCATGTATTTTACTAAGTGAAAAAAAATCCAGTCTGAACAGGCTACACACTGTATGCCCCATTTATAAGACATTCTTGAAAAGGCAAAAACTATAAAGATTGTTAACAGGTCACAGAGTGATGGGTTGGAAATGTTTCATAGGATATTTAATGATGAATATCTGTCATTATGCATTTTTCCAAACCCATGGATTTTTTACAACACATGAGTAAGTCATAATCTATTCAAATTCAATTATTTATTGTGTGGGAGTGTCATGGGATAGAATACAGAAGGGAGCAAACAATCCTTCTACTGGTTATGCAGGCTGCAATGGGTGCCACGTGCATGTCAACTCCCCCTTTCAGGGCAGCCCAACTACCTGTCAGTGGAGATCAATGGAGCAGAACCAGAAACCACAAATAGACCCACAACGATATCATCAACTAATCTTCCACAAAGGAGGAAAGAATATCCAATGGGAAAATGTCTCTTCAACAAACGGTGCTGGGAAAATTTGGACAGCAACATGCAGAAGAATGAAACTTGACCACTTTCTTACACAACGTGCAAAAATAAATTCAAAAGGCATGAAAAACCTAAATGTGAGACAGGAAACCATCAAAATCCTAGAGAACACAGGCAGTGACCTCTTTGACATTGGCTACAGAGACTTCCTTCTAGACACTTCCCTTCCCTCTGAGGCAAGGGAAACAAAAGCAAAAATAAGCTATTGGGACTTTATCAGAACAAAAAGCTTCTGCACAGCAAAGTGAACAATCATCAAAACTAAAAGGCAACTTAGAGAATGGGAGAAGATATTTGCAAATGACCTATTTGGTAAAGGCTTAGTATCCAAAATATATGAAGAATTTATAAAACTCAACACACAAAAAACAAATAATCCAATTTAAAAATGGGCAGAAGGTATGCCTGGGTGGCTCAGCCGGTTAAGCATCTGATCCTTTTTTAAATTAATTATTTATTTATTTGTATATGTGCTGCCGAAGCGAGCACAAATTAATTATTTATTTATTTGACAGAGAAAGATAAGAGAGCACAAGTAGGCAGAGTAGCAGCCACCCAGGCGCCCCAAGCATCTGATTCTTGATCGCAGCTCAGGCCTTGATCTCGGGTCATGAGTTCAAGCCTTGCATGGATCCTACTTTAAAAAGGTGTCGGGGGAGGGGAGAGAAGACATGAACAAACATTTCTCCAAAGGAGACATGTGGATGGCCAATGGACACATGAAAAGATGATCAACATTTCTCATCATCAGGAAAATGCAAATCAAAGCTACAATAAGATTATCACCTCACACTTGTCAGAATGGCTAAAATCAACAAGAAAAGAAACAGGTGTTGGCAAGGATGTGGAGAAAGGGAAATCCTCTTGCACTGTTGGGGGGAATGCAAACGAATGCAGTCACTGTGGAAAACAGTATGGACATTCCCCAAAAAGTATAAATACAACTACCTCATGTTGGGTCCATGGTCAAAGGAGCAAAACTGATACAAAGCGAAGGTCAAGCAAAGCTTTATTTCACACCAAGCTTCGAGAATCAAACTGGCCGGCCAGGGCCACCATCTCTTGCAAAGAGGCGACCCCTCCCAGCCTCACAGACTAACTTTTATAGAGTAAAGGCCCTGTGGTTGAGCCTGGCCACACACAGGTGGCCAATCAAATTACAATTCACCCTATAGTAGTTATTTGAACTAGCCCATCACTCTGGTCAGAATTGGTGCCCAAAAGGCAGGGCCCCCATTCTTGGGTGATCAGGGAGGTGCTTTCCTGATTGGCTGTCTCCAGCTGGCTTGGCTCAGCCTTGTATTCTGGGCTCTGTTACCTCCCCCTGACCTGACACGTCCTGGTATATGGGCTCTGTTATCAGGGGCTGCTGGTCAGTCATATTTTTCTGGTTTCCCAGACTTGTTTCTAAGTAAGTTCTTCTGGGCAGGCAGGGTCAATCTAAGTTTACTGCATAAACAACAAAATGGCTCGCTCTGGCTAAGTAGGCCCTTACACCTCACAATCCAGCAACTGCACTACTGGGTATTTACCAAAGAATACAAAAATACTAATTCAGAGGATACATGCACCCCAACGTTTATAGCAGGAGTATCTACAACAGCCAAAGTATGGAAACAGCCCGTGGCCATCGACTGACCAAGGATAAAGATGATGTGAATATATATATATATATATATATATATATATATATATATTTCTCAGCCACAAAAAAGAATGAACTCTTGCCATTTGCAATGACATGGATGGAGCTAGAGAGTACTACGCTAAGTGAAATAAGGCAGAGAAAGACAAATACTGTATGATTTCACTTCTACGTGGAATTTAAGAAACAAAACAAAGAAGCAAAGGGAAAAAAGAGAGGCAAACCAGGAAACAGCCTCAACTGTAGAGAACTGATGGTTGCTGGAGGGGAAGTTGGGAGGGGTTGACTGGATAGGAGATAGGGATTGGGAAGTACAAGTGAGATGGCCACTGGGTATTGTAGGCAAGTGCTGAACCACGGGGTTGTACACCTGAAACTAATATTACACTGTACTTTGAGTAGCCGGAACTTAAATAAAAACTTTTTAAAAAACAAATGAGGCTTATTTTCACAAATCTTTATAGTTCTGTATATGCTGGAACACATGCGTGTGTTTCCTTGCATTGTGAGCTGAGCACTTTTAGCTCCCACACTGAAGTTTTGAATACCATTCCCTAATAAAGGGGCCAGGGTTCTCTAAAGAAATAGTTGTTACTACTGATGAAAATTTGAAGTTTTGGGTTCATGAGTAAACTGCTAAGAAAGAATTCTTGAGACTTTTTTGTGAAAAAAGGTGTTTTTTACTATAGCACAGGAACAGGGCCTGTGGGCCGAAAGACCTGTGCCTGCAAGACTGAGGGACACTGATCACATATTTTAAGTTTTGTGGAGGGAGGAGAGGTGGAGATAACATAGGTTTCTAAGGAATTTTTGCATTCTGAAAGGAGGATTTTACGGGGGCCTTGAAGATTTAGCTATTGTCAAGATAAACTTCCTTTTAGTCTTTAATGAAATATAAACATGAAGGCAGTAAGGCAGCCCAGAACTCCTTGAGGAATGTCACCCTCTGCACATCTCAGGCATGTCAGTGGGTTGCAAGCTCTAAGGAGATTTAATTCAAACTACATTTTTTCTTGCCTGTGCTCGCATCACTATGACTGTAACAGTAAATATAGCAGCCAGGATAATCCTGAAGTATCAGAAGGTAACAAAGTACCAATAAGAAAAAATCTACAAAAATGGAATTATGTCACAGGCAAACAGGCCAATGGAAACAACTCTCAATAATCACAACAGAAATCAGCTGACCAACCAAAACTTGTAATTCTGAAGTATAGCCAAGAGCCTAAGATAACCAGCCACTTGTCCCTACTGGTAAAAATAAATGATTACATAAAATTTTTAAAAATTTTTAAAAAATATTTTATTTATTTATTTGATAGAGAGATCACAAGCAAGCAGAGAGGCAGGCGGGGTGGGGGGAAGCAGGCTCCCTGCTGAGCAGAGAGCCCAACTCGGGGCTCAATCCCAGGATGCTGGGATCATGACCTGAGCCAAAGGCAGAGGCTTTAACCCACAGAACCATCCAGGTGTCCCTACAAAGAAATTTTTTTAATGACTACAAATCTCTGCTGAAGATTTCCAAATAATTCAGGTAAACTACTCAGTCATCTAGAACAGAGGTGAAACTAGCTCCCCTCTCCTCAACTGTGGGCTCCACAGAGTGACTTCCTCCTGCGTTGGACACACAGCAAGGCTGTGGGACAAGAGGAACTTCAGGGAAAACCTAACCAGCCCTTCCTCAGCCAGTGACCGGAGTTAACATTAACCGAGTAAGCTGCCTTGAGAGCATGCTCCACCAAACTGGTAACCCAGAGGAAATGCGTGATTTCCTAGTAAAAGTACTCATTTAAAAAAGACCTGAAAATAAAGAAAATGGAAACTGAACAATTATCATAGAAAAGCTTGCAGTGCTGCTTAAACTCCCTTTGGAAAATACCCCAGGGCCATATGGGCATACAGTTCACAGTGGACAGTTAGTTACCTGAGCTTTAACAAATTTTTATTTTAATATCAAAGTTTGTTATATGTCTATGTATCTCATCTAATGCAGGATGTCAATATTTACAAAACAAACATGTTATGTACCACTATAAATATACTGCCACATAAACTGAATTTCTCAACGGGAGAAAACCATGACAGATTAGCTTAGTTCTGGGGCGCCTGGGTGGCTCAGTGGGTTAAGCCTCTACCTTCAGCTCAGGTCATGATCCCAGGGGCCTGGGATCGAGTCCCGCATAGGGCTCTCTGCTCAGCAGGGAGCCTGCTTCTCCTCATCTCTCTCTCTGTCTGTCTCTCTGCCTATTTGTGATCTCTCTCTCTGTCAAATAAATAAATAAAATCTTAAAAAAAAAAAAAAAGATTAGCTTAGTTCCCTTAAAGCCAGAAAACTAAATTTTTAATAAATTTTGGTTTATAAATTTAAACTTATTTAAACTTTGGTGTTTTCATACATGTTTTCCAGTTGTCAATATATTTTTTCAACTGAAAAAAAAAAAACACTGAAACAACAAAAGGACATGCACAATTCTCATGAGGGCAAGAACATATGGACAACTGGCCTTGGGGTGCCCAAGGAACTGGCCCATTCCTCCAAGCACTGGCAGCCAAGATGGTCTTGGTGTTTCTCCTTTCTCTGCTGGAGCCTTTCCCAGAAACAATGCTAATCTGTGAGAAGTACTATGGTGTGCCATGACAGTGAGCTGCCAAATCTCTGATGAAAAGAACTAGTTTGTATGATACATTGTGTTGAACTACTACATGACAAAATACAGATAAACCACTGAGAAAGTCAGAAGCAGATTATGTTCACTATGGAAGACAAAATGTCTCAGGGAAGCCATAGAAAATCTCCCTCCTGTGCACTGTTGTTGTTGAGTTTTAAGAGTTCCTTAAATATTCTGCATACTGAACCCATATCACGTGTATGATTTGTGAATATTTTCTCCCATTTTGTAGGTCATCTTTTTAGTTTCTTGATAGTGTCCTTTGATACCCATAAGTTTATAATTTTGATCAAGTCCATTTATTTTTTCTGTTATTACCTGTGCTTTTGATAATCATATCCAAGAAATGATTGCCAAATCCAATGCTAATAGACATATGGAAATTTGTTTAAAAAAAAAAGACATTGACATGAGTTGATGAAGATATGGAGAAATTAGAACTCTAGTACATGTGGGTTGGGTAGAGAGAGGTTGCCTTCTTATTCTTTGAGTTTTTATTTAATAAAATCCAATCCCGGGGCGCCTGGGTGGCTCAGTGGGTTAAGACCTCTGCCTTCGGCTCAGGTCATGATCCCAGGGTCCTGGGATCGACCCCCGCATGGGGCTCTCTGCTCAGCGGGGAGTCTGCTTCCTCCTCTCTCTCTGCCTGCCTCTCTGCCTCCTTGTGATCTCTGTCTGTCAAATAAATAAATAAATAAAATCTTTTTTAAAAATTTAAAAATAAAAAAATAAAAACAAAATCCAATCCCAAACCAGAAAACAAAGAACCCTGGTACACTAATGATGATAATAAAACATTGCAGTCAATGTGGAAAATAGTTTAGCAACATCTCAAAAAGCTAAACACATAATTAGCATATGATTTAGCAATACCACTCCTAGGAATATACACACACACAAACGAACACATTTGAAGTATTTGAATACACAAGTATTGAATACACAAGTTTGAATAAAACCAAAACTTGCACACGGATGTTCAAAGAAGCATTATTCACAATGGTGAAAAAGTAAAAACAAAACAAATGTCCAACAGCTAATGGAAAAATCCACATAGCAAAGTAAGAGTCAGCCATAGAAATGAGTGAGGTACAATGTATATGAATCCTAAACATATTTCACTAAAAGAAAAAAGTTGAACAAAAGTCACAGATTATGTGATTTCATTTATATAAAATATACAGAATAGGTAAAGGCACAGACACAGAAACTACTGGTTGCCAGAGGTCAAAGGGAAGAGGGAAGCCAGTGATTTGTGGGTCATGGGATTTCCTTTTGGAGTGACTTCGGAAAAAAAGATGATGGTTGCACAGTATTATGCATGTGCTAAATGTCAAGGAACTGTATGCTTTACGAAGGCTCAGTTTACGTGAATTTCACTCATTAAAAAACAAAGAAGCATGTGCTGTTACACACAGAGGCTGCTCCACACCACCTGGGGCTCCCTGTGGTGGGACATTCACATGGGGTACTGAGACTTCTCTTTTTTCAGACTTGGTGGCAGCAGGGGCGCCCCCATCTCACTTCTGTCCACATCGCTCCTGCTCTCAATTCTAAAGATAGCTTCTGGGTTCTGCCTCATCTTGCTGACCAGCATCTGGCTCCCCACAAAACCCTGAGGCTCCACAAGCATGTGGAAGGGAGGAGGATGTCTGAGCCAAAGAGGCTTTTGTATCTGGAAACTTGGAGCTATGAGTGTTTTTGTCTGCCCAGGTCAGAGTGGGCACTATAACCACCCCCCAAGAGGTGTCCCCTCTGGTGTAGCACCCAGAGAGGCCTCCATTTCATCCTATCTTCAAAACTTCAGCACCTCCAAGTCAGAACAATTTCATTCCAGCCCTCACTGGGTGGGCGATCCCAGTACCACCCCAGCCCCAGCAGCCAGCAGCTAGGCAGGATATAGTCTTCTGCCCAAGGCATGCACCGGGGGGTACACTGGGGACACCACAGTGCCTTAGGCTCCTTGGGAGGTGATCACTGGCAAGAGGCATGGAAACTGTTACAGGTTGAACTGTGTTCTACAAAATTTTGTATGTCAAAGTCGTGGGGTCTTTTTTGTTTTTTTTTTTTTAACAGTTGTATGTTAGGTGTTTTTGTTTTTGTTTTATGTTATGTTGGTCGCCATAGAGTACATCTCTAGCTTTTGATGTAGTGTTCCATGATTCACTGTTTGTAACACACAGTGCTCCATGCAATAGATGCCTTCCTTAATACCCATGACCCAGCTACCCCATCCCCCCAACCCTCTCCCCTCTGAAAACCTCAGATGGTTTCCCGTAGTCCATAGTCTCCCATGGTTTGTCTCCCCCTCTGGTTTCCCCCTCTCATCTTTCCATTCCTTCTCCTAATGTCCTCCATGCTATTCCTTATGTTCCATATATAAGTGAAACCATATGATAAACCATATGTCTTTCTCTGACTCCTTCACTCAGCATTCACTCATCCCCTCCAGTTCCATCCGTGTTGATGCAAATGGAGGGTATTCACACCTTATGATGGCTGAGTAATATTCCACTGTATATATGGACCACATCCTTTTTATCCATTCATCTGTTGAAGGTCATCTCAGGTCCTTCCACAGTTTGGCTATTGTGGACATTGCAATATTGGGGTGCATGTACCCCTTCTTTTCACTACATCTGTATCTTTGGGGTAAATTTCGAGTAGTGCAATTGCTGGGTCATAGGGTAGCTCTATTTTTAACCTTTTGAGGAACTTCCATGCTGTTTTCCAAAGTGGTAGTACAAACTTGCATTCCTGCCAACAGTATAAGAGGGTTCCCCTTTCTCCACATCCTCATTAACATTTGTTGTTTCCTGCCTTGTCAATTTTTGCCATTCTAACTGGTGTAAGGTGGTATCTTAATATGGTTTTGATTTTCATTTCCCTGATGGCTAATGATGTTGAACATTTTTTCATGTGTCTGTTAGCCATTCATATGTCTTCTTTGGAGAAGTGTCTGTTCATGTCTTCTGCCCATTTTTTGACTTACTGTTTTTTTTTGGGGGGGGGAGGGGTTGAGTTTGAGAAGTTCTTTATAGATCTTGGATACCAGCCCTATATCTTTAACATCATTTGCAAGTATCTTTTTCTCCCATTCTGTGCGTTGCCTCTGTTTTGTTGACGGTTTCCTTTGCTATCCAGAAGCTTTTTATCCTGAAGTCCCAAAAGTTCATTTCCACTTTTGTTACCCTTGCCTTTGGAGACAAGTCTTGAAAGAACTGCTGTAGCCGATGTTGAAGAGGTTACTGCCTATGTTCTCCTCTCCTCTAGGATTTTGATAGATTCCTGTCTCACATGGAGGTCTTTCATCCATTTAGAGTTTATCTTTGTGTGTGGTGTAAGAGAATGGTCGAGTTTCATTCTTTTGTGTGTAGCTGCCCAATTTTCCTAGCAACACTTATTGAAGAGACTGTCTTTTTTCCATTGGGCATTCTTTCCTGCTTTGTCAAAGATTGACCACAGAGTTGAGGGTCCATATCTGAGCTCTCTATTCTGATCCACTGATCTATGTGTCTGTTTTTGTGCCAGTACCATGCTGTCTTGGTGATCACAGCTTTGTACTACAACTTGAAATCAGGCAATGTGATGCCCCTAGTTTTTCATCAATTCCCTGGTGATCTGGGGTCTTTTTTGGTTCCATACAATTTTTAGGATTGTTTTGTTCCAGTGCTTTGAAAAATGCCATTGGTACTTTGATCAAAATGGAGTTGACAATATAGATTAATCTGAACAGCACAGACATTTTGTTTAAAACAATGTTTACATTTCCAATCCATGAGCATGGAATTGTTTTCCATCTTTTTGTGTCTTCTTCAATTTCTTTCATAAGTGTTCTGCAGTATCTGGAGTATAGATTCTTTACCTCTTTGGTTAGATTTATTCCAAGGTAGCTTGTGGTTTTTGGTGCTATTGTAAAAGGAATCAATTCCTTAATTTCTCTTTCTACAGTTACATTGTTAGTGTATAAAAAAGCAAATGATTTCTGTACATTGATTTTTTTTTATCCTGCCACATTACTGAATTGCTGTATGAGTTCTAGTAATTTGTGGGTGGAGTCTTTTAGGTTTTCCACATAAAGTATGTCATCTGTGAAGAGTGTTTGACTTTTTGCCAATTTGAATCTTTTTTTTTTTTTTTTTTTTTTTTTTTTGGTCTGGTTGCTGATGCTAAGACTTCTAGTATTATGTTGAACAACAGTGGTGAGAGTAGACATCCTTGTCTTACTCCTGGTAAGGAAAAAGCTCTCAGCTTTTTTTCCACTGAGAATGATTCTCTGTGGGTTTTTCATAGATGGTTTTTATGAATTTGAGGAATGTTCCCTCTATCCCTACACTCTGAGGAGTTTTAATCCAGAAAGGCTGTATTTTGTCAAATGCTTTTTCTGCATTGAGAGGATCATATGGTTCTTGTCTCTTCTCTTATTAATGTGTTCTATCACATTGATTTATGAATGTTGAACCACCTTGTATCCCAGGAATAAACTCCACCTGGTTGTGATGGGTAATCTTTTTTTTTTAAAGGTTTATTTTATTTGAGAGAGAGAGAGAACGCAAGCAGTAGGAGAGACAGAAGGAGAAGCAGACTACCCACGGAGAAGGGAGCCTGATATGGTGCTCAATCCCAGGAATCTGAAATCACAACCTGAGCCAAAGGCAGACCCTTAATTACTGAGCCACCCAGGTGCCCAGATAATCCTTCTAATGTACTGTTGGATCCTATTAGCTAGGATCTTGTTGAGAATTTTGGCATCCGTATTCATTCATCAGGGATATTGTACTTCTCCTTTTTGATGGGGTCTTTACCTGGTTTTGAGATCAAGGTAATGCTGGCCTCATAGAATGAGTTTAGAAGTTTTCCTTCTATCTTTTTCTTCAGACAGCTTCAGGAGAACTGGTGTTATTTTTTAAATGTTTGGCAGAATTCCTCTGGGAATCCATTAGGCTCTAGACTCTTGTTTTCTGGGAGGGTTTTTTTTTTTTTTAATTTATTAGAGGCAAAGAGAGCATGAGAGGAGAGAGGTCAGCAGGAGAAGCAGACTCCCTGGAGCCCAATGTGGGATTTAATCTAGGGACTCCAGGACAATGACCTAAGCTGAAGGCAGTCGCCTAACCAACTGAGCCACCCAAGTGCCCCTCTGGGAGGTTTTTGATCACTGCTTCAATTTCATAACTGATTATTGGTCTCTTAAGATTGTCTGTTTCTTCCTGTTTCAGTCTTAGTAGTTTATAGGTTTCTAGAAAGGCATCAAATTCTTCCAGGTTGCTTAATTTACTGGCATATAGTTGTTGATAGTAATTTCTATTCTCTTGGTGTTAGTTGTGATCTTTCCCCTTCCATTTATAATTTTATTAATTTGGGTCCTTGCTTTTTTTCTTTTGGATAAGTCTGGCTAATAGCTTATCAATCTTATTAATTCTTTCCAAGAACCAGCTTCTAGTTTCCTTGAGCTGCTCTACCATTTTTTTTTTTTTAAGATTTTATTATTTGACACAAAGAGAGATCACAAGTACACAGACAGGCAGGCAGAGAGACAGGAGGAAGTAGGCTCCCTGCTGAGCAGGTAGCCTAATGCAGGGTTCGATCCCAGCACCCTGGGATCATGACCCAAGCCGAAGGCAGAGGCTCAACTCACTGAGCCACCCAGGTGCCCCATATTTCTAGTTTCTAATTCATTGATCTCTGCTCTAATTATTTCTCTTCCCCTGGTTGCATTAGGCTTTATTTGTTGTTCTTTCTCCAGTTCTTTAAGATGTAAAGTTAGTTTATGTATTGGGGATTTTTCTATTAAGGGGGATACATTTTGGATGGCTGTATGCCTCCCCCTTAGACCCACCTTTGCAGTATCTCATAGATTTTTTTTTATTTTACTTATTTGACAGACAGAGATTACAAGTAGGCAGAGAAGCAGGCAGAGAGAGAGGAGGAAGCAGGCTCCCCGCTGAGCAAAGAGCCCAATGCGGGGCTCCATCCCAGGACCCTGGAATCACGACCCGAGCCGAAGGCAGAGGTTTTAACCCACTGAGCCACCCAGGGGCCCCTCTCACAGGTTTTTGACTGATGTGTTTTGGTTCTCATTGGTTTGTATGAATTGTTTCAGTTCTTTGATTTCCTGGTTGACCCATTCTTTTTTTTTTTTTTTAGATTTATTTATTTATTTGATAGGCAGAGACCACAAGTAGGCAGAGAGGCAGGCAGAGTGGGGGTGGGGGAAAGCAGGCTCCCCGCTTAGCAGAGAGCCTGATGTGGGGCTTGATCCCAGGACCCTGAGATCATGACCTGAGCTGAAGGCAGAGGCTTAATCCACTGAGCCACCCAGGCACCCCTGACCCAAACATTCTTAAGCAGGATGGTCTTTAGCCATCCTGCTTAAGAATCCTTTAGCCATCTTTAGACATTCAAGTGTTTGAATGTCTTCCAAAATTTTTCTTGTGATTGAGTTCATTTCAAAGCATTGTGGTCTGAGAATATGCAGGGAATAATCTGTCTTTTGGTATCAATTGAGACCTGATTTGTGATCCAGTGTGTAGTCTATTCTGGAGAAAGCTCAATGTGAGTTTGAGAAGAATGAGTAGTCTGCTGTTTTAGGGTGCAATGTTCTGTATATATGAAGTCCATCTGGTCCACTGTGTCAAAGCTCTTGTTTCTTTGTTGACTTTCTGCTTAAGTGACCCACCTATGGCAGAGAGTGGAGTTTGGGGGTCTCCTGCTATTAACATATTATTAGCAATGTTTACTTTCGTTAACTGTTGGCTTATGTAGTTGGCTGCTCCCACTTGGGGGGCATAGATATATACAACTGTTAAATGCTCTTGTTGGAAAGGCCTTTTAAGAATGATATAGTGTCCTTCTGTATCTCTTACTACAGTCTTTAGCTTAAAATCTAATTTGTCTGATATGAGAATTGCTACCTCAGCTTTCTTTTAAGGTTCATTGACATTAAAAATGGTTTTCTATCCCCTCACTTTCAGTCTGGATGTATCTTTGGTTCAAAATGAGTCTCTTGTAGACAGCATAGGGAAGGGTCATTTCTTTTTAACCAATCTGCAACTCTGTGCCATTTCATGGGAGCATTTAGGCCATTCACATTAAGAGTAACTATTGAAAGATACAATTTTGTCATGTTGCCTGTGAAGTCCTTATTTCTATAGATTGTCCCTGTAAATTTCTATTATCATCTTGGGGTCTTTTTCCCTTTATAGAACCCCTCTTAATATTTCTTGCAGGGTTGGCTTGGTGGTCACATATTCTTTGTTTCCCCCATCTTTTTCTTTTTTTTTTTTTTAAGATTTTATTTATTTATTTGACAGAGAGATCACAAGTAGGCAGAGAGGCAGGCAGAGAGAGAGAGAGGAGGAAGCAGGCTCCCCGCCAAGCAGAGAGCCCAATGCGGGACTTGATCCCAGGACCCTGAGATCATGACCCGAGCCAAAGGCAGCGGCCCAACCCACTGAGCCACCCAGGCGCCCTGTTTCCCCCATCTTGTAAGAGCCTTGTCTCTCCATCCATTCTGAATGACAACCTTGCTGGATAAAGTATCCTTGGCTGCACGTTCTTTATCCTGCATAGGTCTCACCAGCCCTTTCTGGCCTGCCAGGTCTCTGTAGACAGGTCTGACCTTAATCTGATGTTCCTCCCTCTTAACATAACAAAGCTCTTCCCCCTCACCACTTTCAAGATCATTTCCTTGATTCTAAGATTTGCCAATTGTACTATTATGTCATGGCATCAGTCTGTTCTCATTGATCTTGGGAAGGGTCGTCTTTACCTCTTGGACATGAATACTTGTTTCCTTCCCCAAATTAGGGAAGTCCTCAGATATATGACATGAATACTTGTTTCCTTCCCCCAATTAGGGAAGTCCTCAGATATATGGAGATAGAGAGATAGATAGATCGATCTATGTATCTCCACCCCAAAGATCCCAATAATTCTGATATTGGAAAGTTTCATTGAGTCATTAATCTATTTGACCCATTGGGCTTTAATCTTTTTCCCATGTCACCTGTTTCCTTCTTTTCTATCATCTTATCTTCTAGCTCACCAATTCATTCTTCTGCCTCATTTTCCCCGGCAGTCAGAGTATCCAGTTTAGACTGCATTTCATTCATACCATTTTTAAGTTTGGCCCAATTACACCTCATTTCTGTCCTTAGAGATTCTATACTGTCAATATTTTTCTCAAGCCTAGATATCACCTTCATAATTGTTACTCTGAAGTAAATTTCTGACATCCTGGTTATATCCATATCCATTAGTTCTGTGACAGAGGCCCCAGTCTCTGATTCTTTTCTTTGTTGGGGGCTCCTCCTTTTAGTCATTCTGTTGAGGGGTGGCTGAAGGAATGTACAGAGTCCTAAGTATTGACCACAACCCAAGGAAGATGCACCTGTTTTCTAGGCACCTTGGGATTGTCAGCCTCTTGTTCTTCCAGCCTGTCTTCTAGGGGAGGGGCCTGCCATGCTGATAGTCCACTGTTAACTCCGGTTTAGGAAGAGTTGCCCTACCCCCCAGGGGGGTGCTCAGTGAACATCGATTTTCTGGGGCTTTTGTTCTCTGGCGGCTTTCCCTAGCTTTCCACATCTCTGAGAGTCAGACAAGTGACCACATACAAACCTCTGTCTCAAAGCAGAGAGATCGCAGTCTGCTCTTCACTGAGCTCTCCAGGCCATAGTCTTCGCTTCCGTGCTAAAAACCGCAGCATTCTGGGTTGTGCGCCCCACAGCAGCTCCCCCAGCCGTCACTCCCAGGGCTGGGCATGTCTCTGTCCTTTGTGCTTCTAAAGCTGCAAACCGCCCCCAGTTCATAAGTGCACACCCATAGCTCCTGGTTTCTGTTTGGGGGCTGCCCTGAAGTTTTTTCCCTGCTGCTACTGGTCTGCAAGTCTGTGCCCAGTTCCCAGGCAGGAGGCTTTTGTTACCTCAGCTTCCTGGCACAAGTTCACAGAGGATCCCTTCCCCTTCTGTTTATCTTCCATTATTTGCCTGCAGAATCACAGCTCCCCGCTTCATACCTCAGGACCAACTGCCAGAGAGATTCTGTTTGTAGAGCTCCAGACATATTTTCTTACATCTCGGGTTGATTTTGTGGGTTCAGAATGGTCTGGCAGATATCCAGCTCAATTCAGGGGGCCAGTTGAAATAGGGTCCCCTACTCCTCCACCATCTTTTTTCCCCTCCCATATGTAGAAATCCTAATCCCCAACATCCCTGAATGAGACCTGATACGAAAATACAGTCTTCAGAGATTATCAAGTCAAGATGTGGCTCAGTTGATTAGCAACTGCCTTGGACTTGGGTCATAATCCTGGAGTCCTGAGATCAAGTCCCACATTGGGCTCCACGCTCAGCAGGGAATCTGCTTCTCCCTCTTACTTCTCCTCTCTCTCTGTTTCACATGAAAACATAAAATCTTTTTTTTAATAAAATATTTCAAAAAAGAAAAAAGAAGAAGAAGAAGAAGAAGAAGAAGACTGGTGCTCTGCAGTCCCAAATCAAGGAAGTACTGGAACCTGGAGAAAGCTCCCCTTGAGCCTTCAGGACAATGACATCACCCACATCGCACCTCCAAATCTGTTATTCTGAGCCACATAGCTTGGCCTAAGAGATCAATACAGGCACCCTCTGCCCTCTCCATCAGTCTCCACACCATGGACAGTGGAGGTGAAGGCAGGACCCTTCATACACTGGGGCCATTGCTGGGTGATCATTTCTGGGCCTGATTGTGCAGGAGATCTGGCCACAGCTCTCAACCTCCTGGAACCCACACAACTATGTAGACAAGGAGAGGCGGAAAAGTTGGTCTCCCTGGAGCTGGTCACTGGACATCCCCCCTGCTATTACTGGAGCCCGGAAAGCCTCTCTGACATCTCCTCTGAGCCCCTCTGAGAACTATCAGCCATTTGAAATGGCCACCATACCCTTTTTCATCTCAGGAGGAAAAGTGCCTCAGCAAGACACAAAAGGAGGACCCTTGACCTGGTCACAGCACCTCACCTATATCCACTGGACCCAGGCTGGCCCCTTATGGGGGTGAGGGCAGAATAGTCTTTAGAGCCAACATTCTTCTTCTCAAAGGAGCCTGGGATCAAGACAGCAGAAAGGGAAGTGGTGGACCTCAGAGTGGCAGCTGGGTGGCAGGACACTGAGAGGAGTGGCCATTCCCACAGGTGCTGGGCAAGCGGGAGGGGGCAAGGCCTCCAGCCTCACAGGACATCTGACCTCTGCATAGGAAGCCCTCCAAAGGCACTCGGGTCTCAGTTAACAGTCAGCTCCAGAGACTTCAGTCCATTTGCCACAAAATGGAGACAATCCAGCTGGCTGAGTCTGTGCTCTGAACTTTCAGGATCAAGTCAGGTGTCTGTAAAAGGTAGGGGGAGGAAGCTACCCAGAAGGTGCTCGCACAGCCTGTTCAGGAGGCTCTTGCCTCACACATAGGTACCTCCCTGTGGCTCCGGAAAGGCTAAGACTGGGATGGGTCCAGAGCTCTGCACATTCCCATGGAAGGCCAAAGGGTCTTCACAACCCAGGGTTAATCCCTCACCCTCTCTAACTCTGCAGATATTTGATGCAGACTGCAAATGACTGAGGGCAGGATGAATTTGGGCCGTGCTTCCCATGGTGACAGGTAACGTACGATGAGTTAAAAACCCCAATGATTAAAAAAAATCACCACTTGGCTGACGGGCCCATAAGGCTGAAGAGTGAATCTTCACAGGCATAGACTTTGTGATAGTACATGAGGGAAGCTGGTGCCATTCTGATGCCAGAACTAGGTTAGTAATGTGCTCACGGATTATGAAAATGGAAGCACACCAGAGAAATCCATAAGTCAATGGAAAGCTTGATAAGAAGAGCATGTTTTCACAGCTGCAAAGCACGACCTCCCAAAATATACAAGCAGAGTAACTATAGTGGAGAGGGTTGGAAGG
Organism: Mustela putorius furo; assembly: GCF_011764305.1. Lineage (NCBI taxonomy): Eukaryota > Metazoa > Chordata > Mammalia > Carnivora > Mustelidae > Mustela > Mustela putorius. The sequence goes on along the minus strand of NW_025421741.1, from coordinate 2,225,155 downwards.
AAACACCCTAATGAAGGGATCACAAAGAGCACCAATAACAATGGGACAACCAAAATCATGTGCCATCTGTAGGACACGGTAAGTGCCTCGTGTCACTTCTGCAAGTCCATCCAAAAAGGAATTTTCCAAATTACATGAAAATGCCTGACATGGCCATTCTGGGGGACATTCTACAGAGTAACTGGCTTGAACTCTTCCAAAGTGTCAGGATCATTCAAGTCCACTGCTGTGGCCTGAATGGCAGTGAGACAGTCAAGGGCACTCAGCATGGGCTACGTGATGTGACTGGTTTGTCACTTAGGGTGTTGCTGGGACAACTGACTTCCATGGGGTCTGGAAGAAGGCAGTGGAGGACCAGCACGGACTTCCCGACCGATGACCGCACTAGAGGAATGCAGAATTCCTTATCGAAAGGAAACACACAAATGGAGTACAGGCATCAGCTCAGTAATTTGTGCTCTATTTGAAACTTTTTCTAAGTTTGTGACCATTTCAGAATAAAGAAATACTTGACAACTAAAAGATTCCTGATTCTACGGAACAGGACGAGAGTAAGTGTCCCTGAAAGGAAGTACATGTTACTGCTGGTGCTTGAGCAGCACCAATGTGGCGATGAGGAAGGGATGTGGAGGGTCCGGGTCTGCAGAGTAAAGGTGAGGGAGAGGAGTACAGCTGAGAGCCGGGGGCTGTGGCTGGGGAGCACAGGCGTCTCGACCCAGCTGCCCCCCTTCAGGAAGCTCCCAGTCTTGTCATCCAGGCCCCACATGTCCTGGGCTCCCAGTCTCGTCATCCAGGCCACACGTCCTGGGCCCAGTCTCATCATCCAGGCCCCACACGTCCTGGGCTCCCAGTCTCGTCATCCAGGCCCCACACGTCCTGGGCTCCCAGTCTCATCATCCAGGCCCCACACGTCCTGGGCTCTCAGCCATCTGTTGCTTCACACTACCCTCTCAGCAACCACCCATGACTGCCGGCTTATTCCTGTCCATGCTGGGGGCCACCTGCGAGCACAAAATGGCCTTTGCTCCCTGATGTATCAGAGGAACTGCTCAGCACACAACTTCCAACTGATACAATGGGTGAGGCAAGGACTAGGGCTTATTCCTGCCAGTGACAGTCCTGAGTGTCAAAGTCACCCCTGTACGAAGTCATCTGCATCAGGAGTCACATCACACTCGGCCCCTGGGGCCCTGCGTGCTTGGACATGGTGGCATCTAGCACCAGGGCAATTCCTTTTCCCACAACACAACAGTCAGGTGAAGGGCAGAGGGCAGAGATGCCCACTGTGGTGTTGCTTATAAACCAGACATACTAGAAACAATCAAATCAATAGGGTACTGGTCCATCACTCAATGCACACGCAGGCCACAGAACGCCAGCCAGGGACAGAAAGGCAAAGGACTGACAGGGACAGGTGTCCACGATGTAGTCAGGTCAGTAAAAGGGGAGAGCTCAGAACATTGAACTGCAATTTAATTGAATAGAACATGTTTTACAAACACAGTAAACTCCAACCTGTAGGGAAAAGGCACCCTGGCCCACCCTGCCTGTGCCGTCCCAACCACATCACCCCCAAGACACAGAGTGTCACAGCACTACCCACGCCCCACTCGCCAACCTAACTGGGTGAAGCTCGGCCTTGTCATAGGGCAGGGAGGGCAGACAGCAGTGCAACATTCTCCTTTGTCTCCAGAAAGGCCTTCCCTGCCCATAACCTACAAGCCCAGGAGCTCGAATCCACAATCTCCCACTGCCTGAGTGAAACAGACCCCCTGGACTTCTGGGCTCAAGAGCATTTCTCAAATGCCTCCTCTGATACAGCGAGCGGCCAACCAAACTATGCAAACACGGCAGGGGGCTACGCAGCCTCAGTGCTTCTCACTGGAACCCCCCAAGGAACCCTGGGGCCTCTCTTCAGTCGGAATAAAGCTCTATGTAACATGTGTTGAAAGGCTCGATGTCCACGCCTGCTCCCCTGGGGGCACTGGCTGGATACCCCAAAGGGACATCTCAACCCAGGCTGCCCCCTGAAAGCTCAAGAAGCATTCTGGCTCCCCAGAAGGCATCACTGGAGGCCTGGCCGTCAGGCCACTGCACCTGGAAAGCCAACACAGCATTACACACGGAAGCACCTTCTGCCTGGCTCCACATTCCCACCTGCCACCCCTTACTCCGGGACACCCCATCTCTGGACTCAGTAAGAAACACGAGCCCGCAGCACCCACCTCCCGGGCCCCATTCAACTGTTGTCCAGCCTTGAAGCACCCCTTCCCTTGTGACATGTGCCTGGTTTACTCACTCCAAAGGTATGACCTGAGGATCCAAAAGTTAAGAGGGACATGCAGAGTCCCTGGTGGTAGGGTCTCACCTGGCTAGAGGGCACGGGCTGGCTCAGGTCCACAGCAGAAACAGGGCTGGAAAAGGAAGGGCCCGGTGCCAACTCCAGCGGACTGGAAAAGAGACGTCAGGATAAGCTCCATATGGAGGCGCACCAGGTCATGGTCCACCCCGCGAGCAACATGACCTGACAGCACTCTGCATATAAGCAGCCCTTCCGGGGGTAAGACACACTTTAAGAAGTGTCCTCCCACAGGGCCCTCCAGTGCTAGAGGGACCTGTGTGACATCCCAGGCAGGTGGCTTGGGTGAGGCAGAGAGCACTTGAGGAGGCTCACAGAGATGGACCAACAGAAACCTGAAGGAAGAGGTCAAGGGGCAGCCCTGGGGAGCCATCAGAATCCAATCGGGGGAGCAGCAGGGACAGCAGGGGAGCTAACAGGTGTAGCCACTCAGGACAACAGCAGCCTGGCAGTTCCCTAAAAAGACAAACACGCACCGACAGCCATTCCACTCCTAGGCGTGTACACAGCCCAGAGACCTGAAGGCACACAGGCAGACCCACGCGCATCCAGGAGTGCTCACAGCGACCCCAAACTGGGAACCCAGAGATGGCTACCAAGAGGCGATGGATCCAAACACCACAGTCCATCCCCATCACGGGACAGAGCTCACAAAGATGAATGGACCAATACACAGAGCCACAGGGTAAAATCCCCAAACACTCATGCAGAGTCAGAGAAGCTAGACCCTCTCTCCCCTCCTCAAAGTTTAACACTCCTGCATTCCGTTCACATGGGACTTTTAAAAATGCAGAAAAGAAAGCAGATCCGTGGTCCTGCAGGCGGCAGCAGGAGGGGCTGATCCACACAGCTCAGCACGCGGTCGATACAGAAGTCACACTCAGAAAACCAGCATCTGTATCGCCTAACGCGGTGCTTTACTGGAGGCTAACAACGCCCAACGAATCTACTGTTAGGGAATGACTCAAGGTCATCACATCGGAGCAAGGATGGGCCGAGCCATCAGAGGGCAAGGGTGAGCAGCCGTGAGGGGACCTGACAGTGGCATTTTCTCCATCCAGGTTCCTGGACATGAACAGAAAAGTGAGTCCATCTGCAAAGTCTGTATTGTCTCATGCTCTGGCTGCTTCAGAAAGCAGAACCTGTGACCTGACCCACCGCCCCCTTCTCTCTCACACGCTGCCCTGTAGTTCTGCTCGTGCGGGGCACCTGGCCTTCAGCTCCCAGACTGGGGAGCCTAGTCCTGGCAACCCCTACTGCAGCTTCCTGTCCGACAGACGACCCTGACTTCTCACGCTCCTCTAATCCCTCTCCTCAACCCCCTGATTCTCCGGCCTGTGGCCCCGGCCCCCGCAGCCAGAGCCTGAAGCCCCGAGGCTACTCCCAGCTCGCACGCACCTTTCACACTACAGTTTGGAATATAAAATCAGGATCTTGATGCTGCTTTAAAACTCAACCTCCACCTGGTGAAAACAAAATGCCAAAAAGCGGCTTCTGGGATCCAGGGTGATCTTGGGGAAGAAGCAAAGTGGGAGCACGAACCCCAACACCAACACCTGTGTCTGCTCTGCAATTTCTGGGTGTTCTCCTGTCTCAGGGAAAAGCCACCCTTTTCTGGTAGATGCAGGGTGGGGATGATGTTGTATTTTCCAGAAACCCGTAAGGAAAGGACTCAATCTGCGTATCTGCCAAGTCTATAAACCTGGAACACCCCACCCGTGGCTCTGTGTGGCTCACCTCTGGGCTAGGAGGAATTCGGGAGGCTGTGTCACCAGGAAGCTGCCCGCCTGCTGTTCTGCCTGGCCGCCGCTGGCGCCTGCACCTTCCTCCAGGTACATGCTCGGGGGGTTGCCAGCAGGTGGGTCAGCGAATCCTACACAGAAGCAAATTCCACACCCAGTGCTGGGAGGACAGAACACAGCCCCCGAGCACCAAGACCAAGACCTCCACAGAGAGAAGCAGCGTCCAGCCTGGCCGGCCCCAAGCCTCAACCTCCCTTACTGAGGAAGAGTCACAGCTATTGATCTCAGGGCCTTTTTAGGCTTCCAGAAACAAAAGCAAAGTCCAGTTTTGCGGACTTCAAATTTTGCTTCATCTACCCAGACTTCAGGCCTCCAGTGCCATTGCTGCCACGTGAGAACTTCTCGGTCTGCCTCGTGCTGGCTCTTCAGAGGCTGGACCACAACCACTGCCACCTTCCATCTCGTGCTGCACCACGAGTTCACGGAGACGTGACGTGGCACTACCTCACCCTGCTCCTCCTTCTACAGAAAATGCTGCAGAGGATGTCCCCGTATGTCTCTCACTCTTACACAGAAGCCGTGGCAGATCAGATCAGTTCTGGGCCAGCAGACACTTCAGAGCGAGGGAAGGTAAGAAATCTACCAGGTGGTAAGCCCAGCGTCAGACTCTCTGACCTCAGACAAAACAACAGGCCAGCTGGGCTGGGCATGCACTGTCCCCCCTCCGCCCCCCACTGTCTGCCAGAGTGACCACCTAACTTGCCAGCCTGCAGCCCAACCTCAGACCAAAGGAACCTTCCTGACCATTCATTGTGTGATTCCACCCCCACTTTCTGCTGCTTCTTCTTTTCTGCAGAACTCTAGAAATACCCTGAGGTATGTTAAATACAACTGAAGGACTAATTTGAGCATTGCTGGTTCAGATTAAAAGATCACTAAATTACATCTTCTTCCTCCAAAAGGAAGACAAGAAGCCAAAGTCCAGAACAAAAGCAGCATAAGGAGACCCAGGACACAAGTACCATCCTTTGTTGGTAGGGCACCTGAAAGCAAGGTGGGACTGAGATCAGGTCCTGAGAATCTTCAAGTGGGAGGGAGGGTAAGCAAAGTTAGGGAAAGGGAAAGAGGGGAACACCCCGGTGCTCAGGCGGTCAGTTGGCAGGGAGGCTCACCAGTTCATACAGAACGTCACCTTTCACCTGTGCTGGATGTGGTGTCAACACCAGCTCCCCTCGCCCCCATGTGAATACAGCCAGTGACCACCCCACTCCGGCCTTGGCGGTAAATATGGGCTGGGCAAGCGTAGGTCTCCCACAGTGGAAGACGTGGACAAATGAAGGACCGATATGATCAGACTGAAAAGCTGCCTCCAGAGCAGTGAGTCTCCAGGGCTCTTCCTCTTTCCCGCCCCTCACCTTTCTCTGCTCAAGGGCCAGAATCCACAGCCCCAATATTCCCGCCCTCAGACAACAAAGCATAATCTTGAAACTTTTTATTTTGAATACTCAAGGGAAAAAAAAGATACTGCATCTATAAAAAGTAACACAACCTCTGACTAAAGGAAAATTCAAATAAAAAAAGAGCCTGGGGGCGCCTGGGTGGCTCAGTGGGTTAAGCCGCTGCCTTCAGCTCAGGTCATGATCTCAGGGTCCTGGGATCGAGTCCCGCATCGGGCTCTCTGCTCAGCAGGGAGCCTGCTTCTCTCTCTCTCTCTCTCTCTCTCTCTCTCTCTGCCGGCCTCTCTGCCTACTTGTGATTTCTCTCTCTGTCAAATAAATAAATAAAATCTTTAAAAAAAAAAAGAGCCTGGAATTCTCTTAAAGTATAACTATCAAATTAGGACTTTTGAAAGACAGACTCTAATACCCCCAAAGCATATACAATGAAAAAGAAAAGAAACATAAGAAAAAGGTAAGCACCTAGGGAGACTGGCCCAGGATTTCCAAAATCCCGGTAAGATTTGTGCTCTAAAGAGAATGAAGAACATGGAGGAGGAAAACCATCAAGGAATATTATCTAAGAAATACCCAAACCTTAGAGGATACATTGTCACCTGTTCTTTAAATCGAAAGGCTTAAGAGGAAAGTGAATTAAAGAGACTCACACCGCACACGATCACTGTGAAATCTTAGAACACCCAGACTTAAAGCAAACAAACAAACAAAAATTCCAAGAAAGGAACAATGTGTGATCTGCAAAGACGCCAGAAGATGACACGAACATCAGATGCTACAATGACATGACTGTGTCTGCAGATACCTACGGGAGGGTATTTAAACTCAAAATTCTGTCCCTGCCAGTTTATTCATCAAATGTGAGGGCAGGTTAAGGATAATTTCACAGCACGTAAGAAATCAGAAAATTTATCTCACAAGCCCCCTTTCTTGCACAGTGAAGATGTTCCCAAACATAACAAGGAAGTCAGTGAAGACAGGACAAGACCTGCAACTCAGGAAACACTGACCCAAACCTGGGAGGCAATGAAAGGAGCGTTCTTGGGCCGCTGACTCCGCCCAGGTCTAGGAAACATCACTTGGGCAGAAACGGAAGGAGGCCTCCCAGCCATGGGTCTTTGGAGGATACACTCGGAAAAATGGGAGAAGTTACAGGTGTGACAAAAACAGGGAATCTAAAAGAAAGGAAGACAATTAGAAACCCCAAGAAAGTAAAGATATAAACACAGAAGACTAAGAAATTTAGGTGATGGGTAAACTGACACTGCCAACGGCCTCCACATAAGGTGAAGTGTCACAAGACGCTTCTGAACATGGTAGACAAACACGTCTCTAAATCCACACTCTACAGGCTACAGTTATAGCTAAACAGTAAGTTTCAAGTTGATAAGTTTCATGTTAGAAACGAAGGAAATGATACTTAGATCATGAGATGGGGTGACCTGTCCTCTATTGCAGCACGTGGTGACAGGCAAGTCGGGTGGACTGCAATGGGAGTGCAGGGTGGCAGCTGTCTCATTTCGTTTTAACCCTTTCCTCACCGGCCTACTTTTAGTCGTATGCACATTTTACTTTGCAACTAGAAAAGCAGGAGAGTGCTGCCCCTTCCCACACCCCCTCAAATGAGACCTGACTAGTTGTGTCATCTTGTGCAGAAGAGCACGGTCTGTCTGGAATGAACCCACCTGTGGAGCTGGGCTCACCGAGGGCAGTGATGGACATAGCCACAGTGGCATCTGCGGGGCGCATCGTGAGGTCCAGCCCATGCCCATGGACCAGCTGCCCAGTCTGGAAGGAAACTTCCTTGGAGGACGCCAGTGCAAGGGACATCAGCCATGACTCAGGGGCAGCCAGGGAAGAGTCCAGCATGTCACTGCCAGAAGTCAGAGGGCAGAGGCCAGGGCCTGGGCAGATGTGGGGGAGAGTGGCAGGGCTTCGGCCAGGACCCTCCTGGTACATCTCACTGCCCTGCAGAGACCTGGGGAAGACAGCAAACACCGTCCCTTGGAGGGCAGAGACTCCCTCAGGCCAGGGAAGAGAGGCCTGGGAGGAAACTCCAGCCCCATTTGGGAATCCAGGTTCCCAACTCAACTCCGCCACTGATGGTTTTCTGGCCCACCGTGACCCTCATCACACAGCTTTCACTGTTCTACCTGTGGCTGCAAAGGTCCACAACAGTTAAAAAAAAAAAAATACTTTAACTCATTAGCTCTTGATTTAAAAGGACCTTCAATGAAGCACTGTTCCATAATACCAAAAACAGGAAATGATGAGCAAGACCCTAGCAGTGGGATGAATGATGATGGCTGATCTTCCAGGAACATCAAGCAGCAGCTGATAATAATTTAAAGACTCGATACTGCACACTCAGTGTGTCTCAGATGGTGCTCCTGGGCTTCTGTGATCCCCTCCCCTAGCCCTGTCACTTCTGCAACCACCTGCATCCTACCCCTCCCCGTCTCACAGATGAGAAACGCACGGCACTGAGAGCTCACAGGAACCTGCCCAAGTTCCACACCTGGGCAGTGCCAGCCTTCACGGGAAGGGCAGACAGGGAGTGTCATGAGAGAGGCCGATGTCACAACGGCAGATGGAAACAGTGTCCACAGCTTGATGGCTACACACGGGAACCTGGCCCCTCTCTCTGACCTAGTCCTGAGGATGGCCAACACTCTCCTTACCCTTACACCAGGTTCATGCCTCATCCCAGGGGAGGGACCAGGCTTGGACGGTGCCTCGTGCATAATGAGGAATTCAAGAACTATTACCTGTCACGGACTCAACGACACACAAACACTACAAAATACAGTAAGAAAGAAACAACAGCTCGGGCTTGGCTTTGGGAAGCCAGCCAGCATGTGTTTCGTCCCAGCTCTGTGTTCCCCCTTCCCCAACACATCCATGGAATCAGGCTACGAGCCAGGCTCCAAGGAGCAAGTGGGGGTCCCTGACATGGGCTCCTTAGGAGCGGCTTCCCCACCCCGGACTCACAGGGGTCTCTGCTCTCGGCAATCACTGACGTCGTCCCGCTGTCAGCCCCGACATCCGCATGTGCGCTCCAGGCCCGGTCACCCACTCGGGACGGGGAAAGTCAAGACGGAGATGGTCCCACGGGCCGTGCGGACCGCAGTACCTGGGAGGCAATGGCTTCGGCAGTGTCTCATCTCCAGCGAAGTCCGGGGCCAGAGCCAGCGACTCCCATGGCCCTTGAGTGGTCTCCGTGGACTGTGCGGGCCCATCTTCCTCCGGTCCTGCTGAGGGTCAGTCGGGCGGTGGGAAGGCTGCGGGAGCCGGCGGCCCAGCCTCCTTCCCAGCGGTTAGGAGCAGCGCTGCCGCGGACGCCCGGCCCCGGACGCGGGGACCGCTACGCGCTGCAGCCTCGCGCAGCCCCTGCGCGCCCTCCCGCCCCCGCTCCGGGGTCCCCTCCCACAAGAGGACGTCGTCTAGGGGCCGACCGGGCGCGGAGGGCCCGTCCCCGGGACGGAGCGGCGCTCACGAGGCCTCGCTAGGAAAGCGGGCCGGGCAGAGCGGGCGGCGCGGGAGCCTCTCACCTGGCCACCGAGGCCGGGCCGCGCCGCCGGGGCCAGGGCGGGGCTGGCGCGGGGGCTGCGGGCGCTCCGGGGCCGCCTCCCGCACGCGGAGGTCCACCGCCGCGTCCTCCGAGGCCGGCGCACGACGCTGCAGAAGGGCCCGTCTGCGCCGCCGGTAGTTGGCGAACCAGTTGTACACCTGCTCCGCGCTCAGGCTCATCTCCGCCGCCAGGTTCTCCTGCCGCGGACCGCACAGCCTCGAGCGCCGCCCCGGGCCCAGGGTGACCCCCAGGGCCGGCGCCCGCCCCCGCCCCCGCCCGGCGCGGCCTCCGAGCCGGGACGCCCTGCACCCCGGCCTCGCTCGTTCGCGGAGCCGCAGCCGGCCGAACCCGGACACGGGAGGGCCCGAGCGGCGCCACGGCCCGCGGCAGGCAGCGGGGGCTGGGACCACGCGGGGGGCGGGCGGCGCCGCAGGCCGTCGGCCGAGGTTGCGCAGGTGCGCGCGCCGGAAGCCCGCCCGCAGAGCCCGCGCGGGGATCGCTGGGAGAGCCCTGCCGATTGGACAGGGAGCGCGGTGGGTGGAGCAGGCACGAGGAACCCCGCTGACTGAGCAAGCCCCCACTCGGGAACGCCCCGTCGATTGGATGAGGGCGACAGGTAGGCGGAGCTAACACGGGGAGCCCCCGCCGATTGGACAGAGCCGAGAAGCAGGGGAAGAGAACAAGCCCCGACTTCGAAGCAGCCGGAAACGAGCGCGCACGCGCGGCGGCTCGCCGGTGCCTTCCGCTTCGGGGGCCGCGCTGCGGGGTCGCCCGCCGGCCTCACCGGGCACGGAGCTCCGCGAACCCGGCCTCCCCGCCGGAAGCTCCGCGACCGCCGTCGCCTGACCCCCGCACCCCGCGTCGGGCCGGGGGCGGGAGGGCACTGACCCTCCACGTGCGCAGGCTGGACGGTCCGGAGCTGCCGGCCGGGGAGCGCCTGTCCCCCGGGGAGGCTCAGCCGGCCCGAAGCCACCGGCGCCCGGCAGAGGGCCCCGCGGAAGCCCGGGGGGCGGGGGGCGGCACAGGGTGGGGGTCCCGAGGTCGGGGGCAGCGAAGGGGAGGGCGGCCTCCGCCTCGGCTCTCACCCTCTCGGCCTTGCTGGGGTTGGTGCTCACGGCGGAGGCGAAGTCGTGCAGCTTCTGGCGAACGTCTCGGGGGAAGTTGCGGCTCTTCGGGCCGTCGGGGCAGAGGGCGGGCGGGGGCGGGTTCCTGATGCGGACGGGGAGGCCGCGGTTACGGGCGCCCCTCCCGCGTGCTCCTCGCGGGCTCGCGCCGGGCACCCCCCGCGGCCTCTCCTCCGCCGGCTGGGCTCCTCCCCGGGCTCGTGCTGCCGAGCCCCCCTCGGAAGGACCGCGGGGCCCCTCACCGGGCGCTCCGGGACCGCTCACTGACCCGCGGCCCAGAGCTTAGAGAGCGGATGACGGGGAGATGGGTCGGTCGCGCTGCTCTCTCCTGCGTAGACACACGGGTTGTTCCGACAGGACACAAACGGTACCAGCGCGGAACACCCAAGATACCCCCAGGCCAACTAAACAAACCACTGTGGATGTCCGGAAGGCGCCCCACACATGCCACATCCCGAATGGAGCCTGATCCTTCCCCCTCCCCAACTGCCCCCGGGGCCCCAGCTCTGTGCATCTCAGTGAGAAACCACCGTGTTCCGAGAGCCCAGCAGGCTGGCTTCGTTCTCTCTTCACCGCCTCCGACACATCCAGCTCCTCAGCAGATCCTCCAGAATCTGTCCTGACACGCCAGAGACTCCCGAGAGCCTCCTGCCTCTGCTCCTATGCCAGCCCACCCTGGGGTGACCCCCTCTAGGAGAAACCACCACCCTCAGCCGGCGGACCGACCATCGCTCTAACTCCACGACCGCCCGGTCCTTACACCTCCGAGGGCTGCCATCCCCACATTCAGGCCCCCTCTGCCAAGGCTTAGAGGAGCCTGTTCGGCACCCTCCACCCCAATACAAAGCACAAAGGTGGCACAGTCCTCTAGTAGGCACATTCTGTGTCTAGTACTCCCGCTTGGAACAATGGAATCTACTCTGTGTCCTCTCTACTGTCCCTTGTCTGCACCAAGTGTCAGCTCCAGGAGAGTAGGGCTCAGGCTATATCCCCAGCAACTCCAACAGCTCCCAGCAATCAGGGGCCTCTTTACAAACAATGCACACTGATCCCCAAGTCGTTTACTGAACTGCACTCTGGCAGGCCATCGGCAACTATATGGAGGGAAAGGATCCCATTCCCGAAGACCATAAGGTTGATGAACTACTGGGCTTTGGGGACATATCTCATTCTTTGACAGACACCATGGATCCAGAAAGAATCCATTGCTTCTGGTTACCAGGCCCCGTGGTGCAAAAATCCCATTACTTGGGCTGCCAGGAACTCAGAGGACATCAGCCCTTCCTGGTCAGGGGGCAACACCCAGGATGAAGAAAGGCTCTATGGTCTCAGTGTCTAGCCTGGAGCCCCAGCTTTGCATCTCTCTCCTGTGACAGCTCTGGCAAGTTCTGACCTTTCTGGGCCTCAGTTTCCTCATCCATAAGTGGTGATGAAGGAATAATAGTAATTAGCAGTTGTAATGTTTCCTTAGTGCTGATAATGGCCGTGGTGGTAATTACTATTAATGTGGACCCAGCATCCCTCACATGCCAGGCAATCTCCTAAGCACCCCATGAATCTTGTCTGACATGTCCCATCACTCTCATCTTTACCTCTCTTTGAAAGGCCCCGCAGCCCCGAGGGGTGGTGCTGAAGACCCCAGCCCATGGCACCTGCAGAGCCTGTCTGTGGGAATCAGATGACCAAAGGCCACGGGAGGAGAAGACAAGAGGAAGAGAGTGAGGTCAGGATGTCCACCGGCTGCCTCCTTCCCTGCAGAGCCTTCAGAGCCCTCACAGGAAGGCAGTGGCCCTTCTCACCCTGCTGGCGTAAGTAGGGCTGCACCCCCATGGCCAGCTGAGCAGATGGAGAGGGTAGCTCAGTGCTGGGCACACTGGCTGTCGCAGAGCCTGCTACCTTTTGATGGTGACTGCTTCTTGTGACTTCTCCTGCATTTACCTCCTGTCTCGGCTTCACCTCAGCCCCTCCGTGGTTTTAGATGAAACACCCCCGGGAGTCCTGGGGAGCACGCACAAATAAAGGCCGGCGGTGTACCTCTTTCTGCAGCGGAACTTCTGCACTGGGGTGAGCGTGGCCACGCCCAGCCGCTTCATGACCAGACGGTAGTGAAGGTCGTTCCAGAGCTGGACCAGCTCCTGGCTGCCTCCGGGCACCTGGCATCCCTGTTGAGAAAAGCCTGCTGAGGCCCGGCTGCCCCCGGAGCACTGCCCTCCGACCCGACCCAACCTGCGGGAGGAGCTGCTGGCTGAGGGCCCGGGCGAGGTCCCGTCAGCTCCCCCCGCGCACACAAAGCAGCTGTCCGCCGCTCCTTACACACGGGGAGCACGAGGCGAGGGGAAGGCAAACGAAGGGCCCGGGGCCACACAACGCGTGAGAGGCAGGGCCACAGTTAGAGGCACCTTGTCAGACTTGAGGGTCCAAGGGCTGACCCCCATCTTGCATGAAAGACCTTCCCCTCCCACCCAGCAGGGCTGCCCCTCGCCTGCTCAGGGAGTGCCTTCTGAGCCGAGAGGAATGAAGTGGCTCTGGTCTGTGCCGCACCAAGCTCACCAATCCAGCATGACCTGTTCACACGACCAGACTCCGGAGCTGGCCCAGGGTGCCCAGTGCTGGCCTCCCCTCGACACAGCCCTGTGGTCGGCGTGTGCTTCCCGCATTTAACCCCAATGTTCTCAGCATCATCTTGGCAAGGGAGGTGCCGACAGTCATTCCACCTTCTCTCCACAGAGCGGAAAATGCCCATTTTGCGAGGCTGTGACTTCCAGTCGGCTGCCAGGAGGCAGCCATCAGCCTAGGGCACAGCTGTCAGGGAAACGTGCCCCTGCAGGACGCGGCCCTCCTCAGTGTGCCGTCCCCGCCGTCTCTCTCAGGTCTCCCCTACATGTCAGCTCCTCAGAGACGCTGAGGGCCGTCCAGACCGAGTTTACATCCCCGCTCCGGGGGTTTTCCATCACCGACATCATTCACACATTTGACCACCGAGTGCCCCGAGAGCGCACCACAACCCGGGTCTTCCTTGCTTGTTCGCTTTGACCGACGTGAAACACCGAGCCCCGCTGACTCACAGCTGCTACGTAAGCACAACCGAGGGGCGCCTGCCTCATGGGCCGCAGAGCCGGGGAGGCCGACGGAACAAAGACCCGAGGGAGCAGCCGCAGGGGGAACCAGACTCTACGCTGCACGATAAAGGGGGCACGGCCGAGCCACGGAGGCATTTACAGCAGAAACCAGCGAGAGGAGGAAAGGCAGCAGCCACGGAGGCAGCCGGGCTCCAGCTGCCGGCAGAGGGAGCAGCACGTGCTGAGGTCCTGAGGCCTCGGGATGGTCTGATGAGCACGGAAGCAGCGTGACGACTGCGGAGGAAGCTCAGGGAGAGGCTGACGGGGAGAGGGGGGCGCAGGCAGGCGCAGTCCGCGGGCTCGGGGCTCCCTGGGGCTCATCGGCACCTGCAAGCTCTCCGGCAGCTACGTGAAGAACAAACCAAGGGGACACGAGGGCACTATGCAGCCTGTGGCGAAGGGCGTGGAAACGGAAAGAACTGGAAAGAACAGAGTATCTCGGGGTGCCAGGATGGCTCCATCAGTGAAGCGTCTGCCTTCGGCTCAGGTCATGCATGATCCCAGTGTCCTGGGATCGAGTCCCACGTGGGGGGGGGTCCCTGCTCAGCGGGGAGTCTGCTTCTCCCTCTCCTTCTGCTCCTCCCCTGCTCATGCTCCCTCTCAAATAAATAAATAAAATCTTGAAAAATAAATAAATCTTTTAAAAAAGAACTATCTTGAAAATAAACTCAGCATGAATTCTGCATGAGCTGTATGATGGGGTGAAAGACGGAGAAACAGGCCCCCACACCCCTTTTTTGAAACCCTTTGAGCCAGAGGGATTTTGGAATTCAGAATTTCTCAGAGTTTAGGAAGTAATGCAGGCATGTCCTATGTGATGCGTGCTGCAGTCCAACGTACCACTATTTAGGTAGCAGAATGACCTGTGGTCACATTAAGTGGCTACAGACGGTAACGGCTTCACGTCCCCTCTGCCAGAGGAGTTGTGCGCCTAAGTAGCACCCGATGAGTGACGACCGTACTTTCAGTTTGCGTGCCCAGCCATGGGTCTGCAGCTAAGGGACTGAGGTCCTGGGTCTGGGTGACTGTCTTACCCACTGGGATCCAAGCCAGGACCACCACTCAAAATGGGGCTCACAAACAGACAGTTTGGCCTCCAATTACTATGGTAGTAGAACTCTGCACAGAGAGTGGACCATCCTGGCTTGGTTTCTAGAATGTCTCTCCCCAGGTTCTTGCCGACCTGTAGGCGCTTCGATTGGGTTGGGGACGGTTGTGGCTACTGTGGCTCTCCGTCCCAGCCCCGAGACGGGTCTTACCTCCAGGACGCGGCAGGCAGCCTGGTGCTGGTCCTGCTGGGCCAGCACTCGGGCACACACGAGGGCCACATCCACGTTGTCCAGGAGGTGCAGGCGGAGGGGACTGTCCAACACGGCGGTGACCAAGGGCTGCACCTGGGCTGGGTCATCCTGGAGGTCCCGGCACAGTCGGCCTGCAAGAGTCACCAGCCCCTCCAAGGGGGGCCCAGTGCCCCCACTCTCCCTCAGCAGCCTCAGGAAGCTCTGCATCCTGTGTCGGGTTCTGGGCCTCTGCAAACAAGACGTCAGCCATGACGATGGCCGGCTCTGCCTGTGGGCTGACTACACGCCCATCCACACCTCGGCAAGGCCCCTCTTGCCACAGGCATTTGTAACACGGTGGCAGGAGCGCTCTGAGAAAAGGCATAGGGGCATCGGTGCCTGCTACAGTTTTCTGTTTCGGTCCTCATTTGTGTGCCCGGTGCTGTCACTGCGATGGTTCATCTCATTCCTGTGACCCTTTCGCCTGTGCCGCACCCACAGGGCCCAGCCTGGTCCTCCCATGTCTCCTCCCTGTTTGCCCCAGTCTGACACAGACAAGGTCATCGAGTCGCGTTTCACTTCTCTGGGCTCCATCAGGCCAGCGACCCTGTGTATTGGGGTTATTAGATTTCCCCCCCATCCAGCCCACGGATGCCGAGGCCTCTCAGAGCAGTGGGGGGGACCCTGAGCTAAGGGCTTGGCAGACGTGGCTGACATTCCTACAAAGAGGAGCCCCATGGTCTGCCGGAGCAGGACTAGCACCATCTTCTTTTGACTACTATGGTCTTGAAAATAAACAAACATATTTGAAAAACACAAAATTTTCAAGACTGCCTTAATCCCACACTTTCAAAAATACATACAAAAGAATGAACCATTTTCTGGGCCACCCTATGCCTGGTCCATCCACTCTGCACTGCCCCCCACACACATAGGGGTCAGCTATAGCAAGTTGGATCAGAGGGCTTTATGAATTTTTTTTATAAAAATCTGACTATGTATACATACAGCAGTTTTTACCAAAAGAGAGACTACTTATGCCGTGACTCGATCTGGCCACGACCCCAGGCACATTCCCTAACCCACAGGAATGCGCCCGCAGGGCACGCACGACAGTAGGGGCCAGACCTCCTTCAACACCTGTCCAACCCCGGGCACTCGTTAGCATAGTAACCCTGATACCTTTGGTCACGACTCCTCTTACTTCCACAGACGACTCGCCTAAGCGAGGTTAAAGGCTGGTGCTCCACGGCATTGTGGCTTTAGCAGACGCCAACTGCTTCCCCCCAGGGGATAAGGATCTGCGCGCGGAACCGCAGAGGCTGTGCGCGCTCCCTGGCGGAGGGTCTGGCCCAGTTTCTAGTTCTTTCCGCCCTGCACCGCCCCCTGGGTCCTCCTCAGCACCCGGGGCCGCCCAGCAGGGGGAAACGCTCCCATCTATTCCACGGCTTCTGAGCCTTAGCGCCCTTCGACAGATCCTAACTCCGGGCCCAGCGTTTCTCCCCATCGCGTTGGGCGGGACGCCCCAGATCCCGCGTCCCTCAAGGGAGCCGAGGTCCCAGGGCTTTGGTGGGGAGGGAGAGGAGGGCTCCTGGCAGGACCCCGGCTTCTTCCAGCGCAGCCCGCCCCAACCCGGCAACCTCGGCCCCAGCACTGGCTCTAGGGAAAGAGGCCAGGCAGGAGGTTAAGAGCCAGGCTTCTGCGGACGGGACCTTGGAGTTCAAGAACGAAGTGGCCTCTTGGGGGGTACCCAGGACAGGGAAGGGCCCCAGCCCCCAGGCAGGGATGGAGGAGACCCGGGGGAGGGTGGCTCTACCGGGCGCCCTGCCCCAGGCACCCCCCGGCCTGGCTTGGCCCAGCCCCGCTCCGGTACCTTTCGGGGTGCGCTGCTCCGCAGCAAAGGCCGAGATTCCTGCCCAGAGGCACCCGCCCTGCTGCTCGCCGCGCCCCACTTCCGCGCTCGCCGCACGTGCTCTGCCCGCAGCTCCCGGGAGGAGGCGCGGTCGCAACAAAGTATCGAGGCCGCGGCCAATCGGGCGAGGGCTCCGCCCGGCAACCCGGGCCTCCGGGCCTGCGCCCCGCTGTACCCCTGCGCGGGGGAGGTCTGCCCTGTTTTACGCGGGTTCTGGGGAAACGGAGAAGTTCCGGGGGGGGGGGGTTCGGGGGGCTCTGGAGTAACCAGGAGTTTCTGGAGGTTCGGAGGCGCAGTCGAGCCTGGCTCTGCGCATCCTCAGGTGCAAGAAAAAGTGGGGCCAGGGCCTGGGGGGTCGTGGGCTGCGAGAGAGTCTGGCTGGCAGTGGAGGAGAAAGTCCACGACCCTCGTGCCCGCGGGGGGCAGGAGGAAGCTGTGACCTTTGAGTGACCCCACACCACCTGCCCGGGTGCACCACGGAGCCAAGGCCCAGCGGAGCTCAGTTTCTGGGCAGATGACCCCTCCCGTGCTGAGATCCGCACCCCTCCCTGCCCCGGCGGGAGGAGGGCACCTTTCAAATCCAAAAGCCACCCCAAGGAGACAGGATCTGAACAGTGGCCCCCCGCAGGGGGCGCGGGGGCCTGCGGTGCAGATTCACCTACCCGCCCCCCAGAGCGGCCACCTAGGACCGACGGCTCGGGCTGACATCACCCATCCTGACCGCGTTCAACCCAGAGATCTGAGCTAGGACGGCCCCGGGCGGGTCCCAGGTTCTCCCAGACCCGCTAAAAGATGGATGGAAATCACTAGATGGTCCACCTCCGGGCTTGGACGCCGTCTAGCCTCTGCCCAGGTGGTCGTTCTGTCCCACAAGTCAGCTTGTGTGAGGGACCAGGACGACTTCGAGTTGGTTTTCACAGACGGCCAAGCTCTTCTGGAAGGGTTCTCTGACGCCGCAGCTCATGTGCATGACCTGATGCAGAAGACATGGGCGGAAAGATCGACACTTCAGCGTCGGTGCCAGTGCAGATCTGGAACAAGCCAAGCCTCTGGAGAAAGACGCTTCCCGAAGAGGACGGGCTCCCGGGAGGTTGTTGGTCATCATGCTTCGGAAGGACGCTGACCTGCCGTGACCGGGATACATTGTACAAAGAAAATGGCGTGTAACAAGAGTTTGAGTGATTTGAACCTATTTGAAAAGTACAGATGTAAAATGATATGCGCCACATTGTTAAACCCTGGTTGAACATAGGGGATAGAATTACTTTACTTCATTGCTTTTCTTGGGCATTTTAATTTTGTGTTTTTTTTTTTTTTTTTTTTTTGCCTACCCATGTCTTTACTACTTTTTATAAAAATAGGATTCCGGTTTTTTGTTTGTTTGTTGTTTGTTTGTTTTAAAGATTTTATTTATTTATTTGACAGAGAGATCACAGTAGGCAGAGAGGCAGGCAGAGAGAGAGGAGGAAGCAGGCTCCCCGCTGAGCAGAGAGCCCGATGCGGGGCTCGATCCCAGGACCCTGAGATCATGACCTGAGCCGAAGGCAGAGGCTTAACCCACGGAGCCACCCAGGTGCCCCAAAAAGAGGATTCTGTTTTTAAGTTTCTTTTCAAGGAGTGGAAAGAGAAAGAATGGGGTTGTAGGGAGCAGCCCTTGAACGACCAAGTACAGATGACACTTGACCAACACAGGTTAGAACTGCATGGGGTCCTAGCACTGGGTGGCTCCGTCCCTTCAGCATCTGCCGTCGCTCAGGTCATGAGCAGGCAGCTGAGGCGACAGCCGCTTCTCCGTTTCCCTCCACCTGACGCTTCTCCTGCTTCTGATCCCTCTCATTCTGTCAAATGAATAAATAAAAATCTTAAAAAAAAAAAAAAGAACTGCAGGCGTTCCTTTATACCTGGACTTTTAAAAATAACATTTTCTTTTCTCTAGCTTAATTTATTGTGAGAATACAATATAAAGGGGCACCTGGGTGGCTCAGTGGGTTAAGCTTCTGCTTTCAGCTCAGGTCATGATCTCAGGGTCCTGGGATCGAGCCCCGCATTGGGCTCCCTGCTCAGTGGGGAGCCTGCTTCCTCCTCTCTCTCTCTGCCTGCCTCTCCGCCTACTTGTGATCTCTCTCTCTCTCTCTCTGTGAAATAAATAAATAAAATCTTTTTATAAATAAAATAAAAATAAGAATAGAATATAAAATACATGGAACATATATGTTATCAGTGAGCCTTCTAGTCAACAGTAGCCTATCAGTTAAGACTTGGGGGAGTCAAAAGTTCTGTGTGGATTCTGAACTCACGGGGTTGGCATCCCTGACTCCTGCGTGCCCGAGAGTCAGCTGCACAGTGAAGCTGCCGCAGCCCTAATTTGGGTGAACAGGGAAACGAGCCTTACTGCAGCACGCCCTCCCCTTTACAGTGAAATCTTCCTGTCAGTGCAGTCTTGGCTCCTGCTCTAGGACACACTAGATGCTCCATCAAAACATTCCTGATTGCTCTCCAGTGAACTGAAAAGCTCGATGGAATCAGAAGAACCCACGGTGATGAATGTAATTCCCTGGAAGGAAGAGGGGTTCAGGATGAAACTGGGGTTCTTAGGAGGCTGATCTAGTTTGCCTCCCAGGCTTCTGTGGATCAGGGATTTTAAAAATGTATGCAACTAGCGGGGGGAAATATAAGAACCATCAGAAACTTTTCCCCCTCAAAGTTTATTTATTTTTAGTAACCTCTATATCCAATGTGGGAATCAAAACCATGACCCCAAGATCAAAAGTCACATGTTCCTCCAACTGAGCTGGTGAGGCGCCACCACCAGGTTTTTCTAAAAAGTAAATGTAATATGAATGAATCTACCTTACCAGATTTTGAATGTGTTACAAATAGTGTACAAATTAGACTTCGGTGTGGTTGTGGTGTTCAATGACTCATTAGTTGCATTCTACGCTTCAGTGTCCTCGTCTGTAAAATGTGGATGTCAACCTCACAGGACTGCTCTGAAGAGGAAATGTGACAATAAATTCGAGAACCTTTTGTCAGTGCTCTTTAAAAAAAAAAAATAGTACTTTTGGAGTATCAGTGAACTGTGTCAGTCACAGGACTAGCAGGAGCCAGTCGCCCGCGGAACACCCCGGGAAAAAGACCACTGACGGAGAGTCCGGGGGGGGGGCACCTGATGGTCTGGGTGAAGTTCTGTGAAGGACTAAGGGAACATAAACAAGAGGTTGAGCGTGGTTCAGCCACCACTGCCCTCCTGAAAGCAGGCAGGGAACAGGAAAACAGGACCTTCAATTTAAAGCACCTTCCCAGGGGACATTGGAAATGGCTCCTGGTTTTGCTGTGACAGAAACAGTTCAGACTAAGCCCTGCTAAAGGGGTGAAGCCTTTTCTTTCAAAAACTCAGTATGTCCGATGAGTTGCATCTCCAGCTGGGCATCTTCCAATGGGTCAAAGTGCTGCAGTGTCCTCTTCTGGGTCATGGTCCAGCAGCCCCCCAGTGAAACCGTGGCATGCCTCCATGCTTGTGTTCTCTAGCTTCCTGCCTCCCCATGTCAGGGCAATAACTCAGCAGACGGAGAGCCCACACTCTGTGCAGTCTAGATCCTTCTAGTCTAGTTCTAGTCTAGAACCTACTATTAAGGTTCAGGCTGTGTTACAGAACACTTTATCTTCCAAAT
This sequence comes from Mustela putorius furo, assembly GCF_011764305.1. Taxonomy (NCBI): domain Eukaryota; kingdom Metazoa; phylum Chordata; class Mammalia; order Carnivora; family Mustelidae; genus Mustela; species Mustela putorius. The sequence continues at coordinate 2,204,923 of NW_025421741.1, read as the reverse complement.
AAGGCCAGGACCAGGGTGAGGCAAGTGAAGCATAAACAAATTCCATAATCAAGATAAACAATAATTTAATACAATATTTTAAAAATATATTAACACTAGAGAATACACAATGAACAAATAACAAAATTGTTGAAAAAGATGAGATGGGTATTACTTAGTTTTCCTGTGCCTCAGGCTGAGGTGGCTGGGCAGTCATGCTGTGCTCAATGAGGCCCCTTCACCTGCTACAAACCTTCCTGGCCTCTAGGGGTAGGTCAGGGGGAGCAGGGGTCAGGGACTGGGAGTGCCAGTACTAGTTACATTCCTAATGAGTCTGTCAGGTGGGCATTTTATTGTGGTGTAGACTTCTGTGGTTTCATTGTATCACGAATTGTCTATCCATTCAGCTGTTGGAAATTTTAACTGTTTGCTCGTCATATATTATCAGTAAAAATGTCATGACTATTTTTTAACATATAATGTATTATTTGTTTGGGGGTAAGGTCTGTCACAATTCATGGGACTCACCATAGCACATACCTTTGCCAGTGTCCATCACCCAACCACCATATCCCTCTCACCCCGCTCCACTCCACCAACCCTCAGTTTGTTTCCTGAGATTAAGAGTCTCTTACAATTTATCTTCCTCTCTGGTTTCATCTTGTTTCATTTTTCCCTCCCTTCCCCTATGATACTCTGTGTTGTTTCTCTAATTCCTCATATCAGTGAGATCATATAATTGTCTTTCTCTGATTGAATTATTTTGCTTAACATGATACCTGACGGTTCAATGCACATCATTGCAAATGGCAAGATTTTTTTGATGGCTGCATAATATTCCATTGTGTGTTTATCTACAACATCTTCTTTATCCATTCATCTGTTGGTGGACATCTGTGCTCTTTCCATAGTTTGGCTATTGTGGACATTGCTGCTATAAATATTGGGGTGCACATGTCCCTTTGGATCATTACATTTTTATATTTGGGGTATATACTCAGTAGTGCAATCACTAGGTCATAGGGTAGCTCTATTTTCAACTTTCTGAGGAACCGCCATACTGTTTCCCAGAGTGACTACACCAGCTTGCATTCCCACCAACAGTGTAGGAGGTTCCCCTTTCTCCGCAACCTGGCCAGCATCTGTCATTTCCTGACTTGTTAATTTTAGTTATTCTGACTGATGTGAGGTGGTATATCACTGTAGTTTTGATTTGTATTTCCCTGATGCCAAGTGATGTTGAGCACTTTTCCATGTTTCTGTTGGCCATCTGGATGTCTTCTTTACAGAAACGTGTGTTCATGTCTTCTGCCCGTTTCTTTTTTTTTTTTTTTTTTTTTAAAGATTTTATTTATTTATTTGACAGAGAAAGATCACAAGTAGGCAGAGAGGCAGGCAGAGAGAGAGAGAGAGGAGGAAGCAGGTTCCCCGCTGAGCAGAGAGCCTGATGCGGGACTCGATCCCAGGACCCTGAGATCATGACCTGAGCCGAAGGCAGCGGCCTAACCCACTGAGCCACCCAGGCGCCCCTTCTGCCCGTTTCTTGATGGGACTATTTGTTCTTTGGGTGTTGAGCTTGATAAATTCTTTCTAGATTTTGGATACTAGCTCTTCATCCGATACATCATTTGCAAATATCTTCTCCCATTCTGTCGGTTGTCTTTTGGTTTTGTTGACTGTTTCCTTTGTTGTGCAAAAGCTATTGATCTTGATGAAGTCCCAATAGTTCATTTTTTGCCCTTGCTTCCCATGTCTTTGGCAATGTTTCTAGGAAGAAGTTTCTGCAGCTCAGGTTGAAGAGGTTGCTCCCTGTGTTCTCCTCAAGGATTTGGATGGATTCCTGTTTCACATTTAGGTCTTCCATCCATTTTGAGTCTACTTTTGTATACATGGTGTAAGGAAATGGTTCAGGAAATGGTCCAGGAAATGTTTCATTCTTCTGCATGTGGCTGTCCAATTTTCTCAACCCCATTTGTTGAAGAGACAGTCTTTTTCCCAGGAAATGTTTCGTTCTTCTGCATGTGGCTGTCCAATTTTCCCAACACCATTTGTTGAAGAGACTGTCTTTTTCCCATTGGATGTTCTTTCCTGCTTTGTCGAAGAGTAGTTGACCATAGATTTGAGGGTCCATTTCTGGGCTCTCTATTCTGTTCTATTTATTTATGTGTTCTTTTTTGCCAGTACCATGCTGTCTTGATGATGACAGCTTTGTAATAGAGCTTGAAGTCCAGAATTGTGATGCCACCAGCTTTGGGTTAGGGTTAGGTTTAGGGTTAGGTTGTAATTTGCTCCAATATACCTTTTGCTCCCCTCTCTCTCTCTTCTTGTGGGATCCCAATTGTTCTCATATTATTTCATCTTAAGGTATCACTTACCTCTCAAACTTTCCCCTCGTGGTCCAGTAGTTGTCTCTCTTTTTCTCAGCTTCTTTACAGTCCATCATTTGGTCTTCTGTATCACTAATTCTCTCTCCTGCCTGACTTATCCCAGCAGTGAGAGCCTCCATTTTTTATTGCACCTCATTATTAGCCTTTTTTATTTCAACTTGGTTGGATTTTCCTTTTTTATTTCAACATGGTTGGATTTTAGTTCTCTTATTTCTCCAGAAAGGGATTCTCTAGTATTTTCTATGCTTTTTTCCAAGCCCAGCTAGTATCTTTAGAATTGTCATTCTGAACTCTAGTTCCAACATCTTACTAATGTCCATATTGATGAGGCCCCCGGCAGTTGGTACTGCTTCTTCTTTCTCTCTCTCTTTTTTTTTTTTTTAAGATTTTTTCTTTATTTATCTGACAGAGATCACAAGTAGGCAGAGAGGCAGGCAGAGAGAGAGGAGGAAGCAGGCTCCCCACTGAGCAGAGAGCCCGATGTGGGGCTCGATCCCAGGATCCTGGGATCATGACCTGAGCCGAAGGCAGAGGCTTAACCCACTGAGCCACCCAGGTGCCCCTTCTTTCTCTTGACGTGGGCTTTTCCATTATGTCATTTTGTCCAGAGGAGAACAGATGAATAAGAGAACAAAATCCTAAAAGCGTAGCAATGACCCCAGAAAAATATACACTAAACAAATCAGAAGAGACCCAAAACCAGGGGGAAAAGAGAGTATGATCATGTTGGTGAATAGAACAGAGCCACACATTAGATTTTGGGTGTATTTTGGTCTGTTAGAAGAAACTGCCTCCCAAAATTTAAAAAAAAAAAAAAACTTTTATATATACACAAATAAGAGCAAATATGATGAAAGGATGGAATATGACTGTAAAGAGTAAAATTTTAAAACTTTTTAAAAGAATTGCTAAGTTGGTTGAAAAAATAAAAAAAATAGAGAATGTGATCAAGCAAGAGACTAGAACAAAGCTGTACAGTAGATTTAGGGTATATTTTGGTCTGTTGGAAGAAATTGTATCCCAAAATTTCAAAGAAAGACATATATATACAAAAAAAAGGTTAAGTATAATTGATAGAATATGACTGTTAAAATTAAAATTAGAAAAGATATTTTTAAAGGAATCGATAAGATGTTGATTGAAAAAGAAAAGAAAAAATACCAAAGAAGTAGAAAAAAATAAAGAAAATTTTAAAAATTTAACTTTGAAAAACTAAATCACGGGTAATCATGGGAAAGAAGCCATAAATTCTATGTTGCTTTCCCCTAGCTCTGGAGTTCCCCAGTTCTCGTTGATGCGTGAACTGGTCTCGGCCGGATGTTCCTGCTGATCTTCTGGGGGAGGGGCCTGTGGCCGCGATCTCCAGTGTCTCTGCCTGACGCGGGACTGCACCGCCCTTGCCAGGGGCCCGGCTAAGTCATCTGCTCGCGTTCGCGCTGGAGCTTTTGTTCCCTGCGCGCTTTCCGTACCGCTTTGGAGGACGGGAAGAAGATGGCGGCGCCCAGTCTCCCGCCCCGAGCTGAGGGCTCAGGGCCCCGTTCCTCAGTCCCTCCCGGCTCCCTGGTCTCCAGCCGCGCTCCGAGCTCACCCGGGCTGTGACCCAGCGTTTCTGTCTCTGGCGCCCGGCCCGTGTGGGGTCTCCAGCCCAGCGGATTCCTGCAGCTGCTCCTGCACTGCTCCTCCTGGAAGCCCGGAGCTGTGACGATGGAGTCTCCCACGACCTGCCGTTTGTGGGGTCCCTGCCCGAGCAGCCGGGGCCCGACTGTGCCTCGGATCACGGTTTAAGGTAAGCCCAAGCTGAGGACGACTCCTCAGCTCCATCCCTGGAGCCGGCTTCCCCGCTGGTACCCGGCAGGCCAGACCCCCCCAGTCTTTGGGTGACCCCGTGAGACCTGAGACCACACTGTCCCCGCGAGGGCTCCACACTCCGCTGAGCCACCGGCGCAGCGTCCCTCAGCGCAGCGGACTTCTCGAAGTCCCTCGGTCCCTCCCGGCTCCCTGGTCTCCAGCTGATTCTGTGCGGCGCGGCCGTCGCTTGCTGGAGCGCGCCGAGGGGCCCCCGCCCCCGCCCCGCGGTCTGTCTGTTCGTCCGCAGGTTGCCTCGGACTCCCTGCCCCGCACGTCCTACCTTCCAGAGAGTGGCCGCGCTTCTGTTCACGGGATTGCGGCTCTTCGTCTCTTCGATCCCCCATGGAGTCAGGAAGGTCCGAGAACTACCTGGCCGAATTCCCGGGACCAGGTGGACTTGAGACCTGCTCCTCGGCCGTCTTGCCCCCCCCCCCGCCATGAATATTCCTGTGACATCTTAGAGTGAACTCATGCCCTCCCTCTCCTGGGTGTACAGCTAGGGAGGAAAAGCGGACTTAGAGTCATGTCTGGTTTTCAAGGCTGACCGCTACCTCCTTGACTCCGTTGGAGCCGGACAGCTTTGTGGGTCGCTGAGGTCTCTGCGTTCCAATGCCGGTCATTTCCAGACTCCCAGAGAGGTTTCAGTGCGACTTCTAGTCTCTGGCTCCTCTGGCCACAGGACCCCAGCCCTCTGAGAAGGCCTGCAGTGCTGTGGTCTCTCAGGTCTCCGGACGCTTCTGCCATCCTTTCTAATAGAAGGATCTGAGTGTTTGGGATGGTTCTCTTCTGGGGGGGCAGGGAAGGGATAGTGTGGTCTCCGTTCTCTATCCTTCCCTCAGCCGCAGTCCAGAGAGCTTCTAAGGGATTTCCCTCAACTGTTGCCCTGTCCACCTTCCTGCCTTCAGTGTCCACCTTAAAGGAGGACCTTGACATGCTTTTTTTTAAAGCTTTCTCTACCAAAGGTTCCATGAAGACCCATGGCAAAGAGTTGGCTGCACACTCCTTCAGAGTGGGGGCTTTGGGATTCTTTTTTATTTTTTCTCTTTTTTAAAGGATTTTATTTATTTGACAGCAAGGGGACTGGAGAGAGCACAAGCACGGGGAACAGCAGGCAGAGAGAAAAGAACCCCCAATTACCAAGGATCCCGATGCAGGGCTCAATCCCAGGACCCTGGGATCACAATCCCAAGCCAAAGGCAGATGCCTAGCCATCTGAGCCACCCAGGTGTTCCCAAGGGGCTTCAGGATTCTAATGTGTCACCCCAGTCCACAGACAACCATCTGCTCGTCTCACCCCCGGATGCCATGCTGGCCCTCTTCTCTTCCTGCATTTCACTGAGAATGAGAGCCGCAACTCTCCTTTTCTTACATAAAGTGTTCCCTACTCTCTACTGCTATGTTCATTTGGGCTTGGGTTCTCTTTTCTAGGAGGCTGTAGATTATCCAGGTTAACCAGAAGCTGAACAACACAACTGATTCCTTAAAACTGTGTACATGTCTAGTACAAGTCCTTCTCTATTTGCAATTCTAAATATTTGCCTGAAACTTACTTTAGCTTTCCTATAGGCAACATCTCCAAACAGTGGAACTTTTTTTTCTGCCCTCATCTCCAATTCCTTACTTTCTTTTCACACATTGGCTAGAATGTTCACACACTGTTCAAAAACTCATGAGTACTGTGTCATTTTCTTAATATATAATATAAAGTGTGTACACACACACACATACCATTAAGTACAACATTTGTCAGTTTTGGGAACATACTCCTTGCAAAGGTAAAGGACTTAATCTCCATTCCTTTTTTTTTTTTTTTAAAGATTTTATTTATTTATTTGACAGAGAGAAATTCCAAGTACACTGAGAGGCAGGCAGAGAGAGAGAGAGAAGGAAGCAGGCTCCCTGCTGAGCAGAGAGCCCAACGCGGGACTCGATCCCAGGACCCTGAGATCATGACCTGAGCCGAAGGCAGCGGCTTAACCCACTGAGCCACCCAGGCGCCCCTTAATCTCCATTCCTAATTTAATATTTAAAAATAACCTATGGGTACTAAATTCCATCAAATGTGTTACCTACACACATTGAGATAATCATATGGCCATCTTTTAAAATCTGGAAGTGTGGATAATTTTATGGAAACATTTTCTATTATTAAATCCCCAAACATCATAATGTATTTTTATAGGGTCACATTCTACTGCATATAACAGAACCAACTCTCTTCCTACCCAACAAAAGAAAAGGAGGATTAAACAAGACAGCTCATTTCCCCTTACACAGCAGATACTTCAGTGCTGGTGGTGTGCGGCTGGTATACCAGAGAGCCCTGCAGCAGACGCCTTCTGTCTTCCTGAGGCACCAGGCTCTACAGTGGCTGCTCAAGTTCCAAGCACCACATGTGCTGTGTATTGAAGTGAGGAATGATTACAGGACACTGAGAGGCTTTCCTCAGCTCTCTTCTTGACAACCTTCCCATTAGACACTGTCAGGAATCTCTAACTCAGTACTCAGAATTTAGCAGTAAGATCATACTTTGCTACAAAGACAGTGGAGAAATGTGGCTTTTAGGCTGGGTGCACTGGCATTATGAAAAGTACAGTGATGGGGCAGCTGGGTGGCTCAGTGGGTTAAGCCTCTGCCTTCAGCTCAGGTCACGATCTCAGGGTCCTGGGATTGAGTCCCGTGTCGGGCTCTCTGCTCAGCGGGGAGCCTGCTTCTCCCTCACCCTCTGCCTCCTTGTGATCTCTGTCTGTCAGATAAATAAATAAAATCTTGGGGGAAAAAAGGTCTGCTACACTTACTATTGTCATTACTTTAAAAAAAAGAAAACCACCACGTTATTCACTTGTTTTGCTCTAATAACATTTAGTTTATTTTCTGTGATGTCCATAAATATGAATTGCAACATTTATCCCCCACATGTCAATTTTTGGGAAAACCTGTAAAACGCTAGTTAATGTTCCATGACTTTTCCTGAGAATTATCAACTATTGCTAGAAGTCTCTGGAATTTCTTTCTGTTCTGCAACTGGGGCAGGCTTAGAAAGACTAAGTCGATTTTCAAGCCAGGGATTCAAATCTTTACTTTTCCTTTTTGTTCACTAGTTACAGGTCTATTCATTTTGTTAAATTTCAAACTTTTTCTTTACTTTATCCAAGGCGGGGCTCAAACCCACAACCCTGAGATCAAGAGTTGCACAAAAGACTGAGGCAGCCAGGTGCCCTAAATTTTCTTTTTCACTTCAGATTAAGACCTTAATGTTAGCATTAGCCTTTCCCACAATATTTCATTCCTGTCTTCAACATTATGTCACCATTTCTGGCATCTACTGGATAACATGTTGCATGTGGATTTGCCTCACACAATCAGAAACTTTTAAAATCTAACTGACACGGGGTAGTAGTGCACTGAATGTAGACTTCCTCTTAGGTATTTACTCTTTATTATGTGTGAATCTTCCTCAGAACATGTATGACAAAACACATATTCGTGTTTTCCGGATTTGGGGGATATACTTTACAAATACTGGCACTCCTTCTTTATACAACTTTCTCTTCCCTTCTGTGAACCATCCTTCTACAGCCCACATATCTTTAGACCGGATCTTGTATAATGAACTGAATATACTAAGGACCAGACATTCAGAAATCACTAAATATCTCCTCCGAAGAAGCAACAGTTTCTTTGGGTAAACGGTGGGTTTCCCTCCTGAAGCACAGAGTAGAAAGTGGAGGGTGTTTTCAGATATACTTGCAATTTGGAACCGTCCTACTCCTCCAAAACAGTCCTAAATGCTATGGCCTCAACTGTTTTCAGGTAAATGCTCTTTCATGTACACAAACTGGTGAAGAAAACGGACTTTGTAAGAAGGCAAGTGGCAGAATGACTTTTTACTACCCTGACTCTGCAGCTATACAAACAGGCATTAATTACCTTGCAGATACCATGCAGGGCCATTCCAGACCACCACAATGAAGCAAATGAAGCAATAAACCGAGTCAAATGATTTTTTTTTTTTGTTGTTACTCAATGCATATGTTATGTTTACACTACACTGTAGTACTGTAGTGTATTGGGACTGCAAAAGCATTATGTCTTTAAAAAAAAAAAAAAGCAACATACACACCTTATTTAGGAATATTGCTAAAACATGGTGAGCTTTCAGCAAATCACAAGCAGTAATGAGAGATCAACATAAGAAGTAATGAAAAGTGAGGAATATTGCCAGAATTACAACCATGTGACACAGGCATGAAGTAACGAATGCTGTTGGAAAACTAACCCACTGGCCCAATGCAGGGTTGCCACAAGCCTTCACTTTGGGGGTTAAAAGCATTCCCTGCGAAGCACAGCCAATGGGGCGTGGCTGCACACATCTCCATAGCATCACGTACACGTCTGCCTGAGACACAAACCGGGGACTCAAATAAAAAGACTGGTGCACTCGAGTTGTAAAGTGACAATAACTAAAGCTACCATGGGTAGTCCGTATAGAAGGAACTGATTAATAATTGCAGGAAAATGTTATCAGAAAACAAAAGTTCAGTTTTCTTCCTGGTACTTAAGGAGTCCATCAGAAATCTGGAATGAATATCTTAGCCTACCTTAACGATCATGCCAACGCCTTCGCAGGACACCACAAGTGATGAGCCCCCCATGACCTCCTACACTCAGAGATTATCTTAAAGAAAATCATGATGTTCTAACTGCTGGGGGCAGAACACGTTCCAGCTACACAAGCACCTGATTTGGCACTATACGCACATATGTAACTAAAGAAGTCATTGCCAGGCCCACTTACAAAGGCTACAAAGTAGTAGGAAAGGTTTGCAGTATTGAAATTGATTTTTAATAAATCACATCATTCTAGTAGCAAGTTGTATTTGTTAAAAACAATGTTGCTATGCAAAGTACAAGTCCCCGGACAATGGCATGTATCTACCTAACTTACCTCTCATCTGTGACATTCATTAGGTAAAATGCCAAACTACACAAAACTCACACAGTACCAAGGAAGATAAGATCTAAATATCCCTGTAGGTCTGTCAATGTATTTCTGGTTCTTGTGACTGCATTTATTTACTTGGAAAAATATATATATTCCATTTTGGACATGCCTATCATTTATACTTGAGGTTTTCTCCAACCTTTTCCTAACAATTTGGAACATTTAGAACACAATTTCCCTCACAATAATTTGTAAAGGAAATTGTTTCTAACTTAATCAAAATAACAGTAAGGGGAACCTTTCTATTGAGACTTTTGTTACCACTACATATTATTAATTTTTTAATGAAAGTTTGTCTTTCCTATATCAAGAACTTCCCTAATTGATAGTATAGTTTCTCCAAAGTATGAGCTTCTGATACATAAAGTGTGATTTTGATAATTCTGCCATTCGCTGGTTTCCATTTTTCTCATTAAAATACTGTTTTAAAAAATCCTCCTGTTTAATACAAATTTCAAAGCAATGTGTTCCATATTTACTTGTTTTACAAAACTTCCTCTTTGCAAATTTATCACAGTAAAAAAATAACTTTCCAGTATTCACTTCATTGTTATGGTTCCTCACCTATACTTAAAAAGCGTATGACTTGGGGCACCTGGGTGGCTCAATGGGTTAAAGCCTCTGCCTTTGGCTCAGGTCATGATCTTGGGGTCCTGGGATCGAGCCCTACATCAGGTTCTCTGCTCGGCCGGGAGCCTGCTCCCCCCTCTCTCTCTGCCTACTTGTGATCTGTGTCAAATAAATAAATAAGATCTTTAAAAAAAAAAAAAGGTATGACTTGCTGCTGAAAACTTCCACGGGGTTCACCTTCTTAACATTCCTGTGTGCATTTACTGGGGGTCGGGGTGGGGAGGGTATGTGTAAAAAGCAGCTTTCTGTGGGCATCCCTGTCCATGCTGTGCATTCACAGGTTTCTACTCAGTATTAGTTTCCTGGTGTACAATGAGATGATCTCACAGAGTTTCTCTTCTATATGAATTTGCTGCTATTTCCTATGAGTTGACTTGTGGAAGAAAATTTCTTACATTTAACTCATCAACACATTTTTCATCTGCATGAGTTCTCTGATGCATAATGAGCTGTGACTTCCAACAAAAGGCTTTTCCACATTCAGTGCATTTACAGGGTTTCTCTCCCGTGTGAGTCCTCTGATGCGCACTGAGGATAGACTTCTGAGAGAAGGTTTTCCCACATTCGTCGCATCCATAGGGCTTCTCCCCTGAATGAGTTCTCTGATGTACAATGAGCTGAGATTTCCTAATGAAAGCCTTCTCACATTCACTGCACTCATAGGGCTTCTCTCTTGTGTGCATTCTCTGATGTACAATGAGCCGTAACTTTCCACTGAAGGACTTCTCGCACTGGCTACATTTATAAGGGCTTTCCCCTGCGTGCGTTCGCTCATGGACAATGAGCAGTGACTTCCAAATGAAGGCCTTCCCACATCTGTTACATTCATACGGTTTCTCTCCTGAATGAGTTCGCATGTGTATGATGAGATAGGATTTGCTACTAAAGGCTTTCCCACAGTCACTGCATCCGTAAGGTTTTTCCCCTGCATGAGTTCGTTGATGAGCAATGAGCTGATCTTTCCTGTTGAAGGCTTTTCCACACTCGCTGCATTCATAGGGATTTTCCCCCGTGTGGATTCTCTGATGCACAATGAGCTGTGAATTGAAACTGAAGGATTTCCCGCATTCACTGCACTCATGTGGTTTCTCGCCTGTGTGAGTTCTCATATGGATAATGAGGTATGACTTGCTCCTGAAGGCTTTGCCACACTCACTGCATCCATAGGGTTTCACTCCAGTGTGACTTCTCTGATGCACAATGAGCTGCGACTTCAAGCTGAAGGCTTTCCCACACTGATTACATCCATATGGTTTTACCCCAGTGTGTGCTCCCTGATGTACAATGAGCTGCGACTTGAAAGTGAAGGCTTTTCCACATTCACTACAACCATATGGTTTCTCCCCTGTATGGGTTCTCTGGTGTACAATAAGGTTTGACTTTGTATTAAAGGCTTTGCTACAGTCGCTGCATTCAAAGGGTTTCTCCCCAGTGTGGGTTCTCTGATGTATAATGAGCTGTGACTTCAAACCGAAAGTCTTCCCACAGTCACTGCATTCATAGGGCTTCTCCCCAGCATGGGTTCTCTGGTGTGAAATGAGCTGGTATTTCCGACTGAAGGCTTTCCCACATTCATGGCACTCATATGGACTCTCTCCTGTGTGGATTCTCTGATGTATAACAAGTTGTGAATTGAAACTAAAGGCTTTCCCACAGTCACTGAACTCATGGAGTTTCTCGCCAGTGTGAGTTCTCATATGGATAATGAGGTACGACTTGCTCCTGAAGGCTTTGCCACATTCACTGCATACATAAGGTTTCATTCCTGTGTGACTTCTCTGATGCACAATGAGCTGCGACTTCAAGCTGAAGGCTTTCCCACACTGGACGCACCCATAGGGCTTTACTCCTGTGTGAAGCCCCTGATGTACAATGAGCTGTGACTTGAAAGTGAAGGCTTTTCCACATTCACTACAACCATAGGGCTTCTCCCCTGTATGGGTCCTCTGATGTACCATGAGGTTTGACTTTGTATTAAAAGCTTTCTGACATTCGCTACATTCAAAGGGTTTCTCTCCTGTATGAATTCTCTGATGTATAATGAGCTGTGACTTCAAACCAAAAGTTTTCCCACATTCACTACAACCATAGGGTTTCTGTCCTGAATGAGTTCTCTGGTGTGAAACGAGCTGGTCTTTCCTACTGAATACTTTCCCACACTCGCAGCACTCATAGGGACTCTCTCCTGTGTGGATTCTCTGATGTATAACAAGTTGTGAATTGAAACTGAAGGCTTTCCCACAATCACTGCACTCATGGAGTTTCTCACCTGTGTGAGTTCTCTGGTGGACAGTGAGGTAGGACTTGCTGCTGAAGGTCTTCCCACATCCCTCACATTTGTAGGGTTTCTCTTCTACATGAGTTCGCTGATGCACTGCAAGGTAGGACTTACTGCTGAAGGTCTTCATACAAAAACTGCATTCGAAAGGTTTTCCTCCTGCGTACGTTGGTTGGCACAGGAGTTGTGACTTCTTGTTGACAATTTTTCCAGATTCATTACTTTCACTGTATTTTATTCCAATAACAGTTTGCTCATGTTTAGAAGGGTGGAATGATTCCCTATATGCATGAAACTCATTAGGATCGTTCCTTCCAGCATGATTACTACTGAAGTCTGTATTATATTTAAAACTCATTCCACGTGTGACGTATTTATGAAGGTTTTGTCCTGAAGAAACATAATTTGTACTAAGAAGGCACAGCTTTCCAAATGTAGTACATTCGTAGCCTTTTGCCATACTTTCCAGCTTGCTTTGATTTTCCTGATGCCATTCCATACGATCAATTTCCCCGACTTTTTCTAGCAATGAAAACAGTTGTCTGTTAAAAATAACATGAACCAGGCAGAGCATAAAATTACCTTAAAAATGCCATGTCAAGAGAGTATACTTTTAGTTTCATATATCGGCTCTGAATATAAGTAAAATCTCAAGTGTACATGTGCCAAAACTCCTGGCCAGGGAGAACAAATAAAACGAAGAATGAAGATAGGCACAGAAAACTGACAATGACTCGGGATGGTTTTAAGTTTTAAAATGTCGGTAAAGAAGGTAACGTAGGAAAAAAAAAAAGGTAACGTAGGCACAGGTGAAAATAAGAAAGATATAAACCAGTTGGAAGGCATCTCAGCATTATACTCTTTCAACAAATAATTATTGAATCTCTATTATGTGCCAAACACTGTGCTGAACTCAGAAGAAACTCAGAAAACACTGCAAACCAGTTTACAGTCCTCTTGGGAATGAAGTTCTACTGCATACCCAAATACATGAAAATAAATGCACAAGAAAAAAATCAGTGTGATGTTTCAGAACACTGAGGACAAGCAGCAGGGAATAAAGTTCCCAGAGAAACCAAAAAAATTGTTTTGTGTAAAGGATCAAAGTGAGAACAGCATCTGTCTTTAATCTAATGACATCAGCATCATTAGGGGACAAAACACAGAGCATTCAGGAGTAAAGCATAACCTCTCCAGAGACACAGGTCTCCAATTTTATGTTACATGCACTCTTTCACAGGAAGCTACTCAAAGAGGAACGTCAACAAAACAAACCAAGAAAAAAGATGATACAGAATAAATATGGAAAATAAAATCTAAAAGGTGACTCTGGGATAAAACACTGTAGTACAGCCTGGGTATGAGGTCAACTTGGGTCGCTGAAGCACATCAAGGAACAGCGAAGCAACCTCATCAGGAAGAGACAGAATCATTAATGCGGTTGAACATAGCACAGGGGTTCATGACAAATACACGAATGGTAAGAAGAGAGAAAACTCAGCAGGAAAATAGAACAACTCAAAAGAAAAAAATGATGTGTGAACAAAAATTAGCCATTGCATGTCTGCGTGATTCACCTGTGAATGGGAATGACATAGTCATAAAGATGTAAAAACTGAAGACTGATCTAACAGGAGTCCCCATTCTGGAAGAGCAGCCACAGCGAATGCCACATAGCAGGCACCGGCTCACAGTGCACGGACACCCTGGTTGGGCAAGCTGCGCAAGGACTCCCTGCTGTGGCAGTGGCCTGGTAAGCCCTTGGTTCTGCTCTCTGAGCACAGTTCCGTTTTCCGTTGTGTTCTGCGGCTACACTCAAGATGGTTGTTTGGGGCGGGGAGGCGCCTGGGTGGCTCAGTGGGTTAAAGCCTCTGCCTCCAGCTCGGGTCATAATCTCAGGGTCCTGGGATCGAGGCCCGCATCGGGCCTCTGCTCAGTAGGGAGCCTGCTTCCCCCTCCCCTCTCTATCTGTCTGCCTCTCTGCCTACTTGTGATCTCTGTCTGTCAAATAAATAAATAAATAAATAAATAAATAAAATCTTAAAAAAAAAAAAAGATGGTTTTTGGGAGAATACTATTCTGTCGGTACAAGTGGAGTTTCCAGGGATTACTTTTGAACCACAGCCAGTAATCATCTTCATCTTCAATCATGGTCAATATTTAAGCATAGAAAATTCTGTCTTCCATTCATTGGCTTTGGTATCATTTCCTCATTTCTGGAATTCTCTGAAATTTCCCTTAAGATACCAACCATAATATCATTATCTGCCATTATTGTTGCAAAGAGAATGCTCAACAGAAAACGTGTTAAGGTTTCCTAGGAAATCAAGATGTCAGAGCTGTGGCTAACCAGGGGAAGTAGGAGGGTTATGGTTCCAGCCACAAAAGGGTTACAGGGTAGAGTGTTAGGACAGATTTAGTGTCCATGCGCTCTCAAAGTCTACAGGGATTAGACTATTAGCCAAACACATGAGCAAATCTGATTCCCAGGCAAATATTTATTGCTCTCTGGCTATTTTCTTCTTGAAGGAAACATTTCTGAGTTTAGAACCACAGAACAGCCAGTAACACTCCCTCTCAAATTATCGTGATAGTCCAAAGTTCCCATTAAAGTCCAAAGTCTAATGTTCATTTCTCAGGGCGTCTAGGAGAAGGTAACTCCCCCACTTGGCAACTGGTGCTTGACAATTTGGAGACTGTTTACAAAACGAAGAGGGATCAGATCTGAGAGGCAGGAAAACCTGGAATGAGATATTAAGGTCCTCTGATCTGCCATCTCCAAGCCCGACTTGCTGCTATGTTCTGTTCATGCTCTTTCCTATTTGTTGCTTTGGTCAGCATATTACTTGAGGACGTCTAGATCGGGTCTACCCATTCTCTCCTGGTCAGCCTCCACATACTTGACATTGTGCCTGAGGACCGAGTCCTGGGTCTTGCTGCTGCTCTACTGTCTCATTCTGGCTTCGGGGTTTTGTCATCAGCAGCATTCTGCTCGCTCCGCGCCCCCACCCCGGTGTTCTAGTCCCCCAGGAAAAAGCCCCGTCATCCCCTTTGGCTTTTTTTTTTTTTTTTTTTTAAAGATTTTATTTATTTATTTGACAGAGAGAAATCACAAGTAGGCAGAGAGGCAGGCAGAGAGAGAGAGAGGAGGAAGCAGGCTCCCCGCTGAGCAGAGAGCCCGATGCGGGACTCGATCCCAGGACCCTGAGATCATGACCTGAGCCGAAGGCAGCGGCTTAACCACTGAGCCACCCAGGCGCCCCCCCTTTGGCTTTTTATGGTATCCGCTTCCATATTTCAAAATAACCAGCTTATTCTACTGCACACTGATTCCCCAGTGAGGATTATTCAGAGTAACACTGAGGCGAGCTCATTCTCCTTCACCCCCTCTTCTTCCACACTCCCAGGACACACGCACTGTCTCTTCTTACACCCCAGTCACTCTACTCAAAGTTATTTCATTGGGGTTAGCTCAGTCTTCAGTTTTTTCCAGTGTTTTCTACGCTACACGCGTCTCTCCCACTCTGGACCTGTCTGGCTGGTTGCACATAAATAACTTACCTTTAACTGCACATTACCAGATGTTACCTGTGAACGAGGATCCAAGACTTCTACTAATATAGCACAAAAGGGACACAGGAATGGTGGAATCTGTTGGAAGACGTACGGACTAGAAGAAGAGTCTGACTGGAAGCCGCCTGGCCAAAGAGGTGGATGAAGGCCGCCAGCGCCACCTGCAACGATCCTTCCTCCCTTGTCCTGACTGGCAGAAACCGGACTTTTCCTCCAAACCCATCCTTAAGGCCATGTGCTTCAGTTGGGGAAACAGAGACCCTTCTCCAATGCTACCTCTACCCCTACCCCAGAAGACGAAGCACCACTTATCTGAGCTGACAGTGCCGGGCCCATTTTCCTTGCCAGTCTTCTGCAGACAGGGACCTAGGATAAAAACCTAGCCCACCAAGCACAAGTTTGCTGAGACTTCCTGGAATAGGCTTTACCACCTGATTAGAAAGAGCGAGCCACGTGGGAAAAGCAGTTCTTGTTCTCCTGGCCACTGGTGTACCTGCAGGTGTTGCCTGGAATGGTAACAGCCATCAGTGACCACGAGGGAGTGAACCTAAGAAAATGCTGGGGAACTCAGAATGGCAGGGCAGAGAAGGACCTTTGGTGATTTACCAAATCACTTAGTCAACCCTACAGCTGCCCCACTTCAGGACTTTTTGTGATGTGTTGTAATAAATAACTTCTGTTTCATAGACTGATTTAGGATAATCAGAAATGAAGCTGAAGCAATCCTAACGATACAAAGACTAACTGGATCCATTATGCCTGTGACAGAGCAACCACATCAGGGAAACCTATCCTACAGCAATATCAAGATGAACAAAAGGAGGAAGATGTGTACATTTGGTTAATAAATAGAATGATCAAGAAATGGGATATTGGCCTTGTTCTGGGTGGGAACTGGGACCATGGGGGCCTTAAAAGACTTCTTCTTAGGAAACCAAAATATTAAGAGATTTCAACAACCCTAGTGAAGAAAATTGTGTATAAAGGAGATCTATGCATATTCTCCAGTGCCAAGAGAAAGAGCTAGAGGCAGAGCAGAAAGAATAAAGAATGAGAAAGGGGAAAAGAAAGCTCGATGTAGCTACTGAGCAACGCGACAAACAATTCCAGCTTCTGGAAATGAGACCAAGGAGCGGCACACGCAGGGAAGACGCCGGGTACCAAAGGCCGGATGAAACAGCGACAGGCTGCCAATTACCAAAAGAGAAAAAGAGCTCAAATCTTCAGAATGGATGTCTTCTGAGGTTACAATATATGGAAAAGTAGTGACTATGAAAAGTGCCTTTGGACTCAAAGGGGAGAACAAGAGAAGCCAGGAAAGCATGGAAAGAACACGCACTTGGTCATGCAGTGTGAGTGGGCTCCATGGGTGTCCCATGAGGGAGTCAGAGGGCTCGAGAGAGGGTAACTAATATCCAGGGGGCGGGGATGCACTTGGAAGGGACAGTAATGACTTCTAGTAGATCTGAAGGACAGGGAAGGACACTGGGACTATGGTTGTTGATTGTAAGTGTAAAAGATTTTAAAAATATAATTTAAAAGAAAGAAAGTAGAAGGAAGAGAGAAAGTCACAACAGGAGAGACAGAGAAAAAGCCTGTTCAACTGCATAACAAAATGAGTCTACTCTCCTGGGAAAGTACACAGGAAACGGAGAATGCCACAGAGAAAGAGATGAACTATGAAAGAATGGTTATGAACAAGACAAAAAGTACAAACATAAGGCGAATGTCACGTCAGAATTCACATCAATTCTGGAAAGGAAGAAAAGATCTAAATATCCTCATCGCTCACCTGGATGGCCTGGACGTGGGATCTGGGCTGGCATCATCCACGGTTCTTCTTGTTCCAACTTGAAGATGATGTCGGGTTTGCTGTCTTGATACCCTATGAATGGAAAATCACAAAAAACCTGGACCAAAACTACCTCAAACCCTATTCACGAAGGGAGAAGAGTCACTCAGTTCATGAAGGGGGTAGAGTTTTGAGGCAGCATGATAAAGCCACCCTTCTGTCCCATGGCAAAGCAAAGACCATTTTCAACTAGCACATTCTGATGCCAAAAGGAGACTAAGAAAATCTGGCCTTTAAATATAAATCCCAAATTACTAAGAACATTGCAAAAGCCACCCAGCTTTCAGCAACCAAGAAGGGGAAGCCTGGAGATTAGACACAGTCCTTTGGGGAGGGAGTTCCTACCCAGGGACACCAGGTTGCTGTAGTTCTCCAGCATCACACTCCGGTACAGGTGCTTCTGGGAGGGGTCCAGCAGCCGCCACTCTTCCCAGGTAAAGTCCACAAACACATCCACGAATGACAATGGTCCCTGAAAGAGCATATTCCTATTCAATATCCAATTCTTTCCTGAGTTTCTGGGAAACAACAAGCTGCCTAGGATGTCCATTGTTTATATTCTACTTTGTGAAGAAAGTAAAAATCTATTATAAACATTCCATCAATGTATATTCAACCAGTCAGCCTTTCACTGAACATGTGAGAAGAGCAGGAGCCAGATAGTCAGCGAGGTCCAGGTGACAGAACTTGAATGAAGGGACATCTAGGTGGCTCAGTCATTTAAGTGTCCATCTCTTGATTTCACTCAGGTCATGATCTCGGGGTTCTGGCATCAAGTCTCGTGTCGGGCTTCACGCTCAGTGGGGAGTCTGCTTGAGGATTCTCTCTCCCCATCTCCTCTGCCCCTCCCCGTTTGTGTGCTCTGTCTCTCTCGTATATAAAATAAATCCTTAAAAAAAAACTTGAATGAAACACAATCCTGTCCACAAGAAGTGTTCACCACTGCATAGAAAAGCGAACTTAAACATCTGTGAATGCAACTGGGCCTCAAAGAAGCTAACACTAACACAAAAGAACGCACAGAGTATAACAAGGGCACAGAGACGGAAGCAGCGATGCTACTCATTATAGAGACATCTTCGAATGTTTATCCTAGGAACCATCTACACACAATAACCAACTGTCCCAGGTTACCCAGGACTAAGGGATTTCCCTAGACATGGACCTTCGGTGCTAAAGGCAGGCCAGCTAGAGGCCAACAGGGATGGCTGGTCACCCTCCTTCTGCAACACGGCCTGAGCTGCAGCTGCCCAGTATTCAAAAAGTGCAGGTGACACAAAAAAGGATGAAAAGACACTCCTGCCCGAGAGAAGCGTTCAGCACTTTAGAAGAAAGAAAAGTTTAAAACATACAAACACAACAGGGGATTAGAGAAGCTAAGATGAACAACAGAGAGAGTAAGACAGGGGCACAAAGGAGGCAGCCAGCAAGGCCACGGGACGTGTCAGGCTGAATCTGTGAAAGGGTACTGCGGGAGCAGCCACTGTGACAGAAGACGTGCCAAACCTTCAGTGGCAAGAAAGCGCAAAAGCTCTAAGTAGCAGCCAATCTGTGGGGCAAATGATCTGAATAAGAAGATAAACAGATGGCAAATGAGCATATCAAAGACACTCAACATCATCCATCATTAGAGAACTGCACATGAATCACACACCATTACACACTTATTAGAATGGCCGACATTGTAAAAATAGTAATACCACCACCAAATTTCAAGACATGAACATAAACATCCAAGAAGCTCAAAAGAATCCAACAAAGATGAACTCAAAGGAATCCATGCCATGACCTCTCAAATTTTCTACAAAGACATAGAGAAGATCTTGAAAGCATCAAAGAAACAATTTGTCACACGCAAGGGATCCTCAGTAAGTTTATAATCAGATTTCTCATCAGAATCTTTGGATGCCTGAAGGCAATGGACCCATATATTCAAAGAGCTAAAAGAAACAAAATTGTCAACCAAAAATCCTGTGCCTGTCAAAACTGTCCTTCAGAAGTGGCGGGGGGCGGGGGAGGATTAAGACATTCCCAAAAAAACAAATGGGAGTCTAGTTATTACCTCTAGACTTGCCTGAAAGAAATGTTCAAGGGAGTCTCATAGGTGAAACAGAAGGACACTATAAAATAATACAAAGCTGTATGAGGAAATAAAGATCTTAATAAAGGTAGATACATGGACAATGATAAAAGACAGTATTAATTTAACTTTGGTTTCTAACCCCACATTTTGTCTTCTTACATAATTATATGAGACTAACGCATTTAAAATAACTTATTAGCTTGTGTTTAGGGGCATGCGATGTACAAAGATGTAATTTTGTGACATCAGTCACCAAAATGGGTGGGGACAGAACTGTAGAGGAGCAGAATCTTTGTAGAGTAACAAAGTTAAGCTGGTATAATTTCAAATAAGAATGCTACAACTTCAGGAAGCTGAACATAATCCCTGATAACCACAAAGAAAATATCTATATAATTTACACAAAAGGAAATAAGAAAGGAATTTAGATATTTAACTACAAAAAGGAAATTAAACACAAAAGAAGACAGTAATATAGAGACTGAGAGACCAAAAAAAAGCTGTAAGGCATATAGGATTCAGACAGAATGAAAGAAATAAGTCCCCCCTTATCAGTAATTACTTTAAGTGTAAATTGATGAAACTCTCATATCAAATACAGAGATTGGCAGAATGCCTTACAAACCATGACCCAACTATAAGTTGTCTAAAAGAGACTCACACTCATTTCAGATCCAAAGATTAAAAAAACAGATTGAAAGTGAAAGAATGGATAAAGAAAGATCTTTCACACGAACAGTAACCAAAAGAGATCAGTGAGGGTAATACCACCATCAGACACCAGAGACTTCAAATCAGAAAAGGTTATAAGAGGGGGTGTCTGGGGGGGCGCCTGTGTGGCTCAGTGGGTTAAGCCTCTGCCTTCGGCTCAGGTCATGGTCTCAGGGTCCTGGGATCGAGTCCCGCATCGGGCTCTCTGCTCAGCGGGGAGCCTGCTTCCTCCTCTCTCTCTGCCTGCCTCTCTGCCTACTTGTGATCGCTCTCTGTGTCCAATAAATAAATAAAATCTTTAAAAAAAAAAAAAAGAGGGGGTGTCTGGGTGGCTCAGTTGGTGAAGCATCCACCCTGCGCTCAGGTCACAATCCCAGAGTCCCAGGATCGAGCCCCACATTGGAATCCCTGGTCAGCAGGGAGTCTGCCTCTCCCTCTTCCCCTCACCCCATCGTATCCTCTCTCTTACATTCTCTCTCTCAAATAAATAAAATCTTGAAAATTAAAAAAATGTTATGAGACCAAAAGAGACATTATATATTATTAAAGATTTAACACCACAAGACGCTATAACATTATAAAGTTATACATGTAATAACAGATTATTGAATTATATAAAGCAAAAACTGACATAATTAAAGGGAGAAAGTTTTATAATGATAATTGGAAATGTCAATATCTCACTCTCAATAATGGGTAGAACAATTAGACAGAAGACAAGAAAACAAAACACTTAAACACAGCAACTAGATCTAAGAGACATAGGCAAAATATTCTACCCAACAAGAGCATACACATATTCTTCAAGTGCACATGGGACATTGTACAGGATACACTATGTGTCAGCCCATAAATAAAGTCCCAACAGATTCTAAAGGCACCTAAGTGTCTCAGTCAGTTAAGCATCTGACTCTTGACTTTGGCTTAGGTCATGATCTCAGGATTGTGCAGCTGAGTCCTGTGTCAGGTCCATGCTGGGCACAGAGCCTGCTTAACATTCTCTCCTCTCTTCTACTCCCTCTGCCCTTCCCTTACCACTCATGTGTGCTCACTCTCTCATTAAAAAAAAAAAAAAAAAAAAAAAAAAAAAAAAAAAATAAAGATCATACAAAGTATCTTCTCTGACCAAGTAGGATAAAGTTAGAAATCAGTAACAGAAGGGGGGAAACATTGAAAACATTGAAACATTGAAAAATCACAAAATCAGAGAAATTAAACTACGTATCTTAACCAACAGATCAAGGAAGAAATCAAAAGGTAAATTAGTAAATACTTATTAGATCTGAATGAAAACAAAACCCAACATACCAAAATTCATAGGATGCAACAAAAAGCAGTGTTAAGGAGAAATT
Organism: Mustela putorius furo; assembly: GCF_011764305.1. NCBI lineage: Eukaryota > Metazoa > Chordata > Mammalia > Carnivora > Mustelidae > Mustela > Mustela putorius. The sequence continues at coordinate 2,183,225 of NW_025421741.1, read as the reverse complement.
TTACTAGATGAATAAAGAGTACACTAGAGGAAGCAAAAAACAGATCAGTGATCTGGAGGACAGAGTAATGGAAATCAAGCTGAACAGCAAAGAGAAAAAAGAATAACGCAAAATGAAAAAAGGGAACTCAGCAACACCATCAAGAGTAGTTAACATTTGCATTATATGGATCCCAGAAGGAAAACAGAGAGAAAAGGGAGCAGAAAATTTATTTTAAGAAGTAATAGCTGAAAACTTCTTGAATCTGGAGAAAGGAACAGAAATACAGATCCAGGAGGCACAAAGAACCCCCAAGAAAATCAACCCAAGAAGGTTCACACCAAGACGTGTAGTAACTAAAATGGCAAAAAAGCAGTAGTAAAGAGAGAATTTTAAAGCAGCAAGAGGAAAGAAAGCAGTTAAATACAAGGGAAACCCATTAGACTGTCAGCTGATTTTTCAGAGAAACTTTGCAGACCAGAAGAGAGTGCCAATTATGGGCGCCTGGGTGGCTCAGTGGGTTGAGCCTCTGCCTTTAGCTCAGGTCATGATCTCAGGATCTTGGGATTGAGCCCCACATTGGGCTCTCTGCTCAGCAGGGAGCCTGCTTCCCCCCTCTCTGCCTGCCTCTCTGCTTACTTGCGATCTGTCACATAAATAAATAAAATCTTAAAAAAAAAAAAAAAAAAGGAGAGAGAGTGCCATGGTATATTCAAAGTGCTGAAAGAAAAAACCTCCAGCCAAGAATACTCTATCCAGCAAACCTGTCATTCAAAAAAAGAAAGATAGTGAGTTTTCCAAACAAAAGTTAAAGGAATTCATGACCAGTAAACCGGCCCTACGAGAAATACTAAAGAGGACCCTTGAGTGGAAAGGAAAGACCTAAGAAGGAGTAAGAAAAGCAGGAAGCAAAAAAGCAGTATAAATAACTATCTCTAAAAAAATCTGTGAAGGACCTCACAAAATAAAAGGATGTGAAGTATGACACCATATACTTAAAATGTGTGGACGGGGGGAGGGAAGAATGGGTTCGAACTTAAGCAACCATCAATTTAATACAGACTGCCATATGTGTAAGATGCTATATTCAAACCTAATGGTAACCACAAATCAAAGACCACTAATACGAAAAAAAAAAATAAATAAAGAGAAAGGAATCCAAGCAATATCACTAAAGAAAGCCAATAAGCCATGAGAGAAGAGAGCAAGAAAAGGAACAGAAAAGAACTATAAAACAAGTAAGAAATGATGGTAAGTACAAATCTATCAATAATTACTTCCAATGTAAACAGACTAAATGCTTGAATCCAAAGACAGAGAGTGACGGAATGGATAAAAAATATATGCTGCTGCTAAGAGGCTCATTTTTAACCTGAAGACACAGATTGAAATGGAAGGGTTGGAAAAGCATTTCTCATGCAAACGGACATCAAAGGCCAGAGTACCAATACTTATATCCAGACAAAATAGATTTTAAAACAAAGACAGTAATAAAAAAAAAAAAGATTGCCCACATATAAGCACAAAGGGAACAAGCCAACAGGAAGCTGTAGCTATTGTAAATACGCACACAGCAGCGCAGCACCCAAATGGCACACAGCCGCGAGCAACAAACAAGAGGAAGTCATCCACAATAACACGGTAACAGGAGGAGGTAACTTGCATCAACAGACAGAATATCCAACAAAATATCAACAAGAAAACAGTGGCTTTGAATGACATGTTGGATCACACGGATCTAACAGATATATTCAGAACATTCCATCATAAAACAGCAGAAAACACATTCTTTTCAAATATACATGGAACATTCCTCAGATAGAGAACATATAAGGCCAAAAAACAAATCTCAACAAATTAAAAAAGATCAAAGTCATACCAAGCATCTTTTCTTTTCCTTTCTTTTCTTTTTTCTTTTTTTCTTGAGAGAGCGAGCACAAAAGAGTGCATGAGCAAGGAGGGGTAGAGGGAGACAGAGTCTCTTTTTTAAAAAAAGATTATTTATTTATTTATTTGACAGAGAGAGAGATCACAAGCAGGCAGAGAGGAAGGCAGAGAGAGAGAGGGAAGCAGGCTTCCTGCTGAGCAGAGAGCCCGATATGGGACTCAATCCCAGGACTCTGAGATCATGACCTGAGCCAAAGGCAGTAGCTTGAGCCACCCAAGCGCCGCAAGACAGAGACTCTTAAACAGGCTCTACACCCACCACACAAGCCCAATGCGGGACTCAATCTCACGACCCAGAGATCAAGACCTGAGCCAAAATCAGGAAAAAAAACACTCCACCGACTGAGCCACCCAGGCACCCCATCAAGCATCTTCTCCAACTACAATGCTATGAGACTAAAAATCAACCACAAGAAAATATCTGGGGGGAAAAAAATACATGGATGTTAAATAACATACTAGTATGCAATGAGTGTGTCATCCAAGAAGTCAAAGAGAAAATTTAAAAATACATGGAGAAAAATCAAAGTGAAAACACAATGGTCCAAAATCTTTGGGATGTACCAGTGCTGTTCTAAGAGGAAAGTTTATATCAATACAGGTCCCACAAGAAACAAGAAAAATCTCAAATAAGCAACCAAACCTTACACAGAACAGAACTAGAAAAAGAAAAAAACAAAATCCAAAACCAGTAGAAGATGTAAAGTAATACAGATTAGAGCAGAAATAAATGAAACAGAAACTAAAAGAGAAAGAGAGAGGACTCAAATAAAGTAAGAAAAGAAAAAGAAGGGACGCCTGCGTGGCTCAGTTGGTTAAGCAGCTGCCTTCGGCTCAGGTTATGACCCTAGCGTCCTGGGATCGAGTCCCACATCGGGCTCCTTGCTCAGCGGGGAGCCTGCTTCTCCCTCTGCCTCTGCCTGCCATTCTGTCTGCCTGTGCTCGCTCTCTCCCCCCCTCTCTCTCTGATAAATAAATAAAATCTTTAAAAAAAAAAAAAAAAACTCCCAAGAAACAAAAGTCAAATGTCATTCTCAATGGCAAAAGACTGAAAGCTTTCCTCTAAGAGAAGGAACACAGCAGGAATGCTGGCTTTCACCACTTCTATTCAACATAGAACTGAAAGTTCTAGCCAGAGCCATCTGGCAAGGAAAAAAAATAAGTCTTACAAACTGGAAAGGAAGAAGCAAAATTATCTCTGTTCACAGATGATATGATCCTATATGTAGAAAACTTTAAAGATTAAACACACACAAATGAATTCAGCAAAGTAGCAGCTTACAATGTCAAAAATCAGTTGCCTTTCTACACTTGAACAATGATCATTCTGAAAAGCAAAATTATGAAAACAATTCCATTTATAAAAGCATCAAACAGAATAAATGTGTATCCAAGGAAGTAAATGACACAGAATGAAAACTAGAGGGCACCTGGATGGCTCAGTGGGTTAATAAGCCTGAGCCTTTGGCTCAGGTCATGGTCTCAGGGTCCTAGGATCGAGCCCTGCATTAGGCTCTCTAGTCCCACATGGAGCCTGCTTCCCCCTCTCTCTTTCTCTGCCTGCCTCTCTGCCTACTTGTGATCTCTCTCTCTCTGTCAAATAAGTAAATAAATAATCTTTAAAAAAAAAAAAGGAAGAAGAAAACTAGAAAACTTTGCTCAAAGAAATTCTAAATGATATAAATAAATGTTCATGGACTGGAAGGCTTATCATTAAGATGTCAATACTACTTACTCACAGTGATCTACATATTAGTATAATCCCTGTCAAAATCCCACCGACAATTTTTTTTGCAGAAATAGAAAAGCCCATCCTAAAACTCATATGGAATCTCAAGGAACCCTGAACAGCCAAAACAATATAGAAAAAGAACAAAGCTGAAGGACTCACGTTTCCCTATTTCAACACTTACAACAAAGCTCCAGTAATGACAGCAAAGTAATACTGGCACAAAGACTGAAACACAGATGGATGGAATAGAATAGAGAACCCAGAAATAAACCCATGCATATATGATCAAATAATTTTTAAAATATTTTACTCAACAGTTAATACGGATAATAAAAAATAAAGCCCCTCATCAGAATGGTGATTGTAGTTTTCACATCCATAATTATTCAATGGTAAAGTGATTTCAAAATGGTGCCAGCACGACATGATGGGGAAGGAAAACGCAGTACCCACAACAAGAATGAAATGCAGTTGGATCCTTACCTAGTATCATACGTAAAAACAAACCCTAAAATCTTAGCAAGGCTTTCTGCAGCTATCCACAAGCTCTTTTATAGTTAACATGGAAAGGCAGAGGGAAAAAATCAGCCAAAACAATTCTGGAGAATAAAGATGAAGTATCCCTGTAGCCCATTTTAAGATTTCCTGTAACCTCCAGACAGTGTGATGCTGGTGAAAGATCAGACACAAGATGAATGAAACAGCAAGCGGAGCTTAGAAATAGACCCATACAGGGGTGCCTGGGTGGCTCAGTGGGTTAAAGCCTCTGCCTTCGGCTCAGGTCATGATCTCAGGGTCCTAGGATCGAGCCCCGCATCGGGCGCTCTGCTCAGCAAGGAGCCTGCTTCCTCCTCTCTCTGTGCCTGTCTCTCTGCCTGCTTGTGATCTCTGTCTGTCAAATAAATAAATAAAATCTTTAAAAAAAAAAAAAAAGAAAGAAATAGACCCATACAAAGCTTGTCTCCTGATTTTTGTTTTTGTTTTTAAACAAAGACATAAAAGCAATTCAATGTATAGAGGAAAATCTCTGTCAAATAAAATAAATAAATAAATCTTTAAAAAAAAAGTCTGCCTTTGGCTCAGATCATGATCCCCGGGGTCCTGGGATCGAGCCCTGCATGGGGCTCCTTGCTCAGCAGGGGAGCCTGCTTCTGTCTCACCCTCTGCCCGTGACTCCCCCTACTTGTGCTCACTCCCTGTCAAATAAATGAATGAAATAATTTTTAAAATTTTTAAAAAGTAAACCTCAACACATAACCCAACCCTATACAAAATTTAACTAAAAATGGGTCAGGGGTTTTGAAGGGGTTGGGGGTGGGAGGTTGGGGGAACCAGGTGGTGGGTATTGGAGAGGGCACGGATTGCATGGAGCACTGGGTGTGGTGCAAAAACAATGAATACTGTTATGCTGAAAATAAATTTAAAAAAAAATTTTTAAATGGGTCATAGACTTAAATGTAAAAGCTAAAACTATAAAAGTCTAGAGAAATACAAGAGAAAATTTGTGTACTTTGGTTTGGGTAATAAGATTTGATTTTTATTTATTCATTTTGTTCAGCAGGCTTCACTCCCAGTGTGGGGCTTGAATTCATGACCCAGAGATCAAGAGTTGCATGTTCCACCAACTGAGTCAAACAGGTGCCCGGCAATGAGATTTCAGATATAAACTCAATTCATTCTAAAAAATAAAATCGAGAAAACAGAATTTATCAAAATCAAAATACTTGGTCTGTGAAAGTCAGTGTTACAAAAATGAAAAGACAAGCCAGAGACTGGGAGAAAACATTTACACATACTTTTTTGATGAAAGACTTGAATCTCAAATAGGTAAAGAACTCTTCAAAATCAATGGCAAGAAAACAACCCAAGTAAAAATTGGGGAAAAGATCAGGCACAGAACAGATACTTCACCAAAGATATTCAGAGAGCAAAATATTAAAGATACTCAATAATACTAGGTACAGGGAAATGCAATTTAAACCCACAATGTAATACCACCTCACATGTACGAGTATGACAAGTTTTACAGACCTGACAACACCAAGCACCAGCCAGGACAAGGAGCAACAGGAACCCTCATTCACTGCTGCTAAGAACACAGAATTGCACAGCCACTTTGGCAGACAGTTTTTTACAAAGATAAATACACGGTTACCATACAACCCAGCAATCAAGCTCTTAGGTATTTACCCAGCTGGTGGGAAAACTCGTGTTTACATAAAAACCCATATGACCAGACACTGGGGAGGGTATGTGCTACGATGAGTGCTGTGAAGTGTGTAAGTCTGATGACTCACAGACCTGTACCCTGGGCAAATAATACATTCTATGTTAATAAAAATAATTTTTAAAATAATAAAATTTTAAAAACCCATTGATGAATGAGGACAGCATTTGTAATCACCAAAAACTGGAATCACATGGATATCAAGGCTTACTATAAATAAAGACCATGAGGCTGGCACAAGGCCAGAAAAGCAGACCAAGTGCGGAGAGCACGGTGGCGTCACTCGTGTCCAATGGCAACACAAGCAGCCAAGGGCACTGCCGGGAAGACCAGTTATCACGGAAACCAGCGTCCAGAACCAAAAACCAGAACAAGAAGAGGCCTGCAGAGGTCTAAGACTGATTAAACTCCCTTAACGATTCATAATACATATTCGAGAGCGAGAAAGAGCACAGAGCAGAGGGAGGGGCACGGGAGGGAGAGAGAATCTTAAGCAGCTTCCGAGCTGAGTGTGGAGCCTGACGCAGGGCTCGATCCCACCACCCTGAGATTGTGACTTGAGCCAAACCTGAGTCACTTAACCTGCTGAGCCACCTGGGTGCCCCTGATTAAACTGCTTTGACAAGGGGAGATTTTGTCATACACCATCAGAGTCCTCAGATACTGACTCATTCAATCCAAAGGTATCAGAAAGGCGACTGCCGCCGCAGGCTCTGCCCAAGTGACCTCTGAGCAGAAGAGCCTCCCCACAGCTTGAACAGTGAGAAGCACGTGGCAAGAGCGACCAGACCAGACTGTGTCCTCAGCCCAACTCATGGACACTCATGGACACACTTCGCATTTGGTTTGTTCAGCTCCTACCCCTTGGTACCTCTTGTTTGTTGCGGGACTTTGTACGAAGCTTTGCTCTGTGTGATGTGTCCGAAGCCACAATAAGTGAAATGGCATTGAGTTTGAAATCCTGAATTGCTTCACAGTTTTGTTAACCTTGTTTTGTAACTGAAGACACTAGACACAGCTCATGCACCCTCACAGCACGCCCGTGACACCGACGGAACGGAAGAAAGAGTTAGGAAACCACACCACACGCATGGACGCCTGACACGTGACAAAGCCGGCACTGCCGGGCCAGAGGCAGAAACCAATCGCTCCACTGGAATCAGGACAGGTGGACAGCTCTGTGAAAAAAGTACATCTTGACTTCTACCCACACCAACATAAAAATTCATTCTAGATATATTATAAATCTCAATGTGAAAGGTAAAATAATAACAAAGAAAAACATCCTCCTGAGCTTCAGATAAGAGAAAAGCACTTAAACTTAAAAAGCCACCTGGGTGGCTCAGTGGGTTAAGCCGCTGCCTTCGGCTCAGGTCATGATCCCAGGGTCCTGGGATCGAGCTCCGCATCGGGCTCTCTGCTCGGCGGGGAGCCTGCTTCCTCCTCTCTCTCTCTGCCTGCCTCTCAGCCTGCTTGTGATCTCTGCCTGTCAAATAAATAAATAAAATCTTTAAAATAAAATAAAATAAAAATAAACTGGACACAAAAAGCACAAACAATAAAAATTGTATAAATCAGAGTAAATTAAAATGAGAAATATCTGTTCATCAAAAGAGCACTAACAGAATGAAAAGGGAAGCAAAACAAAAAAATATTGAACAAGAGTTAGTGCTATTCATACTGAAATATTTAGATGAAGCATGAAGATATCTGAAATATATTAAGAAATGCACCAAAAATAAGATGGCTTCAAGGATGCAAAGAGAGACAGAGACAAAGGCAGATACTGTGACAGCGCAAGTACAGGACAATGTCAATGGCAGATTCCGGGGGTCGGGTACACAGAGGTCCGCCGACATCCTTTCAACCTTGCCCTCTGAAGATTTTTGTAACACAGTATTAGAGGTAAAAGAAGCACCCTGAGTAAAATTTGAAAATGGATTTGGTATCAAGTAAGTTTTGAACTTCCATGTGCATGAATCACTGAATCCTGTGAAAATGAAAAGTCGGGGCTCCTGGGTGGCTCAGTGGGTTAAAGCCTCTGCTTTCAGCTCAGGTCATGATCCTGGGGTCCTGGGATCGAGTCCCACATCAGGCTCTCTGCTCGGTGGGGATCCTGCTTCCCCCCCTGTCTCTGCTTGCCTCTCTGCCTACTTGTGATCTCTCTCTCTCTGTCAAATTAAAAAAAAAAAAAAATCTTAAAAAAAAAAACAGTATTGAGGTGGGACATGGTATTCTGCATTTCTTTCCTTTTTTTTTTTAAAGATTTTATTTATTTATATGACAGACAGAGACACAGCAAGAGGGAACACAAGCAGGGGAACTGGGAGAGGGAGGAGCAGGCTTCCTGCAGAGCAGGGAGCCCGATGCGGGGCTGGATCCCACGACTCGGGGATCATGACCTGAGCCATACCCAGCCCCTTACTGACTGAGCCACCCAGGCGCTCCGATATTCTACATTTCTAACAAGCTTCCAGAACACAAAAAAATCCATGTAAACCAGTAAGAAAAAGACAGAAAAACCAAAGGCAACTAGATGTCAAATAAACACGACAAAAGGTATTCATTCTCTTCAGCTAGCAGGAAATGCAAATTAAACCCACAAAGAGACACCACCACCACACAACCACAACAATGGCGCAAATGCAAAAGACTAACAATAGAAATTGCTGGCCAAGAACTTAAAGCAAGCGGAACACGCAAACACTGTTCTCCTAGCATGAGTTGTAAATAGAAGCGGACGGGTATTTAATGAAACAAAGTGCTTACTGAGGAACAGAAACAGTAAACGGAGACAAACCTGCCACAGCCGGGTGGCTCAGCTCGTGACCCCAGGGTCCTGGGACAGAGCCAGGGAGCCTGCTTCTCCCTCTGCCGCTACCCCTGCTTGTGTTATCTTTCCCTCTCTCTGACAAATAAATAAATAAAATCTTAAAATTTAAAAAAGAGATACAGGTGTCACACCATTAACATAAACTAAAAATGCATCTATAGCAATAACAGTACATATTTTGTGAACACATACAAACAAAAGAAATCCATGGAAAACAAAGTAATGGGGGAGGGATCGAAATAGACTACAGGAAATCAGAAAATATGTTAATAAAGACAGATAGGGACCTTACACAGACCGAGAGAGAACTAAAGAAAAGCAGGAATAAATAAGCAAACAACTCACCCGAGACTGGGTGGTTTTTGGCTGCTCCTGGGAAATAAACAGCCACTCTAGAACCTGCTCTGTCCTGTGATTCTTGTGTCTTTGCCAGGGTCCTCCAGGGAAAGGCCGGTGGTCAGGGGTCCCTTGACCCAGGACGGTGTCCTGACCCTGCAGCTCTCCCGCTCTGAGGCGTGAACTCTCTTGTTCCTGGAGAGGTGGGACCTGTGGGCACAAGAGCAAACTCACGTTAACGACCAGAACTCCCCTGGGCCCCAACCTCAGTCTCCTGTGCCGGAAAACACACTCGCAGGAGGCCGGGCTGGATGTTCTGCCCGCTGTGCTCAGCGTCACTGTGGGGCGGAACCCCAGTGCAGTGACGACAGCCCCCGCCCTGCTTCTGCACACAGATGCTCAGGAGCCCCGAAGCTGCACCAGCCACCCTAGGAGCTGAACAACCGCAGGGGGTCACTCAAATAGAGCGCAACAAGGGCACTTAGGCCGGGCGTATGCAAGCCACAGATTTCGAATGAGCCACACTGCCTTAGAGTCTCTTCCCTCGTTATTTAAATGCCCATCAACAAGTCACTTCCTCTCTCCGCGGAGTCTTACTGTTTGCTGCAGTGAGAACACCAGCACAGGGTGGCACCAGGTAGAGCAGCGCAGTTTTTTATTCTTCCAAAAATGCCCAATGAATGCAGACGAGCCCAATCACAGTGGTACAGGAAAAAGCCCGCAGACGTCCACACCAAACCAACACAGTCTAGGTGACGACGTCTCCGCACAAACATCAGGATAGAGGCAGAGGTGACCTCAGAGCACAGGACAGATCCCAGGAGAGAAGAGTGAACGATGAGGGAAGATTCTGATGGGCCACACACCGCAGATCCCCAAAGTCACCAATAATGCGTGCCCCCAATCGGAAGACAATCCCGAAGTCACTAAGTGACCTGATGCACTGCCGCCACCTAAGCACATGGGAATTTGAAAAATGACCGGCAAACAGTCCTCTCCAGACACAAAGATCTTCGCTCTGAGGGAAAAGTGCTAAAAATCATGCCCAAATTGCTCAACACGGAAGATTAAGGTAGTGAGAGGAATGACAGAGCGACGGAGACAGAGGAGGGGAGAGGAAGGGAGGGGAGGGGGAAGGAGGGGCGGAGAGAGGAGAGGTCCAGGTGACTAGAGGGAACGGGCAGAGAAAGGAGAAAGGCTACCAGACAGTAAGAGGGAAGCACTGAGATCCTATTCCAGAAATTACCACAAAATACGTGAATGTGAAAGAAATGCATTAGAAGACCAGGCATGCTGAAGGAAGCAGAGGCTAGAGGCCAAATAAAGGGCTTCCTGATACGGCGCAGCACTGAAGTACGAGTTTGTTTCTGTCTGCAAAAGAAGCACTGAGAAGATGAAGTGGAGCAGTAAAAATGGAGACTTCTGCAGGAGGGCGGAACGGGGCAGAAGGGTTAACAGCAAGTCAGTTTCCACTTGTGAATCACGTATAAATATCGTACATAATCAGAAAGAGGGAGGGCAGCCCTTACAGCTGCAAGTAAGTGTCAACAAATGTTTTTATCCAACTGAAAACAAAACTACAAAAGGATAATTTTCCTAACTGATCTTTAGATACAATGAGCTACCAAGACAAACTGAACTTCATTCAGCATCCTTGTTAGTAAAAACAAATTATAATTTTAAAACCATTCTATGGGGCGCCTGGGTGGCTCAGTGGGTTAAAGCCTCTGCCTTCAGCTAGGGTCATGATCTCAGAGTCCTGGGATCAAGTCCCGCATCAGGCTCTCTGCTTGGCTCTCTGCTTCCTCTTCTCTCTCTCTTCCTACTTGTGATCTTGCTCTGTCAAGTAAATAAATAAAATCTTTAAAAAAAAAATAAAATAAATTTTAAAAACCATTCTATGGACATTGTAGGATATGACAGTTCTATTACCATTATTAAGAATGAAGATATCTGGATTTAACAGATACATTCATCACATCCCATCATAAACAGCAGATACACACTCTTTTCACATACACATGGAACAGTCTCCCGAGCAGATCACACATTAGGCCATAAAACAAATCTCAACAAACTCCAAAAGACTGAAGTCATTCCAAGCATCTTTTCTGACACAATGCTATGAAACTAAGAATCAACCAAGAAAAAAATTTGGAAAAAAACACAAATATATAGAGGTTAAGTAACATATTACCAAACGATGAATATGTCACCCAGGAAATCAAAGAGAAAATCAAGAAAACACATGCAGAAAAAACACGGTAGTCCCAAATGTCTGGAATGTTTTAAGAGAAACGTTCATAGCAATACAGGCCCACCTCAAGAAACAAGAAAAATCTCAACCTACCAACCATACACCTAAAGGAACCAGAAAAAGAACAAACAAAACCCAAAACCAGGAGAAGGAAGGAAATAATAAAGATCAGAGCTGAAATAAATGTAAGAGAAACTAAAACAAACAATGGAACAGACCAGTGAGACAAGAAGCTGGTTCTTTGAAAAGATCAACCAAATTGATGAACTTTTCACTAGACTCACCAAGAGCGACAGAGAGAGACAGAGAGACAGAGAGACAGAGAGAGGCCTCAAATAAAATTAGAAAAGAAAGGGGAACTAATAAGTAATACTACAGAAATACAAAGGCTCGTAAGAGAATACTATGAATACGTGAATATGAACATTGTCCCAACAAACTGGACAACCAGGAAGAAATGGATAAAACCCTAGAGACATACAACCTCCCAAACTGAATCAGGAAGACACAGAGAATCTGAACAGACCGATTCCCGGCGATGACACTGAATCAGTAAGCAAAAAACTCCCAACGCACAGAAGTCATCTCACGGGCAGCCTCACGGGTTAAGTTCTACCAAACATCTGAAGGAGAGTTAACATCCGTTCTTCTCCAAGTATTCCAAAAAAGGGAAGAATGAAAACTTCCAAACTGATTCTATGAGGGCTGCATTATCCTGATCCCAAAACCAAATAAAGACACTACAAAATAAGAGGAACTTGGGGCACCTGGGTGGCTCAGTCTGTTAAGCATCTGTCTTTGGCTCAGGTCATGATCCCAGAGTCCTGAGATCAAGCCCCACGTCAGGCCCCTGCTCAGAGGAAAGCCTGCTTCTCACTCTTTCGCTCTGCCTGCTTGTGCTCTCTCTCTCTCAAATACATATATAAAATCTTAAAAAAAAAAACAAACAGGAACTACAGGCCAGTATCTCTGATGAATACAGATGCAAAAATCCTCAACAAAATATCGGCAAACCAAATCCAACAATATTCTAAAAACATCATTCACTTCGATCAAGTGGGATTTATTCCTGGGTTGCAAGGGTGGTTCCATATTCACAAATCAATCATCAATCAACACGAAAGATTGCATCAACAACAGAAAGCATAAAAACCATATGATCATTTCCACAGATGCAGAAAAAGCATTTCACAGAGTATAACAGACATTCATGATTTAAAAAAAAAAATCACAAAGTAGATTTAGAGGGAACATACCGTAAACATAAGAAAGCCATATTTGAACAACCCAGAGCTAACGTCATACTGAAAGGTGAGAGAGCGAGAGTTTTCCTCCTAATATCGGGCCCACGACAAGGATGTCCGCCTTCACTACTTGTATTCATCACAGCACTCAAAGTCCCACCACAGCAATCAGGCAAGAAAATGGAGTAAGAGGCTTCCAGACTGGTAAGGAAAAAGTAAAGCTTTCACTATTTGCAGACAACATTAATACCATGTAGAGAAATCCTAAAGACCGCACCAAACACCACTGGAGCTGATAAATGAATTCAGAGAGAAATCCACTGCAGTTCTACCCACTAATAATAAAGCAGCAGAAAGAGAAATTAGAAAAACAATCTATTTACAATTGTACCAAAAAGAATAAAACACCTGGGAATAAACTTTAAAAAGGAGGAGAAAGACTTGTGCTCTGTAAACTATAAAACACTGATGGAAGAAACTGAAGATGACACAAACGAAAAAGTGCTCCACGCCCATGGACTGAAAGAACAGATGCCGTTAAAATGGCCACACAGGGCGCCTGGGTGGCTCAGTGGGTTAAGCCGCTGCCTTCGGCTCAGGTCATGATCTTGGGGTCCTGGGATCGAGTCCTGCATCAGGCTCTCTGCTCAGCGGGGAGCCTGCTTCCTCCTCTCTCTCTCTCTCTGCCTGCCTCTCTGCCTGCTTGTGATCTCTCTCTCTGTCAAATAAATAAATAAAATCTTTAAAAAAAATAAAATGGCCACACGACCCAAAGCGACCTACAGATTTCATGCAATCCCAATCAACGTATTCCAACAGCATTTCTCCCAGACCGAGAACAAATAACCCTACAAATTGTATGGAACCACAAAAGGCTCCAAATAGCTGAACAGTCTTGAAAAAGAAAAACCAAGCCGGAAGTATCAATTCCAGACTCACTTTCTACTACAAACTGCAGTAATCCGAATGGTGTAGTACTGGCCCCAAAACAGAACAGATCAACAGAAAAGGACTGTAAGCCAAAACAAACCCAAGATTACATGGTCAATTAATCTCTGATAAAAGAGGCAAGAATATGCAATGGAGGGGCGCCTGCGTGGCTCAGTGGGTTAAGCCTCTGCCTTCAGCTCGGGTCATGCCTGATCTCAACGTCCTGGGTTTGAGCCCCACATCGGGCTCTCTGCTCAGTGGGGAGCCTGCTTCCCTCCCCCTCTCTCTGCCTGCTTCTCTGCCTGCTTGTGATCTCTGTCTGTCAGATAAACAAGTAAAATCTTAAAAAAAAAAAAAAAAAAGGCAAAAAGAATGAGATCGTGCCCTGTGCAATGAGACGGACGGAGCTGGAGAGGATGACGCTCAGTGAAATAAGGCAGAGACAGACGAATACCATATGATCTCTGTCATATGTGGAATTGAAGAAACCAAACAAAAGGAAAAAAAAAAGAGAGAGACAAGCCAAGAAAGAGTGTCCTAGCTACAGAGAGCACATGGTCAGCAGAGGGGGCGGTGAACCAGGTCAGGGGACGAGGAGCGCGCGGTGATGTGTGGCAGCGCTGCATCAGCACCCGGCTCGCCCGAAACCAACACGACACTGCACGGTCACCACACTGGAATTAAAACGGTCACTTCATAAAATAAAAACAAGATCCCTAGCACGTGACAAAAAAGATGCAACAGTAAGTTGTACACGTGTACACCGATGTTTGTAGAGGCAGCTCAGTATTGGGAACCACCCAGATGTCCACCAATGGATGATCGCATACAGGAGATGTGGCCTCACCAGCAGAGGCCACTGAGCCACACCGAGGAATTAAGTGCTGATAAACGGTGATGAACACTGATGAACCCTTGGAGAGGAAGCACCCAGCAATTAGCTTTTTTGACCGTAATTTAAGTGTCTGAGGCGAGCTTTTCATTGTCAAGCCATCCAGTCTGAAGACACTCATCTTGGACCAACACATCGCCGGCTACACCAAAAGGCGAAGAACAGGGCCGCCCCTCCCAATGACATCCCCCTTTTGGAAAGCGCTGGGTGACCTAGATAACTGCTCGACTGAGGGACCCTGGTTTTCCCTGTCTGTGCCCTAATTCCCACCCTTATATTTTAAATTCACCAATAAAAAGTGAACCTGCAAAACACAAGGCACCCCACCCTCAACCTCAATAAAGGCACAAGCTTGAGTGCACCCTTCCCGCCCAACGACCTTGCTGTCTGGCATACCACATGCCCTCCAGGGCTTACGAACCTCCAGGACTTATAAACCTTGTTTTTCCAACATTCCCTGGCGGTTGCTGATGAAGCGTCTTGCCATCATAGGACGAACCTCAAACGCCAGTCCAGCTGCAACTCTGCCTCCAGTTGGGAATGTCTGGACGGTCACATGGGCCCAGGGAGGGCCGCAGGCCAACCTACTCGCTAGCGTCTCGCCTGACAGGCGGAAACCAACGCAAAGCAACCCTTGAAAACATCATGCCCAAAGAGGCCAGACAGAATAGGCCACATACGGTGTAACTCTATGAAATTGGTAAATTCAGAAAAACACAAAGTAGATTAATGGTTGCCAAGGAAAAGGGGGAAGAGGGAGGGACTGCAGATGGGGACGGTTTCTCACTGGAGTGACCCTAATGTTTAGAATTAGCGGTGACCCGTGTACAACTCTAAATACTAAAGGTGACCAAGTTGTACATTTTTTTTTTAAGATCTTATTCATTTTTTTTTGACAGAGAGAGATCACAAGTAGGCAGAGAGAGAGAGAGGAGGAAGCAGGCTCCCTGCTGAGCAGAGAGCCCGACGCGGGACTCGATCCCAGGACCCTGAGATCATGACCCGAGCCGAAGGCAGCGGCCCAACCCACTGAGCCACCCAGGCGCCCCTAAAATCCAAGTTCTTAAGGTAATCCTCAAACCCCGCGATGATCTGGTCAGCCTGTGGCTGTGGCCTCCTCTCTCAGCACGCACTCCACCGTCACCTACACCTTCACCCTCCACATTTCAGCAACCCTAAAACGATCCAAGTTCACCAACAGACCAGGGCACTTCCAGCCTCGCAGGTGTGCACGTTGCTTCCTTTTCCCAGGCTGACCTTCCGTCCCTCATTCACACTCACCTTCCAAAGCTCAGTTAAGAGTCTTATTCCTCGCCAAGCCTTTCTTTGGAGGACCCTCGTCTCCCGAACGGACCCTGCGCCAAGCGTCCCCATGTCCTTCGGCGGCCGGCTCTGGGTACCTACCGTCATTGTCCCCACGGGCTTCCAGGTCCACCGGCCCCACCAGACCTCCGCTCTCCCCAAACAAGGGCAGGAACAACTGATGTCTGCGCTCTGAGCACCGGCCCCGGGCCTGCCAGCACGAGACCCTACACGCTGCTGAATAGGGGATACACGAGGGCCGATTTCCCAATGCGGTCCGACGCGCCGAGAAAGAGCCGGCGAGACGAGAAGGGACAGAGCCGGCCGCAGAGAGACGGAAGCCGGGGGTGGGGTCCTTCCGGCCTCGAGCAAACACGCTCTCCCGAGAGTCTCGAGGCGCCGTGGGCGGCGGGGGCGCGCCGTGGGCGGCGGGGGCGCGCGCGAGACTCCCCCGCGCGGCCAACGGACCGGGTCCGCCGGGGGCTCAGGGAGAGCTTCTCAGAACCGAGAGACGCGCTACTCACCCAGATGGCCGCTGTCCGGACCCGGGTGGCCATGCCCGCGGCCGGTCGATGCGTCCCGCGGGCGGCGGCAGGACCCCGGGGCTGCCGGAGGGGCACGACGCGCGAAGGAGGCGGCGTCCGCGCCGCTCGCACCCCGCGCCGGGGACCGCCTCCCGCCCCCACGGAGGGCGCCCCGCGGAGACGCCGCCCCGGTCGCGGCCCCGGGGCCCGCCGTCCCCACGCCGCCCCTGCCCGGCCCCTGCGCGATCGGGCCGGACACCGCTCCCAGTCTGCGCAGGGGCACGCGAGGTCGGAGGCGCTGCTACCGTCCGGCCGCCCTGACGCTGCAGCGACCCCTCAGCCGCCGGCCGGGGCACGCGGGGCACCGGCCGCCTCGACCTCGCGGCTCGGCAGCCCCATCGGCTCGGGCCTCCCTTCGAGTGGGCGGCGCCGGCCGCGGGTGCTTCGGCCACGGCTGTCGAGGCAGACGAGCTCGGGTCACCGCGAAACCGGGTTCTCCGGGCCGGGCCCAGCCCGCGGCGGCCGTTAGGGACGCGCCGGAAACGCGTCGGTCGGTGCGACCGCAGGGCGGAGAACTACAACTCCCAGAAGTCCCTGCGGGAGCGCGCCCGGCCTCGGGGTGGGTCGGGCGCCGTGGGAGGGCCGCCGGCGCCCGGAAGGCTGCGGAGAGGAGCTCGGGTCGTCGGGGTCGGCCGTGGACGCGGTGCGGGGTCTCTCAGGGCGGCGGCGAACTGCAGTCGTGGGCAGCAGTAGGCGGGAGTGGTATCCACGGAGGTGCGGACGCTGGGGGTATGTGCTGGGGCAGTGCTGTGGACGGTGTAAACCCGGCGATTCACAGACCCTACCCCTGGGGCTAATAATACGTTACATGTTAATAAAAGATAAAAACTTTTTTTAAAAATGTTTTTCATTCTCCACTTTCCCGAAATGGGGAATGTCCCGAGTTACATGATAAAAACTCAGAAATTCATAATGACATGTTAACATAAATGACACTTTAATGAATATTAGTTAAAAAAAATAATAAATAGGGGCGCCTGGGTGGCTCCGTGGGTTAAGCCGCTGCCTTCGGCTCCGGTCATGATCTCAGGGTCCTGGGATCGAGCCGCGCATCGGACTCTCTGGTGGGGAGGGAGCCTGCTTCCACCTCTCTCTGCTGCCTCTCATAGCAACTAAACAAGGGATACTTTAGTTGCAGTGGAAGTCTGAAACCAGATAGGTGAACTTCCACTCTGTTACATTAAAATCTGTTTGTCTGGATACAGATGCAGTGAAAAGAAGGGCCATCTGTACCCCAATGTTCATAGCAGCAATGGCCACGGTCGCCAAACTGTGGAAAGAACCAAGATGCCCTTCAATGGACGAATGGATAAGGAAGATGCGGTCCATATACACGATGGAGTATTATGCCTCCATCAGAAAGGATGAACATCGAACTTTTGTAGCAACATGGAGCAGACGGGAAGAGATTCTGCTGAATGAAATAAGTCAAGCAGAGAGTCAGTTATATGGTCTCACTGATTTGTGGAGCATGAGGAATAGCATGGAGGACATGGGGAGTTAGAGAGGAGAAGGGAGTTGGGGGAAATTGGAAGGGGAGGTGAACCATGAGAGACTATGGACTCTGAAAAACAATCTGAGGGCTTTGAAGGGGCGGGGGGGTGGGAGGTTGGGGGAACCAAGTGGTGGGTATTAGAGACTGCACGGATTGCATGGAGCACTGGGTGTGGTGCAAAAACAATGAATCCTGTTACACTGAAAAATTTTTAAAAACTGTCTTGCACTTCAGATAGTTTTATTATCATGCTTCTCTACTATCATGAATTAGTCGTGTGTAAATATCAGTTCACTGACTTACGCAGATATTCCAAATGACACATTTTGCTTTACAATATGAAAAATCCTATTTAATATTGTCATTGATCTTAAGTATTGGAAAACTCTGAGAATCAGTGGCAGACACAAGTTTCCCAAAATCGTACTCTTAATGTGAAAATGCTGTTTTTGGCAAGCACCTGGGCAGCAGTCCAATGGGCTTTTGATCTCAATTCAGGTTTTGATCTCAAGGTCCTGATTTCAAGCCCTGCCTTAGGCTCCACACCTAGAAAACTTGAATTTTAGGTTGTAAATAAATAAATACGGTCATTTGTTTCCCTTGAAGTGACAAGCTCACTCAATTTTTGAGACCATGTCTGCCACATCCATGAGTGCCTTGTTTTCAGTCCCTTTTTAGCAAGGTGAAGCCCCCAAATCAAATAACCACACAAGTGCTTTTTCTGGAGATAACTATGGAACTTCAGTATGGAGTCAGAGTATCTGTTGCACAGATAGTAAAAAGATAAGTACTTGGGTTGATTTGATACTTTTACTGCTCTATCAAGGACTTCATAAAGTGAAATAAATCCTAAATACTAAATGTGGAAAGGAAGAGTCTAAAAGTTTTACACTGAAATGGAGAATTGTCATCTTTTGCCCACTACTGACTGGTTAAAATAATTTCAATCATATACTAGTTACTCATATGCTATTAACATTCTATGCTTCTGTAACAGGCTACCACAAACTTGGTGGCTTAAAACGATACAAATGTATCTTACTGTTCTGTAGGCCAAAAGTTCCACACAAGTCTTACTGGGCTAATTCAAAAGTGTTGGCAGGGATCCTTCATTCCTGGCGGCTCTTGGGAAAGGATTCTTTCCCTTGCCTTTTCCAGATTTTAGAGGCCACATGCATTTCTTGGATCATGGCCCATTTCCTCTGCATCCAAAACCAGCTACAGAGTTGAGTACTGTCCACCTCTCTCTGGCCTCCTTGGTCTCCCTCTTCCACTTTAGAGCATGTGTGGATTACATGGGCGATATTTGGATAATTCTGGATTGGCATACTTCATTCTCCTTTCTAGGATTAGGATGGGGACATCTTTCAGGAGCCGTTATTTTGCCTACCATGTGTATGTGGGTCTGTCTCTAGTCTTTATTTCATTCCACTACAATGGAACTACATTGAGGTACCTACAATGGGGGTGTGCAAACTTTTTCTGTGAAAGTCCGGTGTATTAGTATGATGATGATACAGTACCACAGACTGGGTAGCTTGAACAACAGATTTATTTCCTCACGGTTCTAGAGGCTGGAAGTCAGAGATCAAGGTGTCAAGAGAGTTGGTTTCTTCGAATTCCTCTTCTCATATCCCCATGTCCCCACATGGTTGTCCCTCTGTGTGTGTGTGCCTGTCCCCAGCGCCTAAAAGGACAGTAGTCAGACTGGATTAGCACCCACCCAGTATCATTATTTTAACTTGGAATGTTTAAACTTGAAAGACCCCAGTCAACATTCTGAGTTACTGGGGATTAGGACTTCCAGCATAGGAATGTGGGGAGGGAGATAACTCATCTAATAACAGTGAGTAAATATTTTAGATTTTGTGCACCAATTACTGAACTTTGCCATTGTAACACAAAAGCAGCCACAGATAACACATGCATGAATGAGCCTGGCCATGTTCCAGTAAAACTTTTAATTACAAAAGTAGACAGAAGGCCGTTTGTCCTATGTCCATTGCACTGATTCCTGGTCACCACCATGCCGGTCCATTGCACTGATTCCTGGTCACCACCATGCCAGTGCACCAGTCTTCTTGTTCTATTAGAGTAAGCCTTGATAAGTAGTAGATCAAAATCTTTTTTGTTGTTCTTAAAATTGTTACTTTTATTCCTTTGGTCTTGCATGCATATTTTAAGCTTCAATTACTGAGTTTCATTTAAAACCCTTTATAACAAATTATGATCTATTAGGGTGTCATCTCCATGTGGCAAACACGGTTGCTTCACTGTCCGGTAACTATCCTCTCTCCTTCTTGGCTAGAACTGTGTATGTTTACATATTGGTTGGCCATAAGTTTGTGGCATTCCCCCTTTCTAGATTCAATGAATGAATGTTGAGTTCTTCAATTCATTCAACAAGTATTTATTGAATGCCTACTCCAAGCTAGCTAGTGTATTAGGCACAGAGGATACATCAGTAATTAAAACTAGAATCCTTGGGGAGGGGCAGCTGGGTGGCAGTCAGTTGAGCATCCGGCTTATGATTTCAGCTCAGGTCATGATCTCAGGGCCATGAGATTGAGCCCTGGCTTAGGCTCTGTGCCCAGCATGGAGTCTGCTTAAGATTCTCTCTCCCTCTCCTGCTAATGTACTCTCAAATTAATTAATTAATTAGTTAATCTTTAAAACAGACAAACTAGGATCCTTGAGGCATCTGGGTGGCTCTATCGGCTCAGTGTCCAACCCTTGACTTCAGCACAGGTCATCTTAGGGTGGTGAGATCTAGCCCTGCGTTGGGCTCCATACGCTGCAGGGAGACTAAGACCTCTCTCTCTCTCCCTCTGCCCCTCACCCCTGCTGTCTCCAAAATAAGTAAATCTTTCAAAAAAGAAAACCTACTAGGATCCTTTGTGAAGCATTTATTTTGGTAAGGGAAGACAGATGATTGATTGGTTGATAAACAGGAAAGGAGTACTACTGAAAACATGAAAAAAATAGGATTAAGGAATTAGCAGTACCAGCAGGGTGGCTGCAATTTTAAATAAAGCAATGTTGCAGTCCTAGGTCACCGGTAACAAACTACCACAGAGTGTGGCCTTCAACAGCAGATATTTGTCTGGAGTTCTGGAGGCTAGAGGTCCAAAATCAAGTTGTTGGTAGGGACTGGTTCCTTCTGAGGGTTGTCAAGGAAGGATCTGTTACAGCCTCTGTCCTTTAACCTGTAGACCTGTGCTCCTTCTACCTGTGCTCCCCACATCATCTTCCCTTTATATGCATCTCTGTATCCAAATGTTCCCCCCCTTTTTTAAATAGAAGTGCACCATTGATACTGGATTATAGCTTCACTAATGACTTAACTTGATGACCTCCATGAAGACCCTTTCTTCATGTAAAACCACATTCTAGTAACAGGAATGGCTTCAACACAGAAAATTTGGGAGCATAAATTTCTATCCAGAACAGATACAGTAGAGCTTGTTTGTAAGGTAATGCACCCTAAATCTTTTTTCACAGGGCTGTGTGATAAGAGAACTTTGTCAATAAAATATCTAGAGCTAACGGCTAAATTTCTAATGTGTAGAGCAGAAAGCAGTTGGGTCTTTCCAACTCCGTGAAGCCACAAATCTAGGGACCCTTGCCATCCCTTGATGTCATTACTGGGATATCTTGCCAACCTCAACCAACACCCATTTACACACACCCTCTCTTTCAACCAATTCCTATACAGCTGCCAAGACACTGAGCATGTGGTCACCTTGCAACTTATTTAACAGCAAAGTTAACGAAACAAACAATTTTCACCTTTTTGCTGTCTAACAGGAAAGGCAATGCCACAGACTGATCAGTGTATGCTTCATTCACAGATGAATGTTAAGAAAATACTTTCTGGGGCACCTGAGTGGCTCAATCAGGTAAGCTGAGCTGATCTTGGTTTCCGCTCAGGTCACAGTCTTGGGGTCGTGGGATCAAACACTGTGTCAGGGAGTCTGTTTGAGATGCCCTTTCTCTCTTCCTCCTCCTCCTGTGCCCCCCACAACATGCTTGCTCTCAATGAATGAAATCTGTTTACAAAAAGGAAAAAGGGAAGAAAGAAAATGCTTTTGAATCCCTGTGAGCCTATAACAGTGGTGACTGAGGATACTGGGCCTTTAAAATTCCTGTGTCTTCCCATTACCCTCAGGATAGCACCAGGACCCTTAGCCAGATGTACAGGCAGCAAGTAGTGGAAACACCGCATGAGCTGGAGCCAAAGGGATCTGGGTTTCAACCTTGGCTCTTCCACTTCTTACTGTGCAGCTTGGGGCAGTCACTGTGAACTCAAAGCGGCATTAATGTGAAAACTAAGTAAGACAGTACATACAACTCAGAGGCCACTACTCGTTTCCACAGTAATCTACTTTCTTACCTTCAGATCCTAATCCTAATTTCCACTCAATGTCCTGTCTCCATGTATAATGTCATGTGCCTGTCTTAAAATGATGCAGGTATTAATTCAGCGAATTTGTCTATGGAGAAAATAAATCACAATGGTGCCTATTTTTCATATTGAACTGGCTACTTTTGTAAGATCCTCTACAAAGCCCCAGACACTACCTTGCTTGAGATCCGCACCACACTTGCTAATTACTTTCAATATGAAGCTTCACTAGCTATGTAATTGAGGCAAATTACCTAAAATTTCCAAATTCTAGTTTCCTTAAACATAGGGGTGAGAAAATGTTACTCATAGGGCTATAGGTGGAAATAATCTATTGTATTAAAGGGCTTAGCAGATTGGTTACTTGTATTAAGCTGTGTATAAATGAAGATGAATTATAAAATCAGCAAATACTACTACTGTTATTAGCTTTCACTTGAAGCTGTGGATTTTCTCGGATTTCCCAGAAATTCCTGTTCTGAATATTTTCAAAAAAATCAATTTTACTGAAGTAAAGCTACATACAACAAACTGGATCCACTTCAAATGTATAGTGTGATGAGTTTAACAGACAAGGGCAGTCATGGAACCAGCACCAGTCAAGACACAGATCCTCCTCGCTGGTTTCCTGGCGGTCCCGTCTGCTGTCTGTTCTCTCCCACGCCAGACCACCAGCAACCTCGGAGTCATCTGCTGTCAAATTCCCTTATTAAGGTTCTAGTAGTTTATCTGTATATGAAAACTTTGGAAGAGAAAATATTTCCTTACTGAAGAGACTGTTTTCCTGATCCTAGAAGTGATATGTATTTGTTGAGGAGACTTTGGAAGAAGTAGAAAAGTACAAAAAAGAAAGAAAAGGAAGAAAGAAGGAAAAAGAGAAAAGAAAGTAGGTTAATCTTTTGACAAATTTCCTTAAGAGTTTTGAGCAAGATTCATTTATTTACAATTCATTTATTTTTACATCTGAGTTTACTCCATATTAACACTTATTTATCATGCTTTCTTCAAAACACATGATAGCATCAACATTTCTGTTAACTTTGTCTCCATAATTTTGATGTCTGCATAATATTCCATGACAATGGATATGCTATAAATAACCATTTTGCTACTATACATTTTATACTGCAAATTTCTGGACTATTATAAGTAATATTTCAGTGATCATCCACAGACATTTCTCTCTTCCTACACTCCTTAGTGTGTTAGTGTTAGTAATAGTAGCAGTAGCTAACACATACAGTACTTGTGTGCCAGGAACTGTTTTAAATACTTTATACACATTATCTCACTTAATCCACACAACAATCCTCTGAGGTAGGTACTAGAAGTACCTCCATTACACAGTTGAAGAAAATTGAGCCACAGGTTAACAGAAACCAAGCTAAGGGGCTACTCTTCCACTCCCATGAAGAACCGCTGCTTATCATGAAAACTCCTGACAGGAGCGTATTATACGTGCCACTGGTATAAATGCACCAAGGACAGCAGTAGTAACTGAGGGAACAGAGTCTAGTTCTGGGCCTGACTACTCAAAATGTAAGACCTGCGCCAACTCACGGTTTCTCAACTGTATGATGAAGAGTACGAGTTAGATGGTCTTACGTTCCCTGTGGATCCCAAGTCTCATGACATTAGCAATCATTTCTAGAGCTTTCCTGTGAGGCAGGCATCAAGATCTTTGTCCTCTTGCTCTCAAAAATATTTAGCTTTCAACCCTCAATCATTAAGCACCTAACATATATGCAAATGGAAGATAATGGCTAGTCCCTACACACAGGAGATCCATTTACAGAAAGAATTTAAACAAGTTCTCTTGCTAAATCTTTTTAGCAGGGACTTTTAGCATGAACTTACCACAGAATCTGAAGATTAGGCTCCTCTCCCTAGAAAAGAAAACCTCTCTACAAACAAGATGACTTTGCATACAATACGACAAGTTGTTTACTGCTCCTCAGAAATGAGTCTACACACCCACTACAGGCAGGGCTTTCCTCAGGCTAAGGGCTGACGGAGAGAAGAGGGAAACGTGGCTGGGAGGGAAGCCAGCACTATGAGCTCTTACACTCAGGCAGGTTAAAGTTCAATGGCACACACCATGGTTGGGCCACGACAACACAAGCACCAAAGCTAGCAATCATAAAGCACTTATGTATAAATCATAAAGCTGCTTATGTGTTTACCCACTTAATACCCACCACATCCTACCAGGTAAGTAATATCCCTAATTTACAGAAGCAGATTCTGTAAGTTAGGCACAGAGACATTAGGCAGCATGCCCAAGCTCACTCAGCAAGATAAGGACAGAGGTGAAATTTCAACTTGGGTAGTCTACCTCAAGCTTATGCTATTTAACCACTATGTTCCCTTTATAAAGATGAAGGACCACCTTGGAAGGAGGGGCTTGGGCAGAGCTGTTTATTTCGTGACCATAGCTGCTCTAAGTATGGCCCAAGTACCTGCTCCCACTCAGACGGGGACCTTTCCTGGTATGCTCAAATACCTAATCTTCCTCTAGATCCCAATGCCCACAGAATCACTGTTTCTAAATTCCCAGAAGCATTTAGCACCCTGTCTCAAAGAGACAAATAGTTAGAGACAAACTCTAACTATGTCCCAAAATAACACAGAATGGGAAAGGCTGCTAACAGATGATTCTTGAGCATCCCTGATGATAGAATAGAGAAGCTGGATATCCTTTTCTTACTATTCAAAAATATCTTCAAATAATTATCAGAGGGCCATGGAATAAACTATAAAACTCACTCAATCCCATTACCTAACAAATCATTTCTGGTCATTTATCCATGAATACTTTTCCAATTCTTGCCCACATGCAAATATATTTAAAGTAAGTACCATTACTAATAAATGTTTTCTTTTTCTGCTTTACATTATAAACATTTTCCCTGCTGCTAACCAAAATGTGGTTTAAATCAGACACATAAAACAGAGTAAACACTACTAAACGTCCCAGAAGAGGACAATTAAGTAAGAAAGGGGGGGGGCTGGAATACTATTTTTCTACTTTTGTGTATCAATTTTTTTAGTCATTGCAGTAGCAACACTCATTGATTTACCTTTTTGAAGAAGGTAACAAAGTTGGTTAATCTCTCAACAACTCACCTAATTAATGGTTCCCTCTCAGATTTTAGCATTTTAAGGCTTGGTCAAGAATGCTCCAAGGACAACTGCTTTTGTAGGAATTTGTGGAAAGAAAGGCTGATGTATTTGTGTACTAAAATGAAATCTGTGGGTTATTTCCCCTTCTAGGACCAGCTCTCAAGTGCACAAAAGGATAACAAGACTGACAGCATTTCTACACAGATTATGTCTACACAGCTCTTTTCCAGAGTTTCCAATGCAAAATAAAGTTATTGCTCTTTGTAAAGAACTCTCCACATTCACTATACTAATAAGCATTTCCTCTAATGTGACTGGTCTGGTATCGAACCAGGTTAGGGCTACTGACGAGCGCTGTCCCACACTGGTTACATGTTGAGAACTGCTCTCCAGTGTGGGCTATCTGATGTACAATCAGTGGAGAGTTCTGGCTGAAGATAATCCCACACTGATTACACTTATAGGTCTCTTCCCCAACATGAATCCTCTGATGCTTAATAAGGTCGTTCTTCCGGATGAAGGCTTTTCCACACTGGCAACATTCATATGGCTTTTCTCCAGTATGAATTCTCTGATGCACAATGAGGGCAGAACTCTGGCTGAAAGATTTCCCGCAATCGTGGCATTCATATGGTTTCTCTCCAGTGTGGGTTCTCTGATGGGAGAACAGGTGAGAGCTTCTACTGAAGCATTTTCCACAGTCTTTACACTCGAAGGGCTTCAGTCCCGTGTGAGTTCTGTGGTGTACCACAAGGTGAGATCTCTGGCTGTAAGACTTCCCACACTCATCACATTCATAGGGCCTCACTCTCACGTGAGTTCTCTGATGCAGAATGAGATGCGTGCTCTGTCTGAAAGACTTCCCACACTCAGGACATTCATAAGGTTTCTCTCCAGTATGAGTTCTCTGGTGCCTAATAAGCCTGGAACTGTGAACGAAAGATTTCCCACACTGGCTACATGTGTAGAGTTTGTCTCCTGTGTGAGTTCTCTGATGCGTGACAAGGTGAGAAAACCAGCTGAAGGACTTCCCACACTCCTTACATTCATAGGGCTCTTCACCAGTGTGCGTCTTCTGATGCCCAATGAGGTGAGAACTCCGGCTGAAAGATTTTCCACATTCTTTACACTCATAGGGTTTTTCTCCAGTATGAATAAGCCGGTGCCTGGTAAGGTTAGAGCGCCAGCTGAAGAATTTTCCACACTCCTTACATTCATAGGGTTTCTCCCTATGTACACCCTTTGATATACCGAGGGATGTACCACCGGTAAGAGAGTTCACAGGATCAGGGCATTTGTAGGACTTATCTCCTGGCTGGGTTCTTGCAAACTGAATAAGGTGAATGTTTTGACAGAAGGTTGGACCACATTCACTGCTACCTGCATAGCTTTCCTGATGACTGCTAAAAACTAAATTCTGTTTTAAACTTTTAGTATGTGAGTCATGTTTGTGGAAATATTCTCTCAGTACCAGCTGAGTAGGAAGAAGACAGTTTCCCCCATATTTACCATTTTCACAGACCCTCTCCTGAGT
Organism: Mustela putorius furo; assembly: GCF_011764305.1. Classification (NCBI taxonomy): domain Eukaryota; kingdom Metazoa; phylum Chordata; class Mammalia; order Carnivora; family Mustelidae; genus Mustela; species Mustela putorius. The sequence goes on along the minus strand of NW_025421741.1, from coordinate 2,156,405 downwards.
AAGTACTTTCTTTTGGGTGAACGCCACTTGCCTCAAATGTCTCTCCTGGTTTTCCTGATACTTGTCCAACTGGTCTTCACATCTCCAGACTTCTTCTAATGACAAGTACCAAAGATCACTCTTTGCAATTCCTTCCATTTTAATGCCACAGGACTGTTTATTTTTAGAAATGCTCTTACTGGAAATTGATTTAATTTCAACTGCAGTCTCCAAATCTGGAAAAAGAAAAAAGGAGAGAGAGAGAGAGAGAGAAACCTCTGAGTCAGTAAAACAACACTGAGGTCTGCATGGTGGGATGTGGAAACAAGTCTCGAGCTGCCTTCACGGACAGTGGGAACGGGCAGAGAAGAGCAGCAAACAGGGAAGGCACTGGGCTGTGGAAGAGCAGCAACAAGGCACAAAGACCCAGTACTGGGTAGGACACATGAGATCAGACATTCAGTGCTGCGGGGCAACGGGGACATCCACAGAAAGGCCTACACTCCCATGATCTGATCTACTCATGACCTACCTGTTGTCAGGTCCTTCTCCTGGCAGGTGTTCTTCCCAGCTACAGCCCATCCCACATTCCTAAGCCATGAGTCCAACACTCCCTGTTCTGGACACTGCTGAAGGACTACAGAATAATGCCCAGATAACCAGCACAGGAGCCCCTCAGAAAGGCTGTGCAACAGGTTGGAAAAGCAAATGGATATACAGGTTCTAAAGCTTTAATTTAAAGTTTAAAGCTTTAAAGTTTAAAGCTTTAATGCTACTAGTGGTGAATTTAGACAAGTTGTTAAACTTTTCAAATATCACTTTGCTTATCTGTAATCCAAGAGACACAGTATATGTGATGTAAGATTATTATGAAGTATTATAAGATATGAGTTCGTCGCAGACTCACACATGCATGGTCAAAGCAATACTACAGTAATCATTATTAATATTCTCCTGGTCTTGTATTTCGATTCCTTTGTTGTGAGACATCAAGACTTAACAACTGGGACCCCTGGGTGGCTTAGCCAGTTAAGCATCTGCCTTCAGCTTTGGTCATGATCTCAGGGTCCTAGGCCTGAGCCCCGTACTGAGTCGCCTGTTTCTCCCTTTGCCCTCTCGCCTACTCGTATTCTCTCTTTCTCTAACCCAAATAAATAAATAAAATCTTTAAAAAGAAAAAGGACTTAACAACTGATAGGGAGTCATACCACAGGATACTGTATCACAACCTAACCCCTAACTCATATTCTCCTGGACTTTTCTACCCTTTTGCTTATATCTGTGTGTATTATTGCACATTATTTCTCCTAGTTAAAAGCTTGTTTGTCTCTCAATGCCTTTTAGGTAAAATGTTAGGTTCTTAATATTTTTATTAAAGAGCATGCATGCACAAAAGTGGGCAGGGGCAACAGGCAGAGGGAGAGGGAGAAGCAGGCTCCCCACAGAGTAAGGGAGCCTGATGCAGGACTCATTCCAGGACCTTGGGATCACAACCTGAGCTGAAGGCAGATGCTTAACTAACTGAGCCACCAAGGAGCCAAAAATGTTAGGTTCTTAACCTGGGATGGGGGGCGGGGAGCCATGTTTTTTAAATGATCAATATGCCTGACATGGGACTTGAATTCACAACCTTGACATCAAGAGCTGTATGCTCTATCAACTGAGCCAGCCAGGCACTTCTGAAAAACACTATGTACAAAGTACCACCACTCCCTACACAAGTAAGGTGATATTCTATTCTTACCTGGAGTATGGGTTGAATTTTGTGCCCCAAATAAGACACATTGAAGTCCTAACCTTCAAGATCTCAGAAAGCAACCTTATTGGGAAACAGGATCATTGCAGATGTAAGCAGTTAAATGAAGCAGTACTGGTGCAGACTGGGCCCCCCTATCCAATATGAATGGTGTCCTTACAAGAGGAGAGGAAACACAAAGACGCACCGGGAAGACAGCCATGTGCAGGGGGGCGCTGACTGGAATGATGTGCTCATAAGCCACAGGACTCCCAGAGCCACAAGAGACCAAGAAGGATCCTCTCCTAGGCACTGCAGAGGGCGTATGGCCCTACTGACACCTTGATCTCACACTTGTGACCTCTGGAGCTTTAAGAGGGCACACTTAAATCACCCAGTTTGTGGAACTTAATCTCAGCAGCACCAGGAGAGTAACTCACCTGACAATGATCCCCGTGCCAGTCTCCTGACTCCTGCCTTCTTTGTGGGAACCCCATCATTCCCAATCTTCTTTTATTACTGAATCACTAGCTTCTTCCCCAGCCTGATCTCTTTTTCTGTTCTAATCTTAAATGTTTTTGAAAGGTATTTGCGGGGGACAGACGGAGAGACAGAGAGAGAATCCTAAGAAGACTCCCTGCTGAGCACAGAGCCGGGCACAGGGGTCAATCCCACAATCCTGAGATCGTAACTTGAGCCAAAAATCAAGAGTTGGACATTCAACCAACTAAGTCACCCAGGTGCCCCTTTTTTCTATTTTAAATTGTGATAGAACAGGCATAACATAAAATTTCCCATCCTAACCATTTTTCAGGGCATACTTCAGGTACTCCACACATTCACATGGTAGTGCAGCTGTCCCCACATCTCTTCTCATCTGTAGAACTGAAACTTGGTACCTCTTAAAAAGTAAGGCCCTGTTCTCCACTCCCACCAGTACCTGCTAAGCACCATTACACTCTGTCTTCATGATTCTGACAACTTTAGGGGCACCCATGTGGCTCAGTGGGTTAAGCCTCTGCCTTTGGCTCAGGTCATGATCTCAGGGTCCTGGAGTCAAGCCCCACATAGGGGGGGTCTCTGCTCGGCGGGGAGCCTGCTTCCTCCTCCCTCTGCCTGCCTCTCTGCCTACTTGTGATCTCTGTCAAATAAATAAATAAACAAACAAGCAAACAAACAAAAAAATGATTTTGAAGACTTTAAGTAACCTCGTGTACTTGTCCTCTTGCGTCTGGCCGATTTCACTAACAAGATCCTCAATGCTCATCTGTGCTGTAGCAGATGCAGAATCTCCTTCCTTCTTAAGGCTGAACACCAGCCTGGTGCGTGTCTGTGCGTGCGTGCGTGCGTGCGTGTGTGTGTGTGTGTGTGTGTCTGTGCGTGTGTGCGTGTGTGTCTGTGTGTCTGTGCGTGCGTGTGTGCGTGCTGCCATTATGATTTCTGACAGGAAACACCATCCTTTCCCTCTCTTCCCCTCCACTCAAGGCATCAAAATCCCATGGAAAGTTCTGCAAACCACAAATGCAAACTGGAAAATTTTAAAATGAACACGTGTGAGGAAGAGTGAGGGCCGGGTACCAAAGGAAAACAACCCTGAGTGGCACGTGTAAACATCTGAACACGCTGCTTTCCTTCATCAAAATCCTGATCCACGTATTATGTAGTGCAACACTCAAGTGAGTAATACTTAAAACATACAATATCCATTCATCAACTCATCATCTGCAATTTTTTTTAGAGATTTTATTTTATTTAAGTAACCTCTACACCCAATGTGGGGCTTGAACCTACACCCCCAAGATTAAGAGTCACACATTCCTCCAACTGAGCCAGCCAGCTGGCCCTGCATTTGCATTCTTAGAGCCGCCACTCATTATCCTTTACACTTTGATCCTGAGGCTCCTATAGCCATGTGTTTGACAACATGGAGCTTCAGTATTTCTTTTGACAACAAAGTCTCAATAGAAATCTAAACTGCTGATCTAGTTAGTTTTAGATAGTTGTCAAGAGAGTCTAGGAAAGCTTCCTAGATGAATGAACACAGGAATGGAAAAAAGGAAAGAAATAATGGAGAAATGGAAGAAAACAGAACAATCTTTCCTCCCAAGGCCCCAAAGCAGCTGGTTGATCACATTCTTAACGGTGTATTGAAGGACTTGCCTTTGAGGCAGTCACCTATAAGACCAAATGTAAAACAGTAAAAAATAGTTTATGATATTTAAAAATACACTTCAAGTGGAAGCTCGGAAAAGGAAGGGACCTGCACCTGACGAGGAGCCATAAGAGGTTTCACAGAGGACAACTAGGACTGACAGACTTTATTCACATCATACTCAAAGCTCAAGATGCAGGGAAGCACCAGACACGTGTGCGTGCGGACACGGGGAATCAGACAGAGGCAACACAGGTCCTCCCAGCGTGACTAGGCCACACTAGAGTCACATGGAGTCACATGCCTCCCCACACACCAAGAAGGCTACCTGCAGTATGACCCAGCAGCACCCAAGATGGCTGGGGAGGAAGATGCCAGATGACCTGAGTCAAAGGCAGACACTTAAACACGGGCACCCCGACCAGCTGCTCTTCTGAGTTTGCAGAAGGCTTGCGAGTTCCTGCTGGCTGAATTCCTCTCTCCAGAACTGCTGCTCCCAAGACACCTTTTTCTTACTGTATTCTAGCTCTTTATTTCATGTTTTCTTAAGTTATTCCTACTTTGTTTCCATCTTAGTATCTCTAAAATGCAAATTATGTGGATTCAGAACATCCTTTCTGCAGCTTCCCTATCCATTGAAAATCTGCTTCCTAGAGGTTAAGAAACAGAAGGTTGAAGCTGCACCTGGGGGCTCGGTCCATAGAGCATCCGACTGCAGCTCACATCATGATCCCAGGGTCCTGGGACTGAGCCCTGCATCAGGCTCCCTGCTCAGTGGGAAGCCTGCTTCTCCCTCTCTCACTCCCCCTGCTTATGTTCTCTCTCTCACTGTCTTTCTGTCAAGTAAATAAATAAAATCTTTTAAAAAAGAAATCTTGAGTGTGTAATGCTCTGCAAAAAAAAAAAAAAAAGTAAAGAAGAAGCAGCAGCAGGAGTGGCCGGTGACCGAGCCCGGCTGCCTGGCTCACGGGGGGAGCAACAGAAAGCCACGGGGAAGGGGCCACAGGAAAGGGAAGAGGCCGGCAAGGAGGAAAGAAAAGACTGTATGACCAACGAGATAGGGGTGTGAGAATCCGGAAAGCAAGACCAACAGAGCGGAAACCAAGCTCATCAACAGGTAATTTTCATGAGGAACACATCTTTGTCTCCAAATGCAAATGGCCTGTGACATGACTGCAGAAAGACTGGTCGGGGGAAACGGAAGGTAAATAAACTCAGTGTTCTCTACAAAAATGCACACAGCTAGTGACCACTATGGCCAGGGATTCCCGCCCCTAACAGCTCATCTGGGACACTGCCTGGAATGTCTCTTGACTGGTGCTCACCTGCCTGGGTCTCCTGGTGAATCCCTCTCTCCACCAGCCACGGCTCTTCCCCTTTCTCCAACTGGAGGATCACGTGTGGTTTAGGAAGCTGATGCCCTGCGCACAGCAAAAGATAAAGAACTGGACAGGGGTTGGGGAACTCTGGGCTGGACACAAATAGCAGCCCAGATGCAGCCCCAACCCCTAACCCCTTCTTAGTCCTGAGGGGACTCTGAAGAGTGGACAAGGGGAGGCTAAAGAGGCAACAAAATGTACATTTTTTAAAATTCAACAAATCAAAACAAAAACACCTTTTTTCCACAAAAGCAGAATTGAGTACAAAACCCCCTTCTATGCTCAAAAGAAATTAGGCCCCCTAACACCAAGCTCACACTCTGATATATGTCTCCATACCTTTTGATCAATGAAGAACCAAAATCGTTGCAGGGGGTATCTCTGAGAACAGAAGTTAGTCTTACCCAAGGAAACCAGGTTCTTATAGTTCTCCAGCATCACATCTTTATACATGATCTGCTGAGCAGAGTCCAGCAGCTTCCACTCCTCCCTGGTGAAGTTCACAAGTATATCCCTGAAGGTCACCAGTGTCTACAATGTGGAACAAATCTATAATAAGCCAGAAGTAGAGCTCGGCCCTCCCCTTCTTGAGTACTGACAGAAAGAGAGATTAGGCAGGCAGCATTGGTATAGAAGAGGATGGACCAGAATTTATTTCAAAAGTGAGTAGTACTTATTTGGATTCTGGTCAAGTCCTAAAAGGAATGGCTACTAGACACCTACTGTCCAAAAACCAGTTCCATGTTATGCTCTAGGTTTAGAAACTATCAGAAGAACATTTTTTTTTTGGTCTATTTATTTATTTTAGTGGGGAGAGGCAGAGGGAGAGAGAGAAAGAGAATCCATAAGAAGACTCCCTACTAAGCACAGAGCGCAATGTGGGGCTCGATCCCAGGACCCCGAGATCACAACCTGAGCCAAAACCAAGAGTTGGACACTCAAATGATTGAGTGGCACCACCCAGGCACTCCAAAAGAAGTTTTATTTAAATCAAGTTTGTTATGAACAGTTATAGCAAGGAGTATCAGACACCAAAGTTACTCTACATTTATATTCTGCAAAATAAAGAACCTAATTTAAGGCAGTAAAAAAGTCTTCAGTCCAAGAACAACTTAATGCTTAAAAGACTAATGTCAGGGCACCCAGGTGGCTCAGTAGATTAATCTTCCGACTCTTGGTTTGGCTCAGGCATGATCTCAGGGTCATGAGACTGAGCCCCGTGTCAGGCTCCACACTCAGCAGGGCATCTGCTTCCCTCCTTCTCCCTCTCCCCCTGCCCCGCCCCTCATACACACATGCTCTAAAATAAATAAATCTTAAAAAAAAAAAAGAGAGATCAACTTCACCATGTTTTCTGATCTAAAATAATTATCCAAGACATTTTTCCTAAATGATGAATGGCATTTTTTTAAATGTAGATTATATTTTAATAGTAACAAAGTAATTTGACAAAGAAACAATAGATAAAAGAAGCAAAGCCTTCTTGGCTACATCAAACAGAGATGCTGATTACACACAGAAACACCTACTTGAATGAGGATTTTTCTTCAAAGACTAGGAAGGTCAGACAACAGCGGAATAATAATTTTCTTAATACTGAAAAAAGAACTGTCAAGCCATTTCTATATCCAGTGAAAACATATTTCAGGAATGGATGCAAAATTCACTCTCAAATGAAGTAAAAGAATTTGTTACCAGCATACCTGCTCTAAAAGAAATACTAAAAGCAGTTATTCAAGCAAAAAGGAAATGTTACCAAAGAGAATTTAAAGAGTCCTTTAAATCTCAGGACTGAAGGATGAGCAACAAAAACAGTAAATTATCTGGGTAAATATAATGGGCTAGTTTTCTTAAGTCCTTAAAAACAGGTAGCACTGCTAAAAGAAAAACCAAACACTTTCTGGTGGGATTTTTCAATATAGCAGAGGTAATACATGCAGGCTGCTCCAGCAGAAGCTGGGCCCACACGGGACCCTGTCTCCCGGCCTGGACATCCCAGAGGTTCCACCCTCCTCCAAGCTCCTCATGGCTGGGCGGCAACTACCCCTGAATAAGTCTCTAACTTGTGCCTGAGCTCCCCATGGAGGCCTCACATAGCCAGCTCTACAGCTAGGACAACCAGGGACCAGAGAGACCCTCAAGGCAGAACATTCCCAGTTTCCGCATCATTTCTGTGGGAGGAAGTATGCTCTGGACTTCATTCCGTAGTGCGGATCAAAGCATTTTCTCAGAGTGCTCAATATTACCCTGCTTGACTCCTGCCCACATCACTATTAAACCTGCACTTCTTTTTATATAAAAGGTATATGAATAGTATGTATTTTATGAATAAAACTAAATCTACAAATAAAGCAAATGAAACAGTGCTAGTCTCCCAGAGGAGAGTGCCCAAGATATAATTTCTGAAGTTCCCAGGCAAAGGAACTCCAGAACTGAAGTAAAAAGGAATTCTTAGTTGGAAAACAAAGAAGACAGCGCAACTCACGTGGGACCCGGCAGGTACTGACTCGGCCTCCATCCCCTTCTTGTTCTTGATGATGCTTTTTTGACTAACGGGAGATCCTGAGAAGAGGAAGCTGGAGAAAAGAAAGAATCATGAGGGAAGGCGGCTGTGACAGGGAGGTTTTATAAATCACCAACCTAGACTCCCTCCCACCTGGCTGGGTATAGTGCAATACCCACCACACACCGAGCAACATCAGAGATAGTCCAAAAATGCATCTACAAGGTCTGTAATTCCCAGGAGTATGAAGAACTATACAGATGGCCATTTCCCCCTCAGTCTCTAGAGTTCCATGCAAAATCTCATTTGCAATTCAATGGTTCTGCTGCTACAAATCCTCTTTTGAGAAAAACAAACCAAGACACAAAACCTGCCTCAATCTAATACCCTTACTTTACACATAAGAAAACAAGTGTTTTCTCCAGCTGACCAGAGAATGGAAGTCAGAGATTGGAAGCACAAGAAACATGGCCTGCAGGTGGATGGTGTCACAGCGCAAGGAATGGGGGCGGTCTCTGGGAGCGAAGAGCAACACCCAGCTGACAGCCGGTCCTGTCATGGCCCCACAGCCACAAGCAACAGAGCCTCCAAATGAGAACCTAGGGCAGCCAACACCTTGAAAGCAGATGTTGCATATATGAGCAGAAAACCCAGCCAGAGAGGCTCAGACTTCCACCTACAGAACTGTGAGCTAGTGAGTGAGTGCTGTTTGAAGCTACCAAGTTTGAGATCGTTTGTTACCCAGCAATAGGTATTATTATTAAACAATAAAGAAAAATATCATATATTTACCTACGTAGTTACCATTGCCACTGCTTTTCATTCTTTCCTGTAGATCCAGATTTCCACTTGGTTTCATTTCCTTTCTCCCTGAAGGCCATCTCTTAACATTTCCTGCAATGTGGGTCTGCTGATAATGAATTCTTTCAGCTTTTTAAGTCTGACAATGTCTTCATTTTGTCTTTTTTTTTTTCCAAAAGGCTTTACTAAGATATAATTCACATACCATACAATTCATCCACTCAGAGTATACAATCCAATGGTTTTTGGCAATTATATTAACTTTAAAATTGTAGTAAAAATTAACTTTGCTATCTTATTGTTAAGCGTACAATTCAGTGGTATTAATTACATTCACAATAGTGTACAACCATCACTAATAATTCCAGAACTTTCTCATCACCCCAATGGAAACTCTGAAACATTAACCAAACTCCCCACTCCTGGATCCTCTCAGACGCCAATAAACTATGATCTACTTTGTCTCTCTGAATTTGCCAATTCTAGAAAATGCATATAAATGGTATCATACAATGTTTGTCCTTTTGTGTCTAGCTTATGTGACTCCACATCATGTCTTCAAGGTACATCCATGCTGTAGCATGAATCAAACTTCATTCCTTCTAATGGCCAAATAATATTCCATTGTATGGAGAGACCACATCCTGTCTGTCCCTTCATCTGCTGATGGACCCCTGGGTTGTTTTCATCTACTGGCTCTTGTGCACATGCTGCTGTGAACACTGGCATACAAGTACCAGCTTGAGTCCCTGCTTTCAATTCCTTCCAGGCTATACCTAGAAGGAATAGAAGTGGGAAGTGCTGGGTCATATGGTAATTGTGTGTTTAACTTCTTGAAGACCCACAACTGTTTTCCACAGTGGCAGTGTCAGTGTGAGTTGTGATGCTGAGATCCAATTTCCCCACATGCTTGCCAAAACTTGTTATCCCATTTTTCAAATCATTATAGCCATCCTAGTTGGGGTGAAGTGGTATTTCATGGTAGTTTTGATTTACATTATTTTCATATACTTAGTGCCATTTGCATATCCTCCTTGGAGAAATGTCTGTTCCAGTCCTTTGCCCATTTTTAAATTGGATAGTTTGTGCTTTTGTTATTGAGTTGTAGTTCTTTACATATTCTACATGTGAGCACATACGTGTATTTATGTATCTTATATACATCAAACCCTTATCAGATATATAACTTCCAAATATTTTCACCCATTCTGTCTTGACTTTGTTGTTGAAATATATTTTTGCTGAATTTAGAATTCTAAGTAGAGTCAATTTTCCTTTCAATGCTTTACATAAATAGTTCCACTCCCAACGTTCCAGGAATTACAAGAGTTTTCCAGTCTGGCTAGTGGTAATAGGCGGTATTCCCCATGCAAATATCAGGACTATTCCCTCCAGCACTGTGGAGGATTCTTTCCCTGGCCTTGTGGAGTTTCCTCACACATATGTGCTGCTCTGTGCTCTTGAGTACTCGTGGGAGACCCTCTGCAGACCTCTCCTCTCTGGTGGTCTGTCCTACGAACTCCAGGTGCTTTGCTCTCCCCAGATCAGATTCTCAGATCCAATCTTGACTCGGAAGTCTGCCGGGCTCCACCTCAGTTTCACCTTCCTCTGCTGTAAGCGGGAAACCCTCTCAAGCAAGTAAACCGGAGCAACCAGAAGGCTTACCTCGTTGATGTTCCATCTCCCAGGGATGACTGTCCTTTGTCATCTGATGTCCAGGGTCTTAGAACAATTGTTTCATGCATTTTGTCTGTCTGTCTGTCTGTATGTTGTTGTTGCCATTGTCCCTGTTATTCCATGTTGGCCAGAAACAGAAGTCCACAAACATTGCATTTTTAAGTTGTTTTAAATTTAGATTGTATTTTTAATTTCCACCTTTTGAGTACCAAGCTTGAGTATTTCTCATGCTTGTATTTACAGTTCTTTTGAATCTGTTTTCTTTTCTATTGTTTTCCCCTTTGTCTTCTGGAGATCTTATGGATTTCCACCTCAGTTCTATGCAAATTTACATGAATAAAAGCAGTATGGCTTCTGCCCTGCCACACCACTAAAAGGTTCTCACCAATGACCTCTAATACAGAGGACACTGTTGGCCCTTTGGTCGTTCTCGAAGCTCTTTATTTACTTGGTTTCCATCCTCACCTAGCTTCCCTCTGTATATCTTGGTTCTCAGTCTTCTCTACGATTTACACAATGATGATAAACTTTAATGTAGGTTTCCCCTTGCTGCATCTCTCGGTCTCGACTTTCCAAGTCCCCCCACCCCGGGTACTTTCAGGACACACAGTATACCTACTTGTTTTATTCCCACTGTCTATCCCACTGCCAGGCACACAACAGAACTATGTTTCAGCTACAGTGAGGAGAACACTGTCTTCTATCCCAAGCTTGCCCCTCACCGTCAAGTGCATATTTCCAACCGTGGCTAACAGCATGGATTCTGTAGCCAGCCTCCCCAGATTCCAGTTCCTGCTCCAATACTTACTAGGAGGTTTCTTAACCTTTCCCGGAACTTACTTTTCAGTGTCACATGAATAAAGGCTGAAATAATGAGGGATGTTAAACTACATAAGAAATTACTTTATGGAACCAAGAGAATGGTTTTCATGTGTCTACAGGTCCTGTGGAACAAGGATATTTATTTTGCATTGCTCCAGAGGGCAGGATTAGAGGAGTAATGAGTGTAGTCACAAAAAAATCTATTACAAGTCAATATTATAATAATATGATACCTGGAAATAGATCAGGTTGTCTAACAAAGCAGGAAATTCTGGCCACCAGTAAATTTTCAATCGGATCTTATTTAAAAAACAACTACAGTACAGCTTCTACTTTATGTAAGTATCTAAGGTCCATTCCATTAATTCCCATTCAGGATTACATAAACTACAACAAGCCTGCAATTAGTATCATGTCCTCTTAATTTCCCTTAACCTCCACTTTTGAAAACTTACTCAAACCTTTACCTAAACAAGTGGTTTTCAGCCCTAACTGAACACTGGAAATGCCAGGTATATTAATAAATTATGAGACCTGGGTCCCATGCATCTTCCCCTGAGAGATGCTGACTTAAGTGTATGGGGAGTAGCCAGGCTTTGTTTCTTTTCAACAGTTCCCTGGGTGACGCAACTGTGCAGCCATGTTTGAGAATCACTGATCTAAGCCATTATTTAATCTATGCAACTATTCAAATCTATTTGAACTAATCAATTAAATTATATCACTTCTTAGTGATAATCAGATTGTTTTTATTTAAGATTTTATTTATTTATTTGACAGAGAAAGATGGCAAGAGAGGAAATACAAGCACGAGGAGTGGGAGAAAGCTCAGCAAGCTTTCTGCTGAGCAGGGAGCCTGACCTGGGACTCAATCCCAGGCCCCTGGGACCACAACCCGAGCTGGACGCAGACGCCTAGCAATTGAACCACCCAGGCACCCCGATGCTTTTTTTAAAGATTTTATTTATTTTGGAGAGAAAGCATGCACACGTGCACGAGCAGGAGATGAGCCAAGGGAGAGGAAGAGGGAGATGATATCCAGCAGACTCCATGCAGAGCCCGACATGGAGCTCAATCCCAAGACCCTGAGATCATGACCTAAACTGAAATGCTTAACTGGATGCTTAACTGACTGAACCACCCAGGCACCCTGGAATAATCAGATTTTTTATGAGTCACCAGAACCACAAAGAATCTTTCTGTGCAATTGGCCAAAACTGATTTCTCTTAAGTAACAACTGTCACTACCATGTGGGAACACTGGGATGAGTTTTACTTGTGTTTAGGGAAACAGCTGGTAAGTTGACTACTATCTTAATGTTATAGATTTGGATCTTCTTCTGTAATTTTAATAAATAAGTAGTGGTCACTTACTATGCGCCTGGCTCTGTACAAGGCCCAGGAGATAAAAACATGAATAAAGTATTTATTCTTGACATCAAGCAGCTGGGTCTAGCTGAAGACACTGAAAATGGACACCCTAGTCCACTATGATTACTGCTCTGAGCAACAGCATGCCCAAGGGGTCATGGAGCACAGAAAATGCACCCAGCACCACCTGGCAGTTTCAAGGCTGGGTCCTAGACCTAATCAGATGGACAAAGAAGGGTGGGGACCTGTGTAAACAAAGGAAGAGATGAAGATAATGATTTTTATATAAGGCAGGGAGCTCAGGGCAGCTGGCGTATACTGTGCCAGGCGGCGAACGGCCTGAAAGGAGCCCATAGACGCACATGATCAGACCTAGGTCACAAAAGGACAAAATAGCCATTTTCAGAAAAATGCCATTTTCAGAGACTTTCTCCTACATGTTACAAACCCAGAAATGATACTAGATTTGCATCTTAAAAATGGTTCCTCTGGGGGCTCCTGGGTGGCTTAGTGGGTTAGGCCACTGCCTTCAGCTCAGGTCATGATCTCAGGATCCTGGGATCGAGTCCCGCATCGGGCTCTCTGCTCAGCGGGGAGCCTGCTTCCTCCTCTCTCTCTGCCTGCTTCTCTGCCTACTTGTGATCTCTCTCTGTCAAATAAATAAATAAAATCTTTAGGGACGCCTGGGTGGCTCAGTTGGTTAAGCAGCTGCCTTCGGCTCAGGTCATGATCCCGGCGTCCTGGGATCGAGTCCCACATCGGGTTCCTTGCTCCGCAGGGAGCCTGCTTCTCCCTCTGACTCTGCCTTCCACTCTGTCTGCCTGTGCTTGCTCTCACTCTCTCTCTCTCTTACAAATAAATAAATAAAATCTTTAAAAAAAATAAATAAAAATAAAATAAAATCTTTAAAAAAAAAAAATGGTTCCTCTGCATTTGGGGCGGTTGTGTGATGGAAGATACAACAGCAGCAAAGGAACAAGGAAGGAAGCTAATACCATAATCCAGAGGATGGGAACACAAATTAGGGCTGTTAGGGGTAGAAAGGCAGAGCAGGTAGACTTTGAAAAGATTGGTATATCCTGGAAATCAAATGGATTATGTATGTGAAGATGGGTTAGGGGTTAAAGATGACTCCCGGTTTCCTGGGTGACTTAATCACCCAGTGATTAAGTGATTAAGTGATTAATCACCAATGTATCAGGAGGAGTGGGCACTAGAGGAATGATGGAACTGGGCTGGGTTTTTTTGTTTTGTTTTAAAGAAAGGCAAACTTCCATATGCAGTGCCTCATCTGTATGTGTCTGGGGTCTTGGAAACCTGACTACCCTATGTTCTCCTACAAATGGACCTTGAGAGCTTATCTGGAAGTTCTGGCATGGAGTGCAGCTTCCTGTATACCCTTCACCAAAGAATGGGCCTCCTCTATTGGGGAAGGTTGTCCTCTTTGTGAACCTGCAGCTTTGGGAGGGATGGACACAGAGCAGTGGAGGAGGAAAGGGACACCCACCTAGCTAGCCATATCAGTTAAACCAACCCTGGTGATCAAGGGCATGAAAGATGTCCTCACACCCTGATGGGGTTGGGTTTTAAACTCAGAAACTGGGCCAGAGAAATGGTATTTAGGAGACATATGTACATGTGAGGGTTATCCAGCTCTATCATCTGCCTATCTTTATCTGTTCTATCTTTATCTATCCAAACTACTCAGCTAGTCTCCAACAAGATTTATTAGGGGGGGAGGGGGGTCTTAAGTCATAGATTTGAGTGACTGTGTTCTTCCACTAAGAGATAAAGGTGAAGTAGGCAGATGGACAAGAGTCTAAGTGAGATCATACATTCCTCTCAACAACCCTATGACACAATTCCTATAAAGCCCAGTAAGAAACAGTAAGATTTGATAATGCTAGCTAACAGTATTATCAGATGACAATACTTTATATACCTGGCAGTATATAAAGTCAACCAAAGATAATGGGAAGAGTACAACGAGATGTAAGAACAGGATCAGATTATGGGGAAAATCAAGATTTAGGAAGCAAAGAGAAGAGAAAGAAAAGACCACGAATGAGGCAAAGACCCACTAGAGAATGAGAAGATCCCGAAGAGAGGAGTATTGAAAGCCAGAAGGAGAGAGAATTTCAAGGAGGGGAGACTTAGAAGAGTTTGGTAAGTTAAAGAACATAATGTGCAGGTCTGCTCAGATAACGGTTCACTAGTGATTAGGGGAGACTGGTCTCCATACAGCAGTGGCAACAGCGGACAAATCCCACAAGAGGAAAGAAAAGTTTGGAGGTGAAAAAAGAGAAAGGGCGCAACGGGAAGAGGTGCTGGGGACTGGAGAGTAGGCTGAGAGGAAGGAAGTCAAAGACAAGCGGGCTGGAGCCAGAGGAGAGAGGGGGGCAAGGGATGGAGTCAGAAGCTCAGATGGAGGCATCACTTGGAGGTTTGTAAGGCAGGAAGCTAGCAAAACCTCCTCTCTGTGCATCACGTCATCTGGGAATCACGTCTCCCCCTGATGTTCACCTTCGGCCTCCTTGTTCCAACTCTGATGGACCCCTGTCATTATACTGGGTCCACCTGAACAATCCAGGGTAATCTCCCCCATCTTAAGGTCCTTAGTTGAATCACATCTGCAAGGTCCCTTTTGCCATATAATATTGTAATATATCCACAGGTTCTGGTTCTTTGGAGAGTGATTATTCTGCCTATCATCAGGACAGAGATGGGCTGCAAGAAGCTTCTAGTATGAACCAGAAGGCTATGAAAGAGACTATCCAGGGCATAAGAGGTTGTGCAGCATAGCTCTGACCAAGTCACTGAGTATACAGGCTTCACTACTTTCACAGCCTTGACAACATCTCAACCTTAATTTCTGCTGCACTCGCCCCATGCTCTCTAGGCCTCATTTAAACGCCACCTTTTCTGACAAGCCTTCCTGTCGTCCCAGAAAGAATGACTGTTCCCTGGCCAGTAATCATGAACACTTTGGACATGCTTTTAGCACTTCAACACCCTACTTATTGTCCACCTCCCTTATAAGGAACCACTTGAGAATTGGGATAATCTTGTGCTAAATCCCAAAAAGAGACCAGCATAGTGCTTCCAACTTCCATCTGTTCCACTGGCATTTGTCCAGTACATTACAAGCACCCACAAAGGTAATGTGTCTGTTTCCCAAGGTGTCTGCCCTCCAGTCTCCATTTGAAGACCCAGTACTTGAGTTCCAGTGCCCAGTGACAGGCAAGACCTTGTCAGAGACAGCATTTCATTCAAGTGTATGAAATAAATATATGTGGTTTTTTAAAGACTGATTTATTTTAGAGAGAATGAGGGAGCAGGAAGAGGGGAAGAAGGAGAGGGAGAGAACCTGTCAAGCAGACTCCTCTCTGAGTGTGGAGCCTGACTTAAGACCCTAAGAGCATGACTTGGGATCAGGAGACAAGAGCTGAAATCAAGAGCTGGATGCTCAACTGACTAGCCACCCTAGCTCCCCTGGAGTATATGCTTCTTAATAAAAGAGATCAGAATCTCTCTAGATTTTGAGTAAGTTCATTAGTCTTTAGTGTGTGCAAAGGGCAAGGAATGATTAGCAAAAGAACCCAGCAGCCACAGAGTTAGGACTCTGGGGCCAGGTGAGATGGCAAAGACATACCTGAAGATACAAAAGGCATGAAGACTAGAAGATAAAAAAGGACCATGCAACTGCAAAAACTCAGCCAATGTATACTTTCATTTTGTGCATTATTTTATGTTAATTTTACATCAAAAGAAAAAGCTAAATAAATACTGAATTCTAGCTAATAACACATACAGTTTTAAGTATTTAGGGGAATATAATGATGCATGCAATTTACTTGGTACACAAGAAAATGGACTGATAAAAGATATATGTTAAAATAAGTAAAGTAAAATGTTAATGGTAGAGTCTAGGAGGGAGGTTTACAAGCAGTTAGGGTTTAATTCCGTTGTACACTCGGAAGTTTTCATAGTAAAACAAGAGGAAAGGGAAGAATGAGCGAGCCGGAGGTAGTGACGCCGTGGGTGTTGGTACCGTGTCAGGGTTACACACACAGGCCGTGCCACAGCCCGTCCTGATGCTGGTTCGTGGCCGGAAGACGTGAGACACGCCCATGGGACAGGAGGCAAGCAAAAAGGAGCACTAAAGATCAAAGTGTAGTGTCAGGAAAAGAGACATGATTATGAAATTTCCCTTTCCTTAAAACATAACTTCTTAAAGCCAAAAAGCTTTATTAAGGCATGTTACTAAGCCTTCAGGGTCTGTCACGCATTCCACATATTCAGTGCTCCGTCGCGTCAGCGAAGGAAACCCGTTATTTCTACAAGTACTTCTCTTGAACAGACGCATTTTCTCACCAAATTACGAAAAGCAAGAAGCAACATTTTTAAGAACGAACAGATAAAGAACCCAGTGCGCGGGGGGGGGGGGGTCGTCTTGAAAAAACATCCATTTCTAGTTCCTTGACGCCCGCGTTCCATCAACAACACAACTGTCCCCTTCCTCCGGCTCAGTCTTCGGTCTCCCGGTCAGGTCTTCGCGTTCCCCGCACACTCGGGCCGTCCCAGTCCGAGTCAGCACCGGCTCCTCCGTCACCGCGGGCAGCGAGCGTCCCTCCAGCCGCCGCTGGGCGCACGGAAGCCCTCGGCTCACTGCCTCGTCGCCTTTCCGGTCGCCTGCTCCGGAGCTGTTCCTTCGACAGGGACACCAGCGGCGGAGAGGCGGGCAGAGAAGGAAGCCGGCTCCCCGCGGAGCAGAGGGCCCGACGCGGGGCTCGAGCCCAGGACCCCGAGACCGCGACCTGAGCCGAAGCCGGAGGCTCATCCCACGGCGCCCCCGGGCGCCCCTTTCCCAGGCAGTGCAGTGAGAACTCAGAGCCGCGCACCGAATCGCTTCCCCGGGGCTGCGGCGCCGCTAAGGAATCCACGTCCCGCCTCCCGACGGCTCCGGACCTACGGGAACGCGGCCCCGAGACCGCACCGCCAGAGAACGCGGCTCACCCGAATCCAAACCCTGCCCGCGTCGGGCGCCGGCCGAGCGCTCGGGAGCCGCGCGCTGCGGGGAGCCTTGCCGCCCGGGCCACTCTCAGGGGCAGGCGGGGGCGCGCAGCCAAGGCCGAGCGGAGCCGCGCGGTCCGGAAAGGCGGAGGAGGAGCGCGCCCGGCACGGTCCGGAGCGGCGCCCGCGGCCGTTCGCGCCACGCGCCGTCGACCCCGCGCCGGGGACGGCCGCCGCGCTCCGTCAGCGGGCGGGGCTGGAGGGTCTCCGCCCCGGGGACTCGCGCGGGGCCTGAACGCTCCCCGCGACCCCGCGCCCTGCTCGCCCGCCGCGCCTCGTGAGGGACGCCGACGCGCCGGCCTGGAGCCGCCTCCGGGAAGACCGGGCGCACCGAGCCACGTCCGGCCGGTCCGACTTCACGCGCTGCACCGAGCACCGAGGCGGGAGCAGAGAGGCGGGGCGGGGTCTTCCGTCGAAGCCGCACAGCAGCCGGCCTCCTCCCGAACACTGGACGCACCGCCGAGAACCCCGGGGGCACCTCCTAGAACCTCGCACGAAGCGGAACGGCTGCGACCGCGGTTCTCGGAGCCGACCAGGAACGGGACCCGCAGCCCCTCGCCGGCGGCGCGCGGACGGACGCCTCGCAGGAGCAGGAGCCGGCGGCGCGGGCAGGAGCCGGCGGCGCGCGCGTTCCAACGTCTCGCCCCCCGACGAGGCGAGCAGGCCCGTCTCCCGCCCGCGCTCGGCGGCCGCCAGCCCCGTGCGACCGCGGGCCCCGGCTGCGGGAAGACCGGCGGGAGGAGAGGACACCGCGTCTGAGTCCCCGAGAGCCTCCGGCTCCCGCCGACCCGCACCGCCATCCCCGCAGGGGCCTCGGGGCCGCCACGGTTCCCGCCGAGCCGTACCCCGCAACCGGGAACCGTCCGTCACGCAGCGGCGAGAGCCCCGCCCCGGGCTGCGGGAAGGACGAGCCGGCGCACGCCCAGCGCGGCGCGCGAGTACCTGCAGCGGGCACGCAGCGGGCGCGCCGGGGGAGGCGGTCCGTCCCAATGGCAGCAGCAACGGCAAATCGATGACGAGCCGGGCCTCCGCGAGCAGGGGCGCCCGCGGCCGCCGGGCCGCGCAGGGTCCGTCCGGGCGGCTGCCGGCTCTCCGCGCGGGGCCTCCTCACCGGCGGCCCGCCCGCCCCGCGTCTCCTCACGCCCGCGGCCCCTCACGCCCGCGCCGCGGCCCCTCACGCTCGCGCCGCGGCCCCGGCCCGGCCCCCACACGCGTCTCCCGCCCCGCCCCTGCCCCGCCCCTTCCACGCACGCATGCTCCTTCGGCACCGAGGAGCGCCGCCGCCACAGAAGCCCAGAATCCCTCCGCGGGGCGGGTCTGGGTGGCGCAGGGTCTCCTGGGAAATGTAGTCCCCGCCCCTGGACGTTTTGGGGCCGCTGAGTGCGGGAATTTCGGCTGCTGCTTTCCTGCCCCGGCTTGGGGGCCTCCGTACTCCCCGCCCGCCCTCCCCGCCCGTCCAGCGCGAACTCCCCTCTTCTTTCCCCGGCGACCGGGGGGTCCCGACGCGGGAGGCAGGCACCCCGGGGACACGTGGGCGCGCAGGAGCGCGCAGAGTTGAGACGGGCCGCGTGAGAGGGGCGTGGGGAGCGGTCGCTCCGGTGCTCGGCGCCCGCCCGAGCTCGGCGGGCGGCCAGGCCTGGCCCTGCGGCCGCAGACGGGGCGGCGAGCCGCGGAGCCGCTCCCGCCGCGGGGGACTGGGGGGGTAGGGCGGACCCGGGGGGGGTCCCCTGGCTGAGCGCGGCGGGGGGCCGCGGGGGGCGTCCTGCGGCGACCGGTCCTCTGTGCGGGGGCTCCTCTGGCCTGTGCGAATCCCTCCGTCGGTCCCCGGGCGGCAGCCCCGCGCCGGCGTCTCGGCTCTGGGAGGCAGCCCCGAAATTCAGAGGGACCTGAAACTCATGAACCTCATTTGGACCAGAGTCAAAGGAATTGCTGGAAAATCTCTGATATAAGAAGAGGTGGAACACTGCCTATGTATTTAGTAGCAGTTCCTCCTAATTTTGTGGGCATGACCATATCCTGTTTATGGTTTTTTGTGGTTTTTTTTTAGTTTTTACTCAGAAATTTTGGGGCGCCTGGCTAGCCCAGTCTACAGCATGCAGCTCTGTGGAGGTGGAGTTCAAGCCCCACGTGGGGCACAGAGCTTACGGGAGGGGAGGAGAGGGGAGGGGAGGGGAGGGCAGGGAGGGGAGGGGAAGGAAGAGAAGGGAAAAAAGAGAGAAAGGAACCCAAAAGATACTTCTACAAAGATAAATGATGAAATGTTTGCAAATAATAGAGCACCCGATCTGCTTCAGAATACAGTGGGTGCAAGAGTGCTGGTCAGCTGGTACATTATAGTGGCCGTAGTTTTCCTGCTTCTGATTCTTGCAAATGTTCTTCAAGCCCTGTTTGCATAGGTACTGTGCTGTCACTTTGCGACACAGGCGGGTGACGGTAGCATTTCACTTGGGCCCTTTTCAGGGCGGAGAATTAAAATCGTGATCTTCTTTCCTTGTCCTGTCTAGGGGGCCGCATCTGTGGAGCCGCGATGGGGTGGGAGCCGGTGGCCCTGCCCTGAAAGGAGTTTCCCAGGAGGAGCAAAGGACATAGACGTTCCTGGAGGCCACCGCGGGGGTGGCAGGGGTGGCCGGACAGCAGACCAAAGCAAGGCAGTGGGTCGGGCTGGTTTTTTTAAGGGGGAAGGTGAGAAAGTAGGCAGAGGTGTGGCATTTTGCTTTTTTTGGTTACTTCCCTGTAGTAAGTAGCCCACTGGTCAGCTGTTTTAAAGTGGGTCGCCTGATGGGCGCGTCGCTGTGGGCCCTTTGCACAGCCCACCGCGCCAGCCTCTTTGCCCAAAAGTGGCCTCTGTGCTATGTTTGCAGCACTGTCTTCTGTACCAGAGAAAAATTTTGCAAGTCTCGTGAATAATTGGGGAAGCATAGATTTTTTTTTTCCCTCTTATTTTGTAAAGTAGTTTTTCCATTATAAGTTTCGGACCCAAACTCTCTAGGGGTAGATATTTGATTTCTGATTTTTTTTTTTAATGATTGTTGATGGATTTAATTTTATAGTTCTTACTGAGTCAATTTGGATACTTAAGGTTTTCTAGAAAATTGTTCTCTGAATTTTCAAGTTTGGTGGCATAAAGTTGTTCATACTCATCTATTATAGTAATTTTTGAAGATTTTAAAAATCATGGCTTTTTAGTGATATTTTAAAATCTTTGCTGTATTTGTAACCATTTTTTTCTTTATTGAACTTAAGTCCAAGACAAGGTCATTGATCTGCTTGCTGATGGTGTGGGACCCTCCAGCAGAGTTACTGGCACATCTTCCTTCCCTGTGATGAGCTGCTCAGGGTGGAGAAGTTGCCAGCATGAACTTCCATCAATGACTGTGGATTCCAGGTCTACAAACACCGCCCTGGGCTCACATGTGCCAGCACCTGTCTCACTGAAAAAGTGTTGAAGGAGTCATCTCCTCCCCCAGTGGTCTTGTCAGTTGGCATCTGATCATTGGGCTGGATGCCCTATTCCAGGAAGTAGAGCTCCCCGCAGGTATTGCCAGTCTGAACACCAGCCTGGATGGAAATGAACTTGCACACGGTTGCTGCTTTGTGGCTGCGGGGCAGATGGCAGAGAGGAAGAGGAAGGGCTGTTGCTTCTTACAATGCCACTCTTAGGGGGTGGATGGAAGAACTTGCCTTTCCTCCAGGGCATTTTAGGAAAGTGGGCAAAGCTGGGTAGAGAGGAAGCAGTGTTACCATCGAGAAGTCCAGCTCTAGGGACGCCTGGGTGGCTCAGTTGGTTAAGCAGCTGCCTTCGGCTCAGGTCATGATCCCAGCGTCCTGGGATCGAGTCCCACATCGGGCTCCTTGCTCAGCAGGGAGCCTGCTTCTCCCTCTGCCTCTGCCTGCCATTCTGTCTGCCTGTGCTCGCTCTCTCCCCTTCTCTCTCTCTCTGATAAATAAATAAAATCTTTAAAAAAAAAAAAAAAAAAAAAAAAAAAAAAAAAAAGAGAAGTCCAGCTCTACACCTGTGACTGTTCTTGTGTATGTGACCTATTTGTCATTTGCTGCAACTTTCAGATTCATCAGTTTATTTTTGGTATTCAAAACTTTCATATGTTTAGTTCCAGTCTTTCAAGAAATTGCCCATTTTGGGGCACCTGGGTGGCTCAGTCGGTTAAGCATCTGCCTTCGTCTCAGGTCATGATCTCAGGATCCTGGGATGGAGCCCCACAATTGGGCTGCCTGCTTCTCCCTCTCACGATGCCCCTTTCCACCCCACACTCGTGCTCTCTCTCTCATGCTCTCTCCAATAAATAAATAAAATCTTTAAAAAATACATTGCCAAATTTGATGGATCAGTCCTTACATATTTCACTACTTTGAAGAACTTTTTCTGTATTTGTTTGATTCTTTCTTCTGTTTTTTTCTTTCTGGAACTCTGAATTATCTGAGTTCAATTATTGAATCGTTGAAATTCATCATAAAATTTTCTTACCTATTGTTTCTTGTTGCTTATCTGTTTTGGGAGTTCAGCTTCCTGGAAGAATTCCTAAGCTTTATCTTTAAATCTTTTTACCCTTTATTAATTTTTTTGTTACTAGAATTTTAAATTTCCTAAGACCACTTATTTTGCAATTTTGTATGTAAAAAAAAAGCAAAGCAGCCGTAAATCCTATTAATGTTTTATGAATGAAATACCTCTCTTGATGATTTTTATTTTTTAAGATTTTATTTTATTTTATTTTATTTTGCCAGAGAGAGAGAGAGAGAGTGAGCACAGGCAGGCAGAGTGGCAGCAGAGGCAGAGGGAGAAGCAGGCTCCTGGCCGAGCAAGGAACCTGTCAATCCCAGGACACCGGGATCATGACCTGAGCCGAAGGCAGCCGCTTAACCAACTGAGCCACCAAAGCGTCCCTTGATGATTTTTATTTTATTTATTTATTTATTTATTTATTTATTTTTAAAAGATTTTATTTATTTGACAGAGAGAAATCACAAGTAGATGGAGAGGCAGGCAGAGAGAGAGAGAGGGAAGCAGGCTCCCCGCTGAGCAGAGAACCCGATGCAGGACTCGATCCCAGGACCCTGAGATCATGACCTGAGCCGAAGGCAGCGGCTTAACCCACTGAGCCACCCAGGCGCCCTTATTTTATTTTTTTAAAGATTTTATTTATTTGACTAAAAATGTTATTTATTTGACAGAGACACACAACAAGAGGGAACACAAGCCAGGGGAGTGAGAGAGAGAGAAGCAGGCTTCCTGCCGAGCAGGGATCCCAATGTGGGGCTCAATCCCAGGATCCTGGGATCATGACCTAAGCCGAAGGGAGACACTTAAGACCTGAGCCACACAGGCACCCTCTCTGATGGTTTTTAGATTTATATTATGAAAATTTCAATACAAAAAAGTGGATCAGACACCCATCACTCTTTTGAAGCAGGTCTTTTCATGATATATTGTAAAATATATTTCAAAATCTGTCTCCAATAATAACTCCTTTAAAAATCATAAAAATATATTATTATCACATCTACAGAATTAGCAGTACTTGTCTAGTATCAAATGTACAGGCAGTGTTCAAAATCCTCTGTTATTTTGTGTGTGTGTGGGTGTTACTTTATTTAGACTCTTGGTCTAAAGTCTCATGCAATTTAAGCTTTAATTTAAAGTGTGCCTTAAAGAAATTATATCCCAATCTTGTTTCAACTTGCATTTCTCTTATGAGCATCTTTGAGGATGCTGTTGTCGCTTTGAAATATGCCAGTGTTTTTCTCACTTTTTAGGAACTGGTCTTCTAGGCTGAAACTATTCCTCTCACACTTTGAAGATAGTATTCTGTGGTCTTCTGGCTTCTATCTTTGCAGCTGAAAAGCCTGTAGTCGGTATAATTGGTATTTTTATAGGTGATTTGCCTTTTCTCTCCAGGAACTTCAGAATTTCACTCCTCATTCCTGACACTCTACAGCTTACATTCAGTGTATCCACGTGGATTTCAGAAATTTCCTCAGGGTAACGTGTGGTACATACACTTGTGGGTGAAGGACTCATATCTATCTTTCAGCTTGGGAGAAGCAGAATCGTCATCACTAATCCTATTACATGCCCTTTTATGTCCTTGATCCAGGTGGGAATGGGAATATGTGAAGCAGAATCTGCTTCCTGGTCAACTGTCTTGACTCCATTTAATAACTACCCGTCCTGTCCCCCGCGATTCATGGTGCTGCCTTTATCGGGTACCAGCTGTCCAGCTACACATCAGTCTGTTTCTGAAGTTCTTTTACTTTTATTATTGTCCCATCATCATCTGTTTAAGTTCCTAGAAATTTATTTTTTTTAAGATTTTTATTCATTTGACAGAGAGCAAAAGCAGGGGGAGTGACAGGCAAAGGGAGATGGAGAGGGAGAAGCAGACTCTCTCTCCACTGAGCAGAGAGCCCAATGTAGGGCTCGATCCCAGGACCCTGGGATACTGACCTGAGCTGAAGGCAGATGCTTAATCAGCTGAGCCCCAAGTTACTAGAAATTTATAATGCATTTTTAAATATAGTAGGGCAGGGACACCTGGGTGGCTCAGTGGGTTAAGCCGCTGCATTTGGCTCGGGTCATGATCCTGGGGTCCTGGGATTGAGTCCCGCATCAGGCTCCTTGCTTAGCAGGGAGCCTGCCTCGCTCTCTGCCTCTGCCTGCCTCTCTGCCTGCTTGTGTGCTTTCTCTCTCTCTCTCTCTCTCTCTCTCTCTGATAAATAAATAAATAAAATCTTTAAAAATATATATATAGTAGGGCAGGGAGGAGCAAGATGGCAGTGGCGGAGGAGACCTGTTTCGTCTGGTCCCAGGAATTCAGCTGGTTATCAAGCCATTCAAAACACCTACAAACTCAACAGGAGATCGAATAAAATAGCAATTCTATGAACAGAAAGGGGCCAGTTTGTGGAAGGTAGGACTTGCGGAGAACTGAATCCTTGGTGATATTTGGGAAGATCTACTGCGAGGGGAGGGTGCCTCCTTCAGCCTGCTACTGCAAGTGATAGAGCAGCACAGCACAAAATCAGAACTCTTCTAAGTCTGCTCCATGGAGGGACATCGCTCCAGTGGCTAAGTGGGTGGTGGGACCTCACTGGGAGAGAGTGGTGTCAGGAACCTCAGGGCCACAGAAAGACTGGGGGTGCCTAAGTGTGCCAGACCCCCCAAGTATCAGAGCGGGGAAACGGAGCTGAGGAGTGGGCTCTCAGGATTGCCATAAACTGATCTGCAGCGCAGTCAGGCCACTGCTCTTTGAGCAGGGACCCCACAAGTGGCAGATCCAGGGAGACCCCCCACTTCCTCCAATGGGAGGGGAGCACACTGCAGGAATCTGCTGGGTTTGGAGACTTCACATGGGGTCATGTACCAGAGAAGAGACACTTGGTCACAGGCCAGGTTAGCACGGAGAGCAGCGGGAGACAAGGGAGATCGTTGTGACTGACTATAGTTTTCTCTGGGGGTGCACTAAAGAGTGGGGCCCCAGAGCTCATGGCCCCCCCAGGCCGAAGATTGGGAGGCCACCATCTTCATCCCCATCCTCCAGAGCTCTACAGAAAGCTTTCAGGGAACAAAAGCTCCCAAGAGCAAACCCAAGTGTTTGACTTATCCCAGCCCCTGGCAAGGGCTGTGCGATTCCGCCTCAGGCAAAGACACTTGAGATCCCGGCCACAGGCCCTTCCCTGAGATCAGCAAGAACACCTGCTAAGACCAAGTGTACCGGGGGCACCTGGGTGGCTCAGTGGGTTAAGCCTCTGCCTTCGGCTCAGGTCATGATCCCAGGGTCCTGGGATCGAGCCCCACGTCGAGCCCCACGTCGGGCTCTCTGCTCTGCAGGGAGCCTGCTTCCTCCTCTCTCTCAGCTTGCCTCTCTGCCTACTTGTGATCTCTGTCAGATAAATAAAAAAAAAAAAAAAAAAAAAAAAAAGACCAAGTGTACCGATCCATGCCAACTGTGGAACTCCAGCAGCAGGGGATACAGCACATAGAATTCATGGCTTCTTTCCCATGGTTCTTTAGTATTTCAAGTTAAATTTGTTTAATTTTCTTTATTTTTTCTTTTTTTGTTTGAATTTTTCCTCTTTCCTATTTTAACTAACATCAATAGCTTTTTTAAAAAATTTTTTTTAATTTTCATTTTTTTTAAAGATTTTATTTATTTATTTGACAGACTGAGATCACAAGTAGGCAGAGAGGTAGGCAGAGAGGCAGGCAGAGAGGGCGGGGGAAGCAGGTTCCCGCTGAGCAGAGAGCCCGATGCGGGGCTCGATCCCAGGACCCTGAGATCATGACCTGAGCTGAAGGCAGAGGCTTAACCCACTGAGCCATCCAGGTGCCCCTTAATTTTCATTTTTAACAATCATATTCTATCCCTTCATTGTATTTAACCTTATTTTGTCTGTGTATATATATATATATTTTTTCTCTCTCTCTTTAAAATTGGGGGGGGGGGTGGGCTGGGTGTCTCAGTTGGTTAAAGCAGCTTCCTTCAGCGCAAGTCATGATCCCAGTATCCTGGAATCGTGCCCCACATTGGGTTCCCTACTCAGCAGAGAGCCTGTTAATCCCTCTCCCTCTGCCTGCCTCTCTGCCTACTTGTGTTCTATCTGTCAAATAAATAAATAATCCTTTAATAAATAAATAAATAAAATTATGGGATTGGGGCACCTGAGTGGCTCAGTGGGTTAAAACCTCTGCCTTCGGCCAGGGAGCCTGCTTCCTCCTCTCTCTCTGCCTGCCTTTCTGCCTACTTGTGATCTCTCTCTCTCTAATAAATAAATAAAATCTTAAAAAAATAAATGAAATAAAATTGTGGGATACATTTTCTTTTAACAGACTAAAATAGACCCTAAATCTAGTGTATGACTTTGTTCTTGTCTTCTGCCTGAACACACTCTCTCCCCTTGTTTTAATTTTTTTTTCAACCAACTTCTTATGAATTCCTTCTTTAAAATCTTTTTAAATTTTCATCTTTATAGTCATTCCATCCTTCCATTGTACTTACACTTATTTTTTGTGTGTATATATATTTGTTTCTGCCTTTAAAATTTTGGGAGGCAGTTTCTTCTAACAGATCAAAATACACCCAAAATTTAGTGTGTGGCTCTGTTCTATTCACCAGCCTGATCATATTCTCTATTATTTTTTTTCTTTGTTTTCCCACTGGTTGCAGGACTCTCCTGATTCACTTAGTGTATATTTTTCTGGGTCATTGTTATCCTATTAGTATTTTGTTCTCTCATCCACCTATTCCTCTCTGGACAAATGACAAAATGGAAAAACTCACCTTAAAAAAAAAAAAAAAAAAAAGAGGGCACCTGGGTGGCTCAGTGGGTTAAGCCTCTGCCTTTGGCTCGGGTCATGATCTCAGGGTCCTGGGATCAAGCCCTGCATCGGGCTCTCTGCTCAGCGGGGAGCCTGATTCTTCCTCTCTCTCTCTCTCTCTCTGCCTGCCTCTCTGCCTACTTGTGATCTCTGTCTGTCAAATAAATCAATAAATAATCTTAAAAAAAAAAAAAAAGAGCAAGAAGCAGTACCGCCTGCCAGGGATCTCACCAATATGGACATTAGTAAGATGTCGTAACTAGAGTTCAGAGCAACAATTCTAAAGATACTAGCTGGGCTGGAAAAAAGCATAGAAGATACCATATAATCCCTTTCTGGAGAAATAAGAGAACTAAAATCCAACCAGGCTAATAATGAGGTGCAATAAAAAATGGAGGCTCTCGCTGCTAGGAGAAGTCAGGCAGGAGAGAGAATCAGTGATACAGCAGACAAATGATGGAGAGTAAGGGCGCTGAGAAAAAGAGACAAACCATTGCTGGATCATGAGGGGAAAGTTGGAGAGGTAAGTGATACCATAAGATGAAATAATACGAAAATAATTAGGATCCCAGAAGAAGAAAGCAGGGAGCAGAAGGTATATTGGAGCAAATTAATAGTAAAATTTACAAATCTCAGAGACAGAGAAAATCCTGAAAGCATCTCAGGACAAGAGGACTGTAACCTACAACAGCAGAAATATTAGATTGGCAGCAGACCTCTCCAAAGAGACCAATCCAATCAAGAAATGAGTAGAAGACATCCAGATGGCCAAGAGACACATGGAAAAGTGCTCAGCATCTCTCAGCATCAGGGAAACACAAATCAAAACCACGGTGAGATCCCACCTCACACCGCTCAGAATAGCTGAAGTTAACAAGCAGGAAATGACAGATGCTGGCGAGGATGCGGAGAAAGGGGAGCCTCCTACTCTGTTGGTGGGAATTCAAGCTGGTGCAGCCACTCTGGAAAACAGCATGGAGGTTCCTCAAAAGGTTGAAAATAGGGACGCCTGGGTGGCTCAGTCAGTAAGTGTCTGCTTTCAGCTCAGGTCATGATCTCAGGGTCCTGGGGTCGAGTTCTGCATGGGGCTCCATGCTCAGCAGGGAGCCTGCTTCTTCCTCCCCCTCTACTCATCTCCACTGCTCATGCTCCCTTACTCTTGCTCTCAAATAAAGAAAAAGAAAATTTTTTTTAAGTTGAAAATAGAGCTTCCCTATGACCCAGCAATTACACTACTAGGTATTTACCCTAAAGATACAAACGTAGTGATCCGAAGGGGCACGTGCACCCAAATGTTTATAGCAGCAATGTCCACAACAGCCAAACTGTGGAAAAAACCTAGATGTCCATCAGCAGATGAATGGATAAAGAAGAAGTGGCACAATGGAATACTATACAGCCATCAAAAGAAATGAAATCTTGCCATTTGCGATGATGTGGATGGAACTAGAGGGCATCATGCTTAGCGAAATAAGTCAGTCAGAGAAAGACAACTATCGTATGATCTCCCTGATATGAGGAAGTGGAGATGCAATGTGGGGGGGCTTGGGGGGTAGGAAAATAAATTTATCAAGATGGGATCGGGAGGGAGACAAACCATAAGAGACAATCTCACAAAACAAACTGAGGGTTGCTGGGGGGAGGGGGGTTGGGAGAGGGTGGTGGGGTTATGGACATTGGGGAGGATGTGTGCTATGGTGAGTGCTGTAAAATGTGTAAACCTGGCGATTCACAGACCTGTACCCCTGGGCCTAAAAATACATTATATGTTTATTTTTAAAAACTTTAAAAATTAATTTTAAAACCCCGATTGAATATATAGAATAATAAAAATCCAATGCAATTCTAGTTAGTGAAAAATTGAAATCTTTATAATATTTAATCTTTCTATCCATAATCATAATGAATTCCTCCATTCAGATACTTTTTCCTGTTTGTCCCTACAGTGTTTAGTTTTGCTAATTAGTTCTGTAACTAGAAAAGAAATAAAACATAGGGAACTAAAAAACAAGTCTAGAATACAATTCATAGCCTTAAAAGCTTTAAGCAGGGACGCCTGGGTGGCTCACTCAGTTAAGAGTCTGCCTTCAGGGGCGCCTGGGTGGCTCAGTGGGTTAAAGCCTCTGCCTTCGGTTCAGGTCATGATCCCAGGGTCCTGGGATCGAGCCCCGCATCGGGCTCTCTGCTCCACGGAAAGCCTGCTTCCTCCTCTCTCTGCCTGCCTCCCTGCCTACTTGTGATCTCTCTCTCTGTCAAATAAATAAATAAAATCTTAAAAAAAAAAGAGTCTGCCTTCAGCTCAAGTCATGATCCCAGGGTCCTGGGATGGAGTTCCTCACTGGGCTCCTTGCCCAGTGGAGAGCCAGCTTCTCTCTCTGTCTTCAGCTCTCCCTACTCTCTCTTTCTCTGTCTGACAAGAATAAATTAAATAAATAAATAAATAAATTTTTAAAAGCTTTAACTAAATTTTTAAAAGCTTTAAGTTCCTTTTTGAAGAGGAAGCATAACTTTCTAATTTTTTCTCCGAACGAAAGAAGGGAATGGATAGTGGGGTGGGGTGGAGGTTCCTTCACAAAGCCTTAATTGCCATGGACTCATTCAGCTTATTCGATAAATATTTGTTGAGTCTGCCATGTGCTACAATGTTCTAGGTACTTGGAATGTAGTAATGAACAGATCAGATGGAAGCCTATTTCTGTATGGTTTACACTAAAGACCTATACACTTCTGGTTTAAGGACATAGAATCTACCTGTCAAAGATATTTGTCTAGGGGTGCCTAGGTGCCTTGGTGGGTTAAAGCCTCTGCCTTCGGCTCAGGTCATGATCCCAGGGTCCTGGGATCAAATCCCAAGTAGGGCTCCCTGCTCAGCGGGAAGTCTGCTGCTTCCTCTCCCACTCCCCCTGTTCCCTCTCTTGCTGTGTCCCTCTCTGTCAAATAAATGAATAAAATCTCTAAAGAAAATAAATAATGTATGTTCAGTGCTGAACAGTAGTCTCCAGGAGGAGCTAGCATAAATAACCCAGATGACAGTGCTAGAAGGGGGCCAAAGATGACAATATTGTCTGTGACTATGAATCCCTGTAAAGATGTGGCTGTGGAGTCCACCCAGGAGGAGGAGATGATGCTTGATTCTGGTCAGAGAAGAATTTACAGAGATGTGATGTTGGAAAACTATAAATCTTACCTCACTGAAATATCAGTTATGGAAGTTTATTGTGATCTCCCTGTCAGGTCAAGAAGAGATAAGAACTATGAAAAGGATTATTCTCCAAGGTGCCTATACAGACTGGGAGATTCAACTTAAAACCAAAAATTCAACTCCAAAGCAGAATATTTTTAGGGAAAAGTCATCCCGTAGAATGAAAATGATAAGATTCATAATGGACAATAGGTCCTCCACATTAAGTGAAGACCAGGAATGTCATAAGATCAGAAAACAGCACAAGATCCCAGCACGAAATTTGAGGAAAGTGACCCAAAAGAAAACAGCATCTCAGAAGAGATTCTTTGACCATCATGAATTAGAGGAAAACTCTAAACTTGGATCAAAACTTGATTTTTCGGGTGCCTGGGTGGCTCAGTGGGTTAAGCCACTGCCTTCGGCTTGGGTCATGATCTCAGGGTCCTGGGATCGAGTCCCGCATTGGGCTCTCTGCTCAGCAGGGAGCCTGCTTCCTCCTCTCTCTCTCTCTGCCTGCCTCTCTGCCTACTTGTGATCTCTCTCTCTCTCTCTCTCTGTCAAATAAATAAATAAATAAAATCTTAAAAAAAAAAACTTGTTTTTTCAAAGAGAGTTTCCACCATTAAACATTGCCATAACTGTTACTTAGATTTTGAGAATTTGAAACATAATCCAATCCCAAATAATTACAAGAGGAACCATGTAAGTGGGAAGCTTTGTGTGAAAGTCATAAATAGTAGACCTCTGTGACATCTTGAAAAAACTCAGCACAAAATAATTTATGCTTCAGGCATGGTATACACTTCAAAAATAACAATTTTCATATAATGGAGAATTCCTATGAACATAATAAAAGCAAGAATTTTGCCATCATCCATCCCATAGGCAACAGGAACAAACTCCTAATGGAGAGAAATGTCTTAAATGTAGTCAATGTGGGAAAGCCTCCAGAAGACCTTGTAATCTTATTTTGCACAAGAAAAGTTGCGTGGGTGAAAAGCAGTGTGAATATACAGAATGTGAGGAAGTCTTCAACAATTCCTCAGCCCGAAGGAGACATGTAAGAACTCACACTGGTGAGAAGCTGTATAAATGTGACCAGTGTGGAAACGCTCTCAGTCAAAAAACACCTCTTGCTTCAGGTGAGAACTCATACTGGAGAGAAACATTATGAGTGTAATCATTGTGGAAATCCTTTGGCACAAGTTCTTACCAAATAGTGCACAAGAGAATACACACTGGGGAGAAACTCTATGACTGCAGTGACTGGAAAAGCCCTTACTACAAGCTCTCACCTTCAAGTTCACAAGAAAATACACACTGGAGAGAATCTCTACAAATGCAATGACCGTGAGAAAGTTCTTAGTGGATTCTCATCCCTTAAAATACCTGTGAGAATTCATACTGGAGAGAAACCTTTTCAATGTAAGGAATGTAGGAAAACCCTCAGTCTTTCTTCTTCCCTTAGGAGACTTGTGAGAACTCACACTGGAAAAAAAATCCTATGAATGTATTCGATGGGGAAAAGCCTTCAGTTGGAGTTCTTCACTGCAAGAGAAACCCTATAAATGTTATGAATGTGGAATTGATTTATTCATTGTCTTGAGGTGGACTCCAAGTCATTATTTCAGGCTTTATCATCCAAAATAAGCATTTAAGACTATATTCTTCTAAATACCTCTTGAACTATGTAACACATTTTGGCCTATGTTTAATTCTAAATGTTGTATAAGATGTATTATGACTTAATGAGTGTATAGCTGTTTAGAATTCTATGTTTTCAAAATAGTTAAAAGTTTGCAGTTATTTTCTTTTTTAAAAAAGACATTCATTGTAGGGGCACCTGGGGGTTCAGTGGGTTAAGCCTCTGCCTTCAGCTCAGGTCATGATCTCACCGTCCTGGGCTTGAGCCCCGCATCCTGCTGAGCAGGAGCCTGCTTTCCCCTCTTCCCCTGCCTGCTTCTCTGCCTGCCTATGATCTCTCTCTGTGTCAAATAAGCAAAATCTTTTTAAAAATTCACTTTAAAGGCAGTGAGCAGGGGCCAAGGGGGAGAGGGAGAGAAAGAATCCCAAGCAGGCTCCCCGCTGAGTATGGATCCCAGTGCAGGTCTTGACCCCACAACCCCAAGATCACAGCCCAAGCCAAAATCAAGAGTCAGATGCCCAACTGGCTGAGCCACGCCAACACCCTCATTGTTACTGATTTCTAAATTAATTGCATCACATTTAGAATATCTGGGGTATATGATATTACTTTCTTGGTATATTCTTGGGAGTTGCCTTCTGGCCTGTTGTGGCAGGTATTGTTAGTAGGCAGTCAGACACCCAGCTCATCCTTCCCTACTGACAATGCTACTTGCGCTCACAATAGCAATATGTCCAGTTACACAAGTCCTCTCAGTCTCCTTGAACCTCACTGTAGCCATCATCCTCATTCCTGATTAATCAAAAACTATCACTGGAAACAGACCTGTCTGGTTCTTTCTCTTTGCCTTTTGAGGTTTACATTTCTTCCTTCCTCATTCTTTTCCCTTTGAGTTTTCCAGTTCTAGAGCTGAAGGAGCCATCTGTGACCATAAGAATGACACCCATGGCCTAAGGAGGCAAAGAAGGAGATCCTGGTTCCTCAGCGACTCCTTCGAGAGCTGTACCAGAACGGTACTGCTTGTGGGGCACTGGGTGGCTCAGTGGGTTGAGCCTCTGCCTTCAGCTCAGGTCAGGATCTCAAGGTCCTGGGATGGAGCCCCACGTCGGGCTCTCTGCTCAGCGGGGATCTTGCGTTCCCCCACCCCCACCTCCCTCTCTGCCTACTTGTGATCTCTGTCTGCCAAATAAATAAATAAGATCTTAAAAAAAAAAAGGAACTATATTGCTTCTACCTGGATATTTTTTTTTAATTTTTTTTTTTTTAGATTTTATTTATTTGAGAGAGAGAGAATGAGAGAGAGAGCTTGAGAAGGAGGAGGGTCAGAGGGAGAAGCAGACTCCCTGCTGAGCAGGGAGCCTGATATGGGACTTGATCCCGGGACTCCAGGATCATGACCTGAGCCAAAGACAGTTGCTTAACCAACTGAGCCACCCAGGTGCCCTCTACCTGGATATTTTTGTGTGAGGAAAAATCAGCTCATTGACGTTAAAAGCACATGCTTATAGTCCACACAGTAACCTTGTTGTTGTTGTTGTTGATGGTGTTGTTTTTAAAGACGGAAGAGGTATGCAGAGTAAATATTTTAGGTTGGATGCATGTATTTGGATAGGAACATAGAAAAGGGAGGAATGAAACATGTTGACAGAACACTTGTGCTTAGTCTAGAAATAATGATGGATCCAAGGTTACCAAAGCTGAGTGATCAGAGAAGCGGGGAAATCCCAATATTTGAGTACTGGAAATCCAGAGTTTTCAGAGAGAGGAAGTTACCAGTTTTTGTTGCTGAAAGCTGCCCTTAGGATTCTGCTGCTTGGTCTTACAGATCCTGACCAGCTCAGCTCTAATTTATTAAGAAACAAAACATAGAAGGAGGAACTTATGATGGAAAAAAGAGGCAGCAGGTGCAGTTTTAGCCATGATACCTTTCCAGAGTTGTGACGCACCCAGATGACTGGCTGACACGCCGCAGCTGTGCACCTGAGGAGGCGTCTAGGACGGACATGCTCCTTCAGCAACATCAGTCCACAGACCGCGGTAGGTCTTGAGGTGGCTGAGACTGCAGAGAGAAAATGGATGTTGGAACAAGACAGTGTCTACCACTGACCACGAAGACCTGCTGTATTTAAAGTTTGACTTAAAAAAGGAATCTTAGTAGATGAGAGGAGGACAAGGAAGATGAGTTTTGCCCGACCAAGACGGACTCGTGTCTCAAGAAGGAAGACTGGGGGGCGCTGGGGTGGCTCCGTGGGTTAAAGCCTCTGCCTTCAGCTCAGGTCATGGTCCTGGGGTCCTGGGATCGAGCCCCGCATCGGGCTCTCTGCTCAGCGGGGAGCCTGCTTCCCCCTCTCTCTGCCTGCCTCTCTGCCTACTTGTGATCTCTCTGTGTCAAATAAATAAATAAAATAAACCTTTAAAAAAAAAAAAAGAAGAAGAACCACAGGGGCTCCAGGTTCTGTTACCTTCTACCAGAGTTTCTTCTTTCCTCTGCTCATTTGAGAGGCTAATCACCTCAGTCCAGTAAGATTGAGCTGGGTCAGATCTCCATTGAATATTTTTTAAGGTGGTTTTTTTTTTTAAGATTTTATTTATTTATTTGTCAGAGAGAGAGAGGAGTGAGAGCGAGCACAGGCAGACAGAGAGGCAGGCAGAGGCAGAGGGAGAAGCAGGCTCCCCGCCGAGCAAGGAGCCCGATGTGGGACTCGATCCCAGGACGTTGGGATCAGGACCCGAGCTGAAGGCAGCTGCTTAACCAACTGAGCCACCCAGGCATCCCTCCATTGAATTTTTTTTTTTAAAGATTTTATTTATTTATTTGACAGAGAGAAATCACAAGTAGATGGAGAGGCAGCCAGAGAGAGAGAGAGGGAAGCAGGCTCCCTGCCGTGCACAGAGCCTGATGCGGGACTCGATCCCAGGACCCTGAGATCATGACCTGAGCTGCTCCATTGAATTTTTAATAAGCCTCAGTTTACCCTTGTTTATCCTCTGTGTTTTGGGTAGGACTCTGCTGAGGCTTTTAAGTTGGAGGGCGTGGTAGGTCCCAACCTCCCTAACCTCCCAGTCCATGCGGCTTCAAATTCTGATTGTGGGGGGGACTGGCCATATATCTTGGGCGGCCACCCTCTCTAGTGGGCTTTTCACTCCTAAGCTCCAAAGACACTGCGGATACTTCACTCTTCTGGAAACTTTTATTCTGGCTCCGCAGCCCTCCTGCACAGCCCTAAATTCAGCAACTGTCCCAGGCGAGGGAACCAGCGACGTATCTGAAGATTCTCAAGTTGCTGTCCTGCCATTTCAGCTTCAACTGACCACAAAAACTCTTGTGATTTTCTCTGGAATTTTGGCCCATCCAGTCATTGTTTCCACAGCTCAACAATGCCTTTAAAAACAGGATTTTTGTATTTGTGTGGTTGCTGCCACAATTCTGCATCCTATTTGGAAGTAGACTTTTTGAAGACATTGTAAGTGCAGTTAAGCGCAACCTCATACTAACAACTTGCACTCTCTTGAGGAGAGACCAGTAAAAGCTGCTGCAACCCTGAAACAGGCACATCCACATGCCAGCTGCACGCAGGTGTGCCAGATGTGGAGAGCCACTCAGCTGTACACTCGGATGGACTGTGTGCAAGATAATTATCCTGAAGGTCAACTCAATTAAGCAAGGCTTCCCACAGAAATAATATATGGAGTCATATTCCAGAAAAGACACCATGTGTTATGTGGTCCACTGAGGAAAGACCTCTTCGTTGGGAGAATGATGCTTTTACAACGTACAGATAACTAAAAAAATGACAGAAGAATGAAAGTCTGGTAACAGCCTTGATTGAAATAATGGTTGCATCCATGCCTGAGCTTATTTCACCGAATTTTACACATCTTGAGTATGCAAACATAATAGAATTGTGTCTGAAACACAAACATCTTTTTTTTTTTTTAAGATTTTATTGAGAGAGAGACAGCAAGCGAGAGAGAGCATGAGCAGAGGGTAGAGGGAGAAGCAGACTCCCCACTGAGCAGGGAGCCCAATGCCGGGCTAGATCCCGGGACCCCGGAATCACGACCTGAGCACAAGGCAGACTTTTAACTGACTGAGCCTCCCAGGTGCCCTGAGATAGAAACAGCTTAGACTACGAAGTTCAAACTGTTCGAGAAGGATGCCTACCCCTTCACATGTACAGAGACAGTCACACCATGTATCGCCTGTTTCTTGTCTCAGCAACACAAATAGGAACTAAAATATCACCTTCTAAAATGGAACATCATGCGTTTCTACTACTGTTTGCTTTTATATCTTAGTGTATCTGGCTATTGTTACGGAATTTCATCTTCGGGGCGCCTGGGTGGTTCAGTGGGTTAAAGCCTCTGCCTTTGGCTCAGGTCATGATCTCAGGATCCTGGGATCTGGCCGCATCAGGCTCCCTGCTCGGCGGGCAGCCTGCTTCCCCCTCTCTCTCTGCTGCCTCTCTGCCTACTTGTGATCTGTGAAATAAATAAATAAATAAAAATCTTTTAAAAAAAAAGAGAATTCATCTTAAAAAACGGGCAACTTTTTTAACTTTTCTGCTACCTCTGTAAAGCACTATTTTTTTTTTTTTTTTTTTTTTTAGATTTTATTTATTTATTTGACAGAAATCACAAGTAGGCAGAGAGGCAGGCAGAGAGAGAGAGAGAGGAGGAAGCAAGCTCCCCGCTGAGCAGAGAGCCCGATGTGGGACTCGATCCCAGGACCCTGAGATCACGACCTGAGCCGAAGGCAGCAGCTTAACCACTGAGCCACCCAGGCGCCCCTGTAAAGCACTATTTTAAAAAATAATTTTATTTTTTATTTATTTAAAAAATTATTTAATTTTGGGGCGCCTGGGTGGCTCAGTGGGTTAAGCCACTACCTTCGGATCGGGTCATGATCTCAGGGTCCTGGGATGGAGCACCGCGTCGGGCTCTCTGCTCAGCAGGGAGCCTGCTTCCCTCTCTCTCTCTGCCTGCCTCTCTGCCTACTTGTGATCTCTGTCTGTCAAATAAATAAATAAAATCTTTTAATAAATAAATAAATAAATAAATAATTTAAAATTAAAATTTAATTTAAAATTAAAATTTAATTAATCTTTAAAATTTATTTTAAAAATCGCTTATTTTTAAAAATCATTGTTAAACACGGAAAGATGAAACATATTTGCGTGCTAAAATTCAGTGAAAGCAAGCAAATGTGAACCCTGCAGCACCTTCTTGATATGACAAATACATCGTATAATGAAAACGGCCACAAGCTATTCATTTTCTTTTTTCAGTAGCAAGTCTCTTTTTTTTTTAAAGATTTTATTTATTTATTTGACAGACAGAGATCACAAGCAGACAGAGAGGCAGGCAGAGAGAGAGGAGGAAGCCGGCTCCCCGCTGAGCAGAGAGCCCGACGCGGGACTCGATCCCAGGACCCTGAGATCACGACGTGAGCTGAAGGCAGAGGCTTAACCCACTGAGCCACCCAGGCGCCCCTAGAAATGATCTTTAATTTACTTTAATTAAGTTAAGTCTTAGGGGCATCTGGGTGGCTCAGTTGGTTAAGCAACAGCCTTCGGCTCAGGTCATGATCCCAGAGTCCCGGATCGAGTCCCGCATCGGGCGCCCAGCTCCATGGGGGTCTGCGTCTCCCTCTGACATCCTCTCATGCTGTTTCTCACTGTCTCTCTCTCATATAAATAAAATCTTTTTAAAAAATAAAGTAAATTTTAATTCAAGTGTAAATTAAATGTATGTGGAGTCTACATCAATTAAAGTATAAAAATAAAGATTTCCTTTCATTAAAAATAATAGCACGGGCCCTTGGGGGATCAGGTAAGTGGCCCAACCCTGATTCCCACTCGGGTCACGGGCTCCGTCCCCGCACGAGCGCCTGCCCGAGACCCTCTCGGCCTCTGCCCTGCCCCCGCTCATGGGCACACGCTTTCTCTCTCTCAAACGACGCTCAAATAAATACACAAAAGCATCGTTATTTTCTGATGTGTCTTTACCACGAATCAGCTTTAGGATGAGGTGCACAGTTGAGAATGAGGTTTCGTGAGGGGGTTTTAAAGGAAAGTCACTGTTTTTGAGGAAATGGTTCAAGCGATTGGGCGAGCCGGACCACCCCATGCGCAGGCACCCCCGCCGGACCAGCGCCACCGACCTGGTCGCGGGCCTCGGGTCACCCTCTCGCCGCCGTCCGTGGACTGCTCCTTGCTCCAGGAAGGGCACATTGCGTTGAGAAACACAGAGCCCTGCTTGCAAAAGGGAGGAAATAGATGCTCAAAAGATTATGGTTCTTCCTAGGTCCAGACCCAACTTTTTAATATAGAGGGAGAGAAGCTGGGGGCCGGGGCGGCTGCGTGGGGCAGGCCTCTGCCTTCGCTCAGGTCAGGATCTCGGGTCCGGGGATGGAGCCCCGCATCGGGCTCTCTGCTCGGCAGGAGCCTGCTCCCCCTCTGCCCCTCCTGCTCCTGCTCTCTCTCTCCCACTCTCCGTCCCTCAAAAGAGCATGAGTGGCAGGAGGGGCAGAGCCTTCAAGGAAGAATGCGAGCCACTTCCCACTTCTACCAATTTAACTTCATTTCCTCAAGAACCGGAGTAGGAATTCAGGCAGGAAGGTGAAAGCCACGCCCTTTTCCTAAAAGAGAAAGCAAAGATGCCTAAATTCATGTTCTGAATGGAGGAAGGGTAACCTCAGGTGAGGATCCCATAGTTCCAAATCATTATATTCCTTTATGAATTCTTCGGGTCAGGGTCCAATCGGCCCCATTTCTCGTGAGACAAGTCTATGGCCATATCCCCAAATGCTACAAACCTCCGAAATGATACACACATTTTTATCCAAAAAAGACCCCCACATGCAGCTAGGAAGAGTAACACCCGCTGCACCCCAGGAAAGGAAGCATGTGTACAATGGAGCTGCCCTGGCAGAGACTGAGGCGGTGAGAACACTAGCAGGCGACGGCTTTGTGTTACATCACAGTCAGCATGAAAGACAGCTGCCAGCCTCTCACCTGGTGAAAGATTCACCCACACTTAAAATATACTTAAGTGAGGCATTTATTCAAGTACCAAACTGCATATAACCTAACCTAAATGCAAGCTCAGTCCTTAAAAGGAGGCAGATGATCCCAAGATAAGATACACCTTTAACTGGGACATTAAAAAATGGGCAGGATGTACATGGAGTAAAAACATCGTCTGGTTTATTCTGACAAATATGTGCTTACAAAAGTAATGTTCCCACTGTAA
This sequence comes from Mustela putorius furo, assembly GCF_011764305.1. Lineage (NCBI taxonomy): Eukaryota > Metazoa > Chordata > Mammalia > Carnivora > Mustelidae > Mustela > Mustela putorius. The sequence goes on along the minus strand of NW_025421741.1, from coordinate 2,117,496 downwards.
GTGGATCAAAAGAGGAAAACCACCTTGGTGTTTTCCTGCAACACACCTTATGTACATTCACTTCAAGCTAAGACAGGTCTAGTTACATTCAAGGATAAACATGAATGAGCATAACCTTAAATCTAAACTCTATCTCCAAGTTAAAGCCATGAAGATACGAAAAATGTTTCTGTGACCATGTACGTTTCTACCAAGGCACACGAGTCTTCACTGCTGATGTCGACACTGGGGTGTTTGCACTTTCAGAAGGATACATGCCATGGAAAAAAACTCTGCAAGTACAGATTAATTAACTAAAAACCAAACATTTATTCATAGCTTTCTTTTCTGAGTTTGCTTTAAAACAAAAATACCCCCCCCAAAAAAACCTCCCCAACTCCCTCCAGTAGGACTTCTCAGAACTCAAGATCTTGCCACACTCCCTATGATGGGTTTCTCCCAGTATAATTCTGCAGTTCTGAAATAAAGCAGACAGTCACCCTCTATTCAGTTCATTTATAGGGTTGCTTTTTCTCTTGAGAGTATTTTCAAACTTAATAAATATTGCATGGTACACAAAAACATTGCCAAATCACTGCATTTGCATGACTTTGCTTCATTATGAATTTTCTGATGTCCAGGAAAAAGGAAAACAACTCTTGCCCACACGCTCTGTCCTGTTTGGGCTGACAGATGCAGAGTTGGGGCCAATTTCTCAGTAAAAGCTTCCTCACATTTATTGGCCACGTGTCCTTCCCTGGTAGGAATTTACAAATGTCCAATGAGGGAATGGTACCAGGTAAGTCCTCTCAGTTCTGATTTCATCTTCTGATGTTACAAAAAGAACGTGCTCATGGCTTTCCAACACATCCCTGGGCTCCTATGTTCCAGGAAGTTGAATCAAGTATAACATTCAACATATTCACTTAAGGCTTCTTTCCAGGAATCCTCTGAAGTCAAAGTAAGGCATTAACTGTTTCTGGTTTTGTTTTGAATCCGTACATTGTTAGGTTTTCTCTGTAGTGCGAATCCCGTTGCGCTCAGTAAGGAACGAGTGATAACTGAACGAATTCTCAAACTCATAGGGGTTCTCTAGGCTGTGTGTTCTCTGATGTTTGGCCAGGTTTGAGCTCCAGCTGAAGGACTTATTGCATACCTTACATACATAGGGTTTCTCCCCAGTGTGAGTTATCTGATGCAGAATGAGGGAGAAGCTCCGACTGAAGGTTTTATCGCACTCAGTACATGCATACGGCTTTTCTCCAGTATGAATTTTCATATGTTGCATAAGGGATGCATGCCACGTGAAAACCTTACCACATTCATCACACTCATAGAGCTTCTCTCCAGCGTGAATCCTCTGGTGTTTGATAAGGAACGAGTGGCAGCGGAAGGCTTTCCTACACTCATTACACTCATAGGGGGTTTTGGAGGTATGGGTACTCTGATGCCGCGTAAGGTGTGAGGAACGGCGAAACGCCTTCCCACATTCAATGCATTCGTAAGGCTTCTCTCCCGTATGTGTGATCTGGTGGCGAATAAGTTCTGAGCCACTGCTAAAGGCTTTCCCACATTTCCTACAAATATACTGTTTCTTTCCTATATGAATTCTCTGATGCCGTGTGAGGTTTGAGGCACGGCTAAAGGCCTTTCCACATTCCGTACATTCGTAAGGTTTCTCCCCAGTATGGGTTCTCCGGTGTTCAATAAGGAATGAGAGGTAACTGAATGTTTTGTTACAGTCCTTACACTCGTGGGGTTTCTTTCCAGTATGTATCATCTGATGTTTCACAAGGTTGGAGATCTGGCTAAAGGTTTTGCCACATTCTGAACATATGTACGGTTTCTCTCCAGTATGAGTCCTCTGGTGTAACACAAGGGAAAAGCGCCGACTGAAGGTTTTTCCACATTCATGACATCCATAGGGCCTCTCACCGGTACTGACACTCATGCGCTGCGACAGTGCTCCTTGATGAGAGGCTGACACATGCCGGATACACCCCTGATTTCCTTGCATCTGAGTGTCCTCACATTTCCAGCCTCCTTTAAAACTGGAATGTTCAGGGTCTTGGTTTAGGATTCTTTCCACTACCAAATACTGGGACGAGCCATCTTCATATATGACATTTGGAGAAAACTCTTTGATCTCACCCTTTGACTCTGAAAATAAAACAACAATTTATTTTTTCCATACTGAGTAAAGCCACTCCACTTTTTCAATGAGGGATTAAAACACACACACACACACACACACACACACCCCTCAACACTCTACGGCTTTCAAAGTTCTCATATAGACTGAAATCTGAGCAGTATGCCCGGAAATTCAGAAGACATCAGAAGAGAGACAAAACAGGACAGGGAACATCTGGGCGGCTCAGTCAGTGAAGCGTCTGCCTTCAGCTCAGGTCATGATCCCAGCCTCCTGGGATCGAGCCCCATGGCGGGCTCCCTGCTCAGTGGGGAGTCTGCCTCTCCCTCTGACCCCCACCCCCCGATTGTGCTTGCTGACTCTTGCTTGTCCTCTCTCTCGGACAAATAAATAAATAAAACATAACCAAAGTACTATCAGGAAGATAAGTACTTGGGAAGGATACGTTTTCTTCTTTCTCAGCTCTTCTTAAAATTTATTTGAGGCAAAAAGGACTTGAAAGAGACAATTTCATAATGCGGCTAATAAACTACACATATTCCTCAGGTCCCATAAAGACATCAGACTGGTCACTTAATGCCTTTGGAACATCTGACAGTGACTTACTTTAAATAATAAGTAAAAGGAAATGACTGTCTATGATCCTCACGCGTACTCTACTTTGCGAAGTGGTAACTCAAGCTCAACCTTGGTGTAACAGTGTCTTTCCATTAAATGCTTTTTTTTTTTTAAGGTGTATTTATTAGAAAGAGTGAGTCTACAAGCAGGAAGGGCAGAGGGAGAGGGAGAGACTCTGAAGCAAACTCACTGCTGAGTGTGGAGCTGGACGCAGGGCTTGATCTCATGATCCTGAGACCATGACTGAGCCAAAACCAAGAGTTGTACACTGAGCTACCCAGGTGCCCTATCAGATGTCTTTAACAGTCAAACATCAGCCCTAATCTTCTCCAGAGGAAAAAAATAGTACAACAAATATGAAAAATACTTTATTTATTTATTTATTTTTCAAGATTTTATTTATTTATTTGACAGAGAGGGATCACAAGTAGTCAGAGAGGCAGGTAGAGAGAGAGGAAGGGAAGCAGGCTCCCTGCTGAGCAGAGGGCCCAACACGGGACTCGATCCCAGGACCCTGAGATCACGACCTGAGCCGAAGGCAGCGGCTTAACCACTGAGCCACCCAGGCGCCCGAAAAATATTTTAAAAATATATTCACTCATATCCTAATTCCTAGGAATTCGTGGAGGTAAAAGGCCATGATGTATGCAATTTATTGTCCGATCTTTCAGGGAAAAAAATCATATACCAAATAATAAAATGAATGGGGCAAAACATTAGCAATAGGTGGATTTTTTAAAAAAAGATTTTATTTATTTGACAGAGAGAAATAGGTGCCCCGACCTATTTCTTTAATAGGTATCTGAACAAAGAACCAAGAACTATACCTCCATGGTAGATACATTAACATGAAAGATAAAGATGGGGAGGCAGTAAAACAATAATGAAGAAAATGGCTCAACAGAGGTAAATCTTAAATTATTTTCCTGACTCTTCTATAAACCAATTCCTTACCTACTGAGCAAATCAGTAAGAGCCCTGGAGATATATACGGATGAGTTCTTTTCATAAGCAGAGAATATAAAGAGGGCACAGAAGAAAAAATTGGTATTAAAAAACAAGATAAGCTCATCTAGAAAGGTTTCACTGCAGAAATTAGTTGGGAACAGAAATACAGCAAGATAGGGGCACCTGGGTGGGTTAACTGCAGAGATTTCATATACTACCAACCATACGGTTTCACAGACCAATCCGAGTAAAAAGCACAACCAAGAAAACCAGGTTCCAAATACGAATAGAACGCTAATTATATATTTCTCATCCCGCTTCGTTGCCTCAAAGTCACCTCCCCCTCCTATCACGTACATGCCCGTACTCTTTGGTAAAGGTCAAATAGATCTGATATAACTTAGTTTTTATACTGATTAAAAGCCTAGAGGAATACAAGGATTTTTTTTTTTAAGATTTAATTTATTTATTTGACAGAGAGAGACACAGCGAGAGACGGAACGCAGGTGGCGGGAGTGGGGGAGGGGGAAGCAGGCTCCCCGCTGAGCAGGAACCCGATGTGGGGTGCACACGAGCACATGGGATCATGACCTGAGCTGAAGGCAGACGATTAAAAACTAACCCACCTAGACACCCCCTTTATTTTTAATGGTTTATTTGTTTTAGAGAGGGTGTGAGCGAGTGGAGGGAGGGCGGAGCAAATCTCAAGCAGGCTCCACACCCAGCACAGAGCCTGACGCGGGGCTCAATCTCACGACCCTGATAGCACAACCTGAGCCAAAACCAAGAGTCACACACTTAACCAACTGAGCTACCGAGGCACCCACAAGGATCCGGCCTTAATGTAAGGAAGGGTTCCTGTGAGAAACCCGCAGCTAACATACTCAAAGCAAAACTCAGATGCACTCACTTTCTTCTTATGGAAAAGAAAATTCTCTACCACCAATGTTACTTAAGACCATTGAGATAGCACTTAATGTAGTATAGAGAGAAAAACCCCACCAACCTAGAATTGTTTACCCTGAAAAACTATACCTCAAGGTGAAGAAGAAATAAAGATATTCTATGACAAAAACTAAGGCAACGTGTTACTGATGAGGGAGCAGGAGGCTGGCTGAGGACAAAGTAAAAGCTGGCGCCTTGCACCCCCTCTTCACCTGCTCCCCTCCATATGTGTAGCATTCCTCAGGCACCCCTGATCGCCATAAAACAATAAATAGTTAACTTGCAGGGATCGCAATCCTGCAGGACAGGAATCTCCCTTGCTCTACAGATGTCCTAGAGACCTAAACAGGGAGGTTACCTTATCAATAGCACAAATTTCCAGAGGCAAATAACTCTTGGTTCCTGAAGCCCTAATGTCCCCCTCCCACCATAAACTGGAAGAGATTGGGGTAGAAGGGAATGTAAATGATAGCCGGATCATAATGCCCCACCAAGAATCCCCCAATTATCTTGATGTTAGTGCCTGACCTAAAGACGACATTGATCAAGCCATAAGGGCAAAGACTCCCCCCGGCACCTTGTAGGCCCTCCCTAGCATGTGAGAACTCTGTCGAAATCTCCCATTCCTTCACCACCTCCCCCCAACCGTGGGGTATATAACATGCCCACCTTCACAACCCGGGGCGGCCGCATCTCTGCCTGCCCACGGGCCCTGTCCCCGTGCTCTAATAAATCACCTTTTGCACCAACGACATCTCAAGAATTCTTTCTTTAGTCGTCAGCTCCGAACCTCCTCACCCCACCGAACTTGACTTAGGTTCTGGGACTTCATCATTACCAGTAGATATGGCTTGCAAGATCCAACATCCACTCATGAAGAAACTCAACAAACTGGGAATAGCGTGGAATTTCCTCAAGTTGCAAAGAACACCAAAAACCGTATAGCTAACACCCTATTAATGGTGAGAAATTTGAAGCTTTCCTGCTAAAACCAAGAACACTGCATGGAGGGTCCTTCACAGCACTGTTGTTTTTTTTTTTTTTTAAAAAGACCTATTTATTTCAGTGAGAGAAAGGAAGTGCGGGGGGAAGGGGCAGAGGGAGAGGGAGAGAAACCCCAGCGGACTCCCACACTGAGTGCAGAGCCTGACATACAGCTCAATCTCACAACCCTGAGGTCAGATTTAAGCTGAAACCAAGAGGGAGATGCTTAACCAACTGCGGCACCCAGGTGCAGCTCAGCACTACTTTTCAATGCTATAACGGTTCTTAGCGAATGCAACAAGACAAGAAAAGTAAGTAAAAGGTATACAGATTGGCAGAGAAGAAATAAAACTTTTTTTTGGTAGATGACACTATTATCTATGCAAAGAATCTGAAAAATGTTACCAAAAAAGTGGAGTAATTATAACAAAATTGCAGGATGTAAAGTTAATGTATAAAAGTCAGTTTTTTGGGGCCCCTGGGTGGCTCAGTGGGTTGGAGCCTCTCCTTTGGCTCGGGTCATGATCCCAGAGGCCTGGGATCAAGCCCCGCATCGGGCTCTCTGCTCAGCAGGGAGCCTGCTTCCTCCTCTCTCTCCCTGCCTGCCTCTCTGCCTACTTGTGATCTCTCTCTGTCGAATGAATAAATAAATAAGATCTTTAAAAAAAAAAAGAAGAAGAAGAAGCAAAAGACCTACAATACCTAATGGGATACCAAAGGAAAAGAACACAGCCATAAACCTGGCACTACCTGACTTCAAGACTTCCTGTAAACGGACAGTAATGAAGACGGTGCGGTACCAGTGAAAGATGAGACGATCAGATCAATAGAGCAGAACAGAGAGCTCAGGAATGGAGCTGCCTAATTACACTCAACTGATCTCTCACAAGGCGACACAGAAAACACTAAGGAGCAAGGACGGCTTCTCAACAAACGCTCCTAGAACAACCATGTACCCACATGCAAAAATGAATTTAGATACAGACCTTACACTCTTGACTAAAATTAACTTAAAATAGATCATAGACCTAAGCCTAAAACACAAAAATATAAAACTCCTAGAAGATAACATAGGGGGAACCTAGATGACCTTAGGTATGACAATGACTTTTTAGATACAGCAACCAGAGTCATGATCCAGGAAAACAATTGACAAACTGGGCATCATTAAAATAGAAAAGCTCTGCTCTGCAAAAGCCAACATCAAGAGAATGAGAAGACAGGTCACAAACGGAGAAAATATGTGCAAAAGACATATCTAATAAGACAGTATCCAGGGCACCTGGGTGGTTCAGTAGGTTAAGCCTCTGCCTTCGGCTCAGGTCATAATCTCAGGGTCCTGGGATCAAGTCCCATATCAGGCTCCCTACTCCACAGGGAGCCTGCTTCCTCCTCTCTCTCTGCCTGCCTCTCTGCCTACTTGTGATCTCTCTGTCAAATAAATAAATAAAAATCTGTTTAAAAAAAAAAAAAAAGACCTTGTATCCAAAATATACAAAGAACTCTTAAAACTCAACAATAAGAAAAAGAACAATATACTTTAAAAATGGGCAAAAGAGGGGCACCTGGTGGCTCAGTGGGTTAAGCCACTGCCTTCGGCTCGGGTCATGATCTCAGGGTCCTGGGATCGAGTCCCGCATCAGGCTCTCTGCTCCGGCGGGGAGCCTGCTTCCTGTTCTCTCTCTCTGCCATCCTCTTTGCCTACTTGTGATCTCTCTCTGTCAAATAAATAAATAAAATCTTAAAAAAAAAAAAAAAGGGCAAAAGACCTGAACAGCAACATGACCAAGGAATATATATAGATGGCAAGAATATGGGAAGATATTCAACATCACATGCCATGAGAAAATTCTTTTTTTTTTTTTAAAGATTTTATTTATTTATTTATTTGACAAAGAGAGAGATCACAAGTAGGCAGAGAGAGGGAGAGAAACAGAGCTCCCGCTGAGCAGAGAGCCCGATGCAAGGCTCGATCCCAGGACCCTGGAATCATGACCTGAGCCAAAGGCAGAGGCTTTAACCCACTAAGCCACCCAGGCGCCCCGCCATGAGAAAATTCTAAATTAAAATGAAGGGCGCCTGGGTGGCTCTGTCAGTTAAATGGCTGCCTTTGGTTAGACAACTTTTCTACCTTTGTCCTTTACCTCACTTCCCTTGTACATACTTCGAACAGTTTTGTTGCTCTTACAAGAGTAAGGAGAGGACACTGTTCTTCAACTCCTACTGGAAAAGGGAAGTCACCCGGCACCTGCTCCAGTCCACGACTTCCGCCCACCCCCGTTCTCTCCTGCCCTCCTGAAAGTCTGCGGCCCAGGAGAGTCATTACCACCACGGCTCTCACAGCTGCAGCTGTTTCCATGGCACCTGCTCCTGTCCCTCATCTGGGTCTCCGAGCCACTGCTTCTCTGTCCGGGTAAGCACTCCTCCTGCTTTCTCAGGGACAGATCACGTACTGCCATTAGAAGCTTCAGAATCAACTGAAGAACTTGCACAACTTTTCATCGATGAAGAATTTAAGCTCCGTAGATCTTCCGTGTCAGAATCTTCCGGGGGGGGTGGGGGGGGGCATGGCCATTTATTTTTAAAGAGCTTCACCAGCAATTTTGTTATTAACCCAAGGTGATAACTCAGTCTCATGGCTTCAATTTTTGCTTAATACTAAAATTCCCACATGTACATCTCTAACTGGAACTTTTTCCTACCATAGATTCCAACAGCTCGGTGCAAATCCTCACTTGGAAATACCATCCTCTACCTACACCAAGCTTATCTCAAATGAATTCATCACTTTTTCTCCAAAACGGATCCTTTTCCTGTCTTTTACGTTTCTATTACTACTACACCTGTGCATTATCACACAGGCCTAAAACACCAACTGGAGTTCCTTTCTCCTTACTGCTGAATTGCAAATTTGAGGACACGTAAGTTACTTCCAGACCTATTTTATCTCACTAGGCTATAACTTCTTTGATAGTTATTACACTCTTTTATACTTTCTCCTCCTTGTAGCACCTAAGAGAAAGTCTTTTAAATAAATATTCAGACAAGGACGCCTGGGTGGCTCAGTCAGTTAAGCCCCTGCCTTCGGCTTGGGTCATGATCCCAGGGTCCTGGGATCGAGTCCTGCATCGGGCTCCTTGCTCAGTGGGGAGCCTGCGTCTCCCTCTGCCTCTGCCTCCCACTCTGCCTGCTTGTGCTCTCTGTCTCTCTGACAAATAAATAAATAAATAAAATCTTTTAAAAGTAAATAAATAAATATTAGGAGAATGTGTGAGTGAATGAATAAGCCCATCAACTGACCAAAAAGTAACGAATTAGTCTTTCCAAGATGGTTAAACAGAACAAAGTTTACAGAAAAAATATATACCTTTTAATTTAGGCAACAGAAACATAGGTCAGTTTCAAAAAAGAAAGGGAGAAATAGTCAAAAAGAAATGAAACTTAGAGCCCAGACAGAGCTCACAATGGAAAGAAAGAACACATCCGTCTGTGAGAAAGTAAGGAAAGGATAAGAGAATTGAAGACAGACTGGTAAGAGGACGCAACGTGGTTCCTTATGGGGCTATGGACAAGATTTCATAGTCCCCATATGTCTTGTATCGTTAAGGGAAAACTGTACAACCAACATATGAAAGTACCGCTTCCGCCCGGACTAGCTGGGTCGTTATTAACTCACTCACCTGAAAACAGACCTCCTCCCACAGCTCCGTTATCCGGCCAGGGGTCCCTCCCTTGCTCCAGTAAGGAAACCACATGTGGCTTAGAAATGTTAAGACCTATTTGCGGAAAATGAAATAAATTCAATTATCAGTCCTTGAGTCCCTAGAAAAAGGACATTAAAAGAAACATCAGCTGTAAATATGAGAGATATCTAAGGATTAAGTGGCTATAATCCATCTTGAAAAATAAAAAACCGGTGACTGGGTGTCTCAGACAGTAGAGCATGCATCCCGGGTTTTAAGTTCGAGCCCCACACTGGGTGTATAAATTACTTATAAATAAAAATTGCTAAAAAAAAAAAGGGGGGGGGCATCTGGGTGGCTCAGTGGGTTAAGCCTCTGTCTTCGGCTCAGGTCATGATCCCAGGGTCCTGGGATCAAGCGCCATGTCAGGCTCTCTGCTCAGCGGGGAGCCTGCTTCTCCCTCTCTCTCTGCCTGCTTCTCTGCCTGCTTGTGATCTGTCAAATAAATAAATAAAATCTTAAAAAAAAAAAGTTAAAAAACAATCAAAAAGAAAACTTACACATTCCCTGTGGGAATATTCAATCTGAAAACCAAGATTCACGGAGCCATCCCAAAGTTCAAATTCTGAGAGGAGGAACATGCTTACCCAGTGAGACCAGGTGGCCGTAGTTCTCCAACATCACATGTCTGTACAGATCCCTCTGAGCAGGCTGGAGCCACTCCCACTCCTCCTGGGAGAAGTCAATGGCCACATCTCTGAAAGTCACTGACCCCTGAAAGGACATACAGTTACCTGCACCACCGACGCCCAGGCTCCCAAAGATGCTCGCCAAGGAGTAAAGGGAGTCCCACGGCGCAGAGCAGACAGTGGACACAAGCAGCAGTAATGGGAGCTTCCAGAATTCTAAGTGATTGTTAAGACTGTAAGTAAGAGCCTGGCTGTTTCATTTTATTGTATAACTGAAGAAAAACAGAAAAAATAAACCCAATTTGTCCTGAGATCATTTACAACTTTGTGAAAGATAAAGGGAGTATCCACGTGAACAACATCGATTCCTGGCTTTTTGTTGTCAAGTTCCTAGAATCTTACAACACTGAATAGTGAGGACAAGCCCTTTGTGTGTAACGATGTTCACTTTCCGTAGTGGCAGCCCTGCTAACTGACAAGGCAGCAGAAGGCAAGCTGGGGACAAAGCTCAAGCTGACACCCCCAGGTGGGTTCTCTGGAACATTCCTCAGGCACTCCTGAAGGGAAAACAAGTGGTTCGTTTACAGCGATTAAAGTTCTGTGAGACGTGAGTCTCCCTCAGTTCACAAACATCTTAGTGATTTACAGGAAAAAAGTCTTCTTCTTCTTCTTCTTCTTCTTTTTTTCAAGATTTATTTATTTGACAGAGACACACAGTGAGAGAGGAAACACAAGCAGGGGGAACGGAAGAGGGAGAAGCAAGCTTCCCACCAAGCAGGGAGCCTGATGTGGGGCTGGATCCCAGGACCTGGGGAGAAGGCAGATGCTTCACCAACGTGCACCCAGGAGCCCCAAGAGAAATGTATTCTTACCAATAACCTAACTTCTGGAAGGAAACTCCAACTGCCTCAAGGACAATCACCTTGACAATGGCAAGGCCTCCAATATCTTGTAGGTCCTCTTTAGCATACCAAAGTTCTTTTGAAATCCTCCCTTTTGGGGCACCTGGGTCATTCAGTGGTTAACCCGTCTGCCTTATGCTTAGGTCGTGATCCCACACTGGGCTCCCGGCTCCAAGGGAAGCGTATTTCTCCCTCACCCTCTGGCTGTCTCTCTGTCAAATAAATAAATAAAATCTTACAACAACAAAAACAAAATCAAAACCCTCCCTTTTCCTTACCTCCCCCAACTGCCCCGTCGGTCCTCACAGCTTCTTTCTGCCCTTGGGTCCTGCCCCTGGGTTTTAATAAAGTCATCTTTTTTGCACCAAAGACGCCTCAAGAATTCTTTCTTAGCCGTCAGCTCCGGCCCCCACCTACATTAAAAACTTCAGTGGGGCGCCTGGGTGGCTCCGTGGGTTGAGCCGCCGCCTTCGGCTCAGGTCATGATCTCAGGGTCCTGCGATAGAGCCCCGCATCGGGCTCTCTGCTCAGCAGGAGCCTGCTTCCTCCTCTCTCTCTGCCTCTCTGCCTGCCTCTCTGCCTGCTTGTGTTCTCTCTCTCTCTCTGTCAAATAAATAAATAAAATATTAAAAAAAAAAAAAAAGAACTGACTAGAGCAGACAGCAGCAGCACCCCTGAAAAGGGGCATGCACTCAAGTGCCCGCAGCGGTCCCAGTCCCGAGGCGCAGCTGTGAAACCGAGGGGTAACCGAGCGGTGTCCCAGACAGGCAGGGTGCGCAGCCGGGCTGTCACGACTGCCCAAGAAGAAACGCAACACCTCCCCGGACGGAACCTGAAACCTTTCCGCTCAGGGCTGGGGTAACAGTGCGCCCCACTTGGCAGTCCGGGTTTGCCCGGCTTAAATAATCCGCATGCTCATTAAGCATGGACAGAAACTTTAAAAGGCACCAAACTAAGAAGAGCCGCAGGTGTAGGGTAGTTATTTTACAGTTTAAAAAAGTTGTTCCGCGGCGCCTGGGGGGCTCCGTGGGTAAAGCCGCTGCCTGCGGCTCAGGTCCCGATCCCAGGGTCCTGGGATGGAGCCCCGCATCGGGCCCTGCTCGGCGGCCAGGCGGCTTCCGCCGCTCCCTGCGCGGCCCCCAGCCCGCGCCCTCCAGAAAGAGCCCCTCTGCCCGTCCTCCCTCCCCCACCACAAGAACGTGTTCAAAGACGGTCGACAAGTAACGCTATTGCCCAAACGGCGGACTCCGCGGCGCGGACGGAAACCGCACGGCCCGGCCCGACGCGGGAGCATCTGGGCCTGGAGACAAACGGGACGCCAAGCCGAGAAGCGGAACCGATGGCCCGAGTCGGGACGGTCGCCCTTCCTCCCCGCGGCGGGGAAGCGGCCGCAGCTCTGCTCCCGCGCCGGCCCCGGCCCCGGCCCCGGCTCCGGGACGGGCCGCGCGTCGGGATCGCTGGGAACAGACGACCGCAGCGCGGCCCGCAGCCGCACGGCCAGGGTCTCCGGTTCCGACGGGCCGGGCCGGAGCCGGGGGACAGTGACCCGCAGGAAGCTCCCCGGTGGCGCGGACGCTGCTGGTCCGGGGACCCCGCGGACAGCGGCGCCGGAAGCAGGCGCCCGACCACAGCACGGGGTAGGCGGGCCGCCGCGGCCCCAGCTCCGGGAAAGGAGGCACATCGCCTCCGCGGCTCCCGCGGCCCAGAACCCCCGGCGCCGGGAGGGCTCCGCGCGCCGCTCACGCCCCCGTCCGCGCGGCGCGGGGCTCCCGGACAGCGGCGGCCGGCCTCAGCGCGCGGCCGCGTCCGGGCAAGGGGACGGGGCGGCTTACCTGAGGCATGTCGCGGCCGGCGCGGACGGCGGGGCCGGGCACCGCAGAGCTGGCGCGGAGAAAACGAAGCCCCGAGCGCGGGCCCCTCCGCCCCCAGCCACGGCGCGCGTCCGGGCCGCCCGGAGCTGACCCCCAGCCCCGCCGCCCCTCCGCCTTCTGCGGGGTCACAGGACGGCGCGCTTCCTCGGCGCCTCGGGCTCGGTGGGCGAGGCGGTCCGGAGCCCCGGACGGAGCCTCGGGCGCGGGCCCCCCGGAGGCGAGCGCGGCGCGGACAGGGAGGGCCGCTCTACGTACCCGGGGCCGCCGCGAGCCCGACTTCCGACCGTGCGTGCGGGCAGCCCGCCGCCAGGCTCGCGCCAACCCCGCCGGCCCGAGCCTCGGCGACCGGACCCCGGACCAGGCCGCGGGCCTCGGACGACTACACGTCCCAGGAGCCACCGCGGCCCCCGGGCGGGGGCGGAGAGCCGCCCTGACGCACGACGACGGCCGGAACGACCCGCGCCTGCGCACACAGCGACAGAGCCGGCGGGCCTCGGACGACTACACGTCCCAGGAGCCACCGCGGCCGCCGGGCGGGGGCGGAGAGCCGCCCTGACGCACGACGACGGCCGGAACGACCCGCGCCTGCGCACACAGCAACGGAGCCGGCGGGCCTCGGACGACTACACGTCCCAGGACCCACCGCGGCACCCGGGCGGGGGCGGAGAGCCGCCCTGACGCACGACGACGGCCGGAACGACCCGCGCCTGCGCACACAGCAACAGAGCCGGCGGGCTTCGGACGACTACACGTCCCAGGAGCCACCGCGGCCCCCGGGGGGTGGGAGGGCCGCCCTCACCCGCGACGCCTGCCGGAACGCCCCGCGCCCGCGCATTCAGCGCGGGCGCCGGTGTGCGCCGCGGTCCCAGGACCCGCCGCGGCCGGGCTGTGAGGTCCCTCACACTCGGGGACTCCTGGAGCGCCCCGCGGGGGACTGAATGGCGCCTCGAGACAAGTGCCCTTGGCCTGTTACGACTCCCAGAAAGCCCCATGCCCGCAGCCGAGACCTAGAGCCTAAGCAGGAGCGGAGAGACCCGCGGCGCGCGGCTGTGGCAGCCCGAGTCCCCGCGTGAGGGACCGCGGTCGCGACAGACCGGCGCGTCCGGCCGGCGAAGGCCCCCGTGGGCGCGCCCAGGCGCTGCAGCCCCGGGGCGGGCCCCGCTCCTCGTTCTCGCGGCTCCGAGCCGCCCGGACGCCTCCGGAAAGCGGAGCTGGTTGGCGGCCCCGCCAGACCGACCTGGGAGCTCCTTGCCTCCGTGCGCCGCGGGGTGCGGTGCTGGCCGGCCCGGCCCGCCCAGACGGGCTCGGAGCCCCGGTGCGGCGGGAGGACGACCTGTCCAGCTCCACGTGCAGGTTCGCGGGAGGCGGCCCTCGGGGACGGGGAGCGCGTGGCCGGAGGAGGGAGCGGCGTCTGCGGACACGAGGCCCGCCGGCTGTGCCAGCGACCGGAAGAAAGCCAGGACACCCCTTTAAGTAAAGGGCAAGTTAGTCAAGTCCACACGGCACCCCACACCGAGGGACAGTGCCTCGTGGGCCTCTCTGAAGTTGGAAGGCACCGGGCAGGGCTCCCCACGGCCGTCGTTGGTAAAGCGTCCGATGTGGACGGCACCGGGAGCACCAGCGCTCCGCGGCCAGCACGGGGTGGGTGTGAGGCTTCCTCGGCTGAGCTCCCGAGCAGCAGAGGCCTAGCTGTGGGAAGCACCCAAGGCCGAGCGGATGCCCTCGGGAGTCTCGCAGCTCCGAAGAGCTCTCCGGTTCTGTAGCAAAGCCCGGTTTCGGGCATAGAAAAGCAGAGTCTCCCACACCACAGGGCCCTCACGGAGCCTGCACCCGTCCCAGCATGTGATTTTGTACCTGGTCCGAGGGGCCCGGTCAGGGTCGCGGTTGGCTGCTGAATTCATTGTACTGTGGAACGTTCATCTGGTGCCAGGCCCCGGGGAGCGCCCAAAGCCCAGCGCAAGAGGAAGTAACTCACCGATGCATCATGTGTGGTCTGGAAGGACTGCGGGCTCACGGGAGCCCCTCCGTTGGTGGAGCCCCCGAGAGGACCCTGGCCAGTGGTCCAAGCTATGAGCAGTGCCCTGAGGCATGCACATCGCAGATGGAGGGACGGTTGGAAGCCCCGAGACGCACAGATATCCCGGCAGAGGTGACTCACTTGGCTGGTTGGTAGGATCCGGACGGGAACAAAGCCAACAGGGACGGGCCGAGGAAGTCAGGGAAGGGGAACGTGGCTGAACTCTGCGCTCGGGCAGTGGGCACGAAGCAGGTGGAATTTTAGATCTCGCATGAATGCCTAGGACGGTCAGAGAAAGCAGACGGGAGCAGTGTGACTCTTGCACATACTGGCTAGCCTCAGGTCCAGTGGGCCACTTGAAGGCACAGTAAGTATAATAATGGGCTCCTGGTCATGGCGAAACCCTTGAGTGTTATTCGGTTACCCAGAAGCAGTCAGCCTGACAGATGGTAAGATGGTCTATTGATGATTCCTCAGTTTACAGCATGGACTTCTGACCCAATTATTGGGTCGATACTTAAGGATTTCCAGCTTCTACGTTTTTGATTATAGAGATAAGATTTTCTAAGCTATTTTGGCCCTGTAGACCCCAGGATCAATTAGCCGCTTCCAGAGTTGCCTGCATGGACAGCAGTTTCAGTTACCATGCTGACCTTAAGCCTACCACAGTAACCCTGCCATCTTGTCTCCCTAAATTAAATTCTGCTACTAGGCCTGTTCTACCACAGAACCCTGGAGTCTCCTTTCATATCAGGAACCTGACTTTGGGGCACCCTTGGCCCCAAGCATAGCAATTAGCACATTTTTACAGGATGCTGGTGCTTCTCTTACCCACTAATTTCTCAGTGCCCCTCTTGAAGGTCAAGATTGGGGAAACTGGTGAGTGCATTACCCATAACAGACCTACAGCATCTTATTTCCTTAAATCCCTATACTATGCCAAGGAGTTCCTGACCTCCTGCCTTTGTGTTGGCCTCTGTTAAGTCCAGGATTTCAGAAAATCAACTGAACACAAATACTGATGGCTCAACAAAATCAAGACCTTATTTCTTTTTTTTTTTTTTTTTTTTTTTAAAGATTTTATTTATTTATTTGACAGAGAGAAATCACAAGTAGATGGAGAGGCAGGCAGAGAGAGAGAGAGAGGGAAGCAGGCTCCCCACTGAGCAGGGAGCCCGATGCGGGACTCGATCTCAGGACTCCGAGATCATGACCTGAGCCGAAGGCAGCGGCCCAACCCACTGAGCCACCCAGGCGCCCAAGACCTTATTTCATAAAAGCTGACAAATGGGCAAATTTCTGCCAAGATGGAATGAGAATAAAAGAGAATTCACAAATATAAATGAAAAGTTCAGTGTGACTACAGAGGAGATCCAAAGTCAGCATTTATCATTTTAATTATAATTAAAATTATATTTTATATTTGTATATTATGTTTTTATTTATATATTAAATATATTTAGAATATTTTATATTATATTTTTATATATTTATATTTTATATTATATTTTATATAATTATAATTCCGTAAACGTAAATTGCCGCAGACAACAGCTTACCAAAACTCCCTGAATCGTATGTATAGAGCAAAGCAAGTCACATGCTATCTTCCACAGTAAGCTGCTCACCTTCTCAGGGCTTATAACCTTGTTCCTGGAATGTACTTGGGGTATCGGGACCTCCAACATGCCAGCCCCTTCTCCACCATCTCACTGGATGGGCTTGATTTCACTGGTACCGGACCATGTGCAGATAGCCTGGACCGACCTCTGCGGACTGTGATGGCAGCCCTGGGGCAAACCGTGATGTGTGATGTGGTCTGCTCAATGCTGATACAGACATCTGATCTCTTCCTGAGTGGGATAAAAAGAATGCATTTGTCGAATCAAATCTGTGCTGTCTGATGTCTGATCTCTTCCTGAGTGGAACCTGTGTACCTGAGGGCATATAAATCTGCTTTAGAAGACAGTGCCAGGTCTGCAAGCAGGACCATTACTTGGTTGAACTTGTCTGTAGTCTATAGTCCGTGTGGTCTGTAGGGTTTCCCGAGCTCCTAAACAGCCTGAACTACTGAACTAGATAGCGGTGTGAGAGGCACTCTGCCAACGTATCCCAAAGATCTAGAGGAGCACTACTCTCTGCCACTCCCTCCCGTCCAAGCGCAGTGCTGTTTTTGATGTACTATCCTCTCTGGAAGTACATGTCAGAGGCCTCCCTCTCTTGCCTTCCCCACTGCAGTGACCCTCAGCCGAAGACCAGGGATCCAGAGCAGGGGTTAATCCAATCGCCAAGAATGCCAATCTGTCCAACAGTACAGAACCTTTCTTACAGGGCTGATTTCGCTACTGCCGTTAGTGAATGTCCAAAACAAGGGAACCAGAGCTGAGCCCCCCAGTACAGCACTGTTCCCTGGGACTTGGTGTCAAGTTGACCATTTTGCCAAAAGGCCACCATTCTCACAATAGAAAGCATAACCCAGGTAGGGGTTTTCTTTCCTGACCACAGTACCTAGGCCAGCACCCCTATCCAAAGATGACAAAACAGGGGCGCCTGGGTGGCTCAGCTGAAGCATCCACCTTCGGCTCAGGTCATGATCTCAGGGTCCTGGGATGGAGCCCCATGTCGGGCTCTTGGCTCAGCAGGGAGCCTGCTTGTCCTTCTGCTGCTCCCCCTGCTTGTGTGCTCTCTCTCCCTTAAATAAAAATCTTTTAAAAAGCGCAGGGGGTGGGGGAGGTCACTTACAAAATGATTGAACAGGATAGGACCTCGTACACTGTCTCAGGCCAGAAGAACAACTCTGCTGCAAAGTGGGGGGGGGGGGGGAGGGAACACACCCACCATGAAAGGCCACACCGGCTATGTTACATAGCTCACCTTCCGCAGCGTGCTGGAATGGCCTTGCGAGGGTATAGCACATGCCCAGTTCAAAAGGGGTACTCTGTAGGGTCAGCGTGTTGTCCTTCCAAACGCAGCTTGTGAGCCAGGTAAGACCTGCGGAGCTGTGTCCCCAGAGCGGAGGACATGGGTCTGTGTACCACCACCATTACCAATGATTAGCTCCAGGGACTTCGTGCTTCCCATACCCACAGCTCTGGGCTCTGCAGTGTTCCAGGTCTTGATCCCCAAAGATAAGAACTTTTCACCAAGAGACAACAAATTTTCTAGTTAATTGCCAGCTACAGGTGCCACGTGGGCATTGTGCTCCTTGTGTCCAGGAGCCAGCGGGCCAGAAGTCCCTCTTTCTGTAGAGCCTCCCAAGGCATGACAAGGAAGAGGGCGCAGGGCTACTTACACAACAGGATGAGGAGGAAAGAATGGATTCTGGAGATCCGCACAGGTGCTGCTTGAATTTACCATCACCTCTGGTCAGGGCAGGCCACGGTAACCATGGCTCAGACCCCTCAGGAAGGAGGTGAGCCACCGAGCCAGCAGAGGTCCCAGAAAGGCTCCCAGGTGAGAGAGGACAGCACCAGTATGGGCCAGTTGGTCCTAATGACCTGCCTCAGGATCTCCCCAGACAGACCCAACGCTGGAAAAATGGTGCTCAGCAGTGGAAGGGTCCGACTGTGGTGACAGAGGTGGGCTGCCCAGCCCTCCTCAAGGAAGGACTTGCTGCCCAGTGGCAGGGAGAGTGGCCCGCAGGCTGCCTCCCATTGCCGGCTTCTGTGGAGCTGGCCCCAGCTAAAAAGAACTGCCTAACATGGGGCGCTCCCCTTCCCAGGGCAGCAGGCCTCCAGGGACAGAGCGCCAGAGACCTGCCCATCTGGGCCCAACATGAGACACTCCTGAGCTGCACTAGCTTCAGAGCCCCCTACCAACATGGCAAGCATCTCTACCACCTCTGTGGCACCTCCCCACTTGCCCTGACCCACTACCCTTCCTTCGCCTCACAGCAGCTGGTCCTCAACGAGCACTTGCATTCCAAACCTCATGTCCAGATCCGCTCCCAGAGAGTCCGACTCGTGACACAGCCCAACCTCCTGTGTGAGGAACAGCTGGGCCGTAAGAACAAACACAACCTGAGCCAGTCGAAGCTAACATCATAATTTATTACAAGGATATTTGGAGTATCTCACAGAAGAATGCAACAATCAAGGCATGAAAAGGGCAGGAGAGGTGAACCTGGACATCAAGACCAGAAGCAGCAGCTCTTGGAGCACAAGTTTCCATGGCTTCATTCTTGTCTCTCTGTAAACAGTGCTTCCCCACATGGGGGCGGGGAAGCCACCGAGAGCACCCACGCTTGTATGTCACAGCTTCAGTTGTTAAAACTATACAAAGAAGGTAGTCCCAGCTTTCCAGAAGCTTTCTAATGGAAGAGACATGTGATAGTTATATTATCACAGTGAGAAGACACGTGTGCGGGTTCATAAAGTGTGGACAGGCATTAACAAGGAACACAGGCATTTCAGGGACAGAAGACTGGCGAAAAGCTTTGCGAAACCTCAAGGAACTGCAAGTAGTTTGAGGAGGCCAAAAAAGTACTGTGTAGGAGGACAGACATTCAGAAATAACAGGCTGGGTTTCTGTAGAAGTCCTCATCTACCATGAGGCCAGTATACTTTAAGTCCACAATTAGCCACATGGTATTTCAACAGAGGAGTGCATAATCAGAATTGCATCTTAAATTAACTACTAAGTGTGGGAAATGGACAAGGGTCACGGTGGGGGTGAGCGTGTCTGCACTTGGGCCAGACCAGCTTGTGCGTACAGTATTTACAGACTCAGGAGTTCGGCGAAATCGACCACCCGAGCATATTGCTGGAATAAGCGGCCAATGAGTACCTCCAGTGGAGATTCCAAATCCCCACTGATCTGCATTTTGCTTTTGGATACAGGTATTGCTGGATAAACTGGATATTCTTTGGGTTTCCTTCTCCTTGGGCTCTACAAGGGTTGATATTGAAATCAAAATGTCCAGCACACATATCCACACAGAGGTAACTGCGTCTGATTACCAAAGCCCACAGAGAAACGCTAAACAGAAGGCCCTCCTAGGCCAGGTTCCAAAACTCAGACTTTATTTAGCAAAAGGAATGCAGTAGGAATTGTCCTCTGCAGGACTGTCTCCAGGCCAGTGGGGGAACCTGAGTGGGGATGCTCCTTCCCCCTGGTCTCCTTACACATTCAACCAACATAACCTATTGCACACCAGGAAGCTACACATAAATCCCTCTATAAAATCGGTTTTCTTCTTCGGGTGGGATCTGTGGTAGGAACCAATGAGCGGAAATATGGGGTCATATTTTTTTTATGGTTTACCAAGGTAATTTAAAAAATAGACACTAAAAATATCTAATTTCAGAATCAAAACCCTTGTGACTTCAGAAAGAGTCCCTAGTGAGTTCTGCACAACATAGCTGGACCTCCACAGAAGGCATTCTGATAAACGAGACTTCTGCTGCCAGCATTAGCCCTTCGGATGACTGCTAACTGGTACTAAGGGAAAAACCTGCTTTTGGGTATTAGATCAATGGGCTAGTGCCAAAACTCTATTATTTAGTGAGGAAAGTACTGGGTTTAACTGCTTAAGAGTAAATGGAATCATCTAGAGTTAAAGAGAGCAAAATTAGGTCACTTTTAGACAACAGACTCCAAGCTCAATCCAAGAACTAATGAATCAACCTCTGGGACTAGTAAAGAGAATCATGATGGATAGAAATTTAAAAATGGGAAAATCTACAAAATAAGACATCACTCTGTCACTACTGTCTTACAAATGAAGTTGATAAAAATCACTTTCAGGGGGGTGCCTGGGTGGCTCAGTGGGTTAAAGCCTCTGTCTTCGGCTCAGGTCATGATCCCAGGGTCCTGGGATCAAGCCCCACATCAGGCTCTCTGCTCAGCAGGGAGCCTGTTTCCTCCTCTCTCTGCCTGCCTCTCTGCTTAATTGTGATCTCTGTCTGTCAAATAAACAAATAAAATCTTTTAAAAAATCACTTTCAGGTATTATGCAGAAAAGTAGGAAGTCCATATATTTGAGAATGAATACAAACTTGAGAACATAGATACTTTTAACTTGGTACAGTGGTTTAGAGAATTACTCTTTAAGTCCCAATTTTCAACAATGATGTTAAAATTGGCAACTAAAGGAAAAAAATACTGCTAGAATCAAAAGTGCAAGACACCATACTGATAAAGCAACTTGTGTATGAGAGAAGTCTTGATTTTTTTCCAAGCCTGGTAACAAGGTCAGGGCTGGATTTCTCTGAATTTCACTATCATACAAAGAATACTGTTGACTTTGTCAAGGAATATTGTAAAGATCACTGCAAAGTTCTACCTAAGCTAAGGGGTGGGTCATGCACTGCCAAAGCGAACCCTACTGGACATGAAAGGTTCACAGCAGGAGTCTCCATTAGAGGGTACAACTGGTGACAAAAGGAGAAACACAGATATTTCAAATGATGCAACAGTGAAAATCCTATTTCTTAATACCAATCCAGTAGTTACAGAAATTCATAGGAAGGCAAAACAGGCTTCCTTGAATACACCAAAAATATTTTTCTCACCACAAGAATCTGGATTTTACATTTTCTGGACAGTGACTCTTAAATTGGCTTCTCCAGCTAGTGTTTTTTACAAGATACTTTAAGAAACACCAGAAATGTAACAGCACACAGCATCATGATATTTCATCAGTGAAGTAACATACACGCTGTATTTAAGTACATCTACTTGATGCACGGAGGTGCCAAGATGAATAGGAACAAGACTGCAGAGCATGACTGCCATTTAGCCTGAGTAAGAGCTGAGTGATAGAGTTCACACACCTGCTTTCTTCTGTTCATTCATGAGTCACTATTGCTAGGTTGTGGTTCCTGCCTTTGAATACTTATTAACCAGATTTTATATAAATTCTCTCAGGTTGCAAACATATTTATATAATGTTGCCTTTCAGAACTGAAGAGAAAGGTCAGCAACAACAGACCCCTTTTATATGCCAACAAGCCATAAGGAAAAAGGATGTGGTGCTATCACTTAAGCTGCGTATTAGCAGTAAGAGGTGTATCGATTGCTCTTTTTACTGTATCAGTGAAACAGAAATACCAGCAGCACGCAGTATGTCCTGACATCAGAGGCACTACCAGGTATGGTATGTGCGTTTCATGCTCGCAATTACGTTTACACATGTGATTCCAAAATATGACACACACTGTGTAACACAGGAAAATAAGCCGTACCACTGAGAAGTGTCTTATTCATATGCTTCAATGACTTCATTTATTCACACATTTTTAAAAACTTCATTCTTCAGAGTGAACACATCAACCATTAGAATTGGGCATTTCTGATAACCCCACCTATTAAAAAATGCATGGCTTCCCTTTATAGCCTTATTTCTAGGGGCACGTTTCCAAGGTCTTTAAACTGTTAGTCTGACCCACATTATGAAATCCCCCCAAATACAATATGGTTGGATTACCTGATGAAGACTGTCCCACATTTAGCATTTCCACTGAGCTTCATTCCTGAGAGTATTTTCTTAATGTACAATGACCTGTGATTCTTGATGAAAATAGGACATTACTTGCTGCATTCATGGGGTTTTTCTTCATTTACTGGACTAGGGTTTACCCCAGTGAGGATACTTCCCAACAGCAAATGAGGTGTCACCTCTGCAAGGCTTTCTGACGTTCACAGTACTTCTCATTGCTTTTCATTTCCCACTGTATGTCTGACAGGGTTTTCAAAGTCATTGCATTTCACAGGTTCATTCTACTCTCAGGGTTCTTACACGAACAGGTTAACCTGCTGAAAGCTCTCCCTACATAACCTCAGAGTTCCTACCCTAAAAGATTACCCAGACAGACGTAAAATGTGATGCGACTATTTATCTCAAAGGTTTACCCTAACTACATTTTCTGATGAACGAAGAGCTGAGAGCTCTGTCAGAGAGTA
The DNA here is from genome assembly GCF_011764305.1 of Mustela putorius furo. Lineage (NCBI taxonomy): Eukaryota > Metazoa > Chordata > Mammalia > Carnivora > Mustelidae > Mustela > Mustela putorius. The sequence continues at coordinate 2,094,806 of NW_025421741.1, read as the reverse complement.
GCAGTAACCCCAGTCCTAGGATTTCTTCGCTGTATGAGTCCTCTGGTGATTAATGAGCTGTGACTTTTGGGAGAAGGCTTTCGCACATTCATGGCACTGGTAGGGCTTCTCTCCTGTGTGTATTCTCTGGTGATTAACAAGCTGTGATTTCTGAGAGAAGGCTTTCCTACATTCGCTGCAGCCGTAGGGCTTCTCTCCGGTGTGTGTCCTCTGATGTGGTATTAGGTGTGATTTCCGAGAAAAGGCTTTGCCACATGCGCCGCACTCAAAGGGTTTCTCACCTGTGTGTGTTCTCTGATGATTGATGAGGCTTGACTTCTCCCTGAAGGCTTTCCCACACTCGCTGCATTTGTATGGTTTTTCTCCTGTATGAGTTCTTTGATGTCTAATTAGTTCCGATTTCTCAAAGAAAGCTTTCCTACAAAGACTGCATTCGTAGGGTTTCTCTCCTGTGTGGATTCTCTGGTGAGTATTCAGCTGTGACTTCTGGGAGAAGGCTTTTTCACAATCCCTGCACCCATACGGTTTTTCTCCTGTATGAGTTCTCTGGTGAGTTGCAAGACTTGACTTCTCACCAAAGGCTTTCCCACATTCAGTGCATTCATAGGGTTTCTCTCCTGTGTGAGTCCTCTGATGGGATATGAGATGTGACTTCTGACAAAAGGCTTTCCCACACTCGCTGCACACATAGGGCTTCTCTCCTGTATGAATTCTCTGATGATTAGTAAGGCTTAATTTTTCACTGAAAGCCTTCCCACATTCACTGCATTCATAGGGCTTTTCTCCTGTGTGAGTTCTCTGATGTCTAACAAGCTGAGATTTCCTGCTGAAGGCTTTCCCACATTTACTGCATACAAAGGGTTTCTCTCCTGTGTGTGTCATTTGATGGGATATGAGATGTGACTTCTGGGAGAAGGCTTTCCCACACTGAATGCACACATGAGGCTTCTCTCCTGTGTGAGTTCTCTGGTGGTTAATGAGACTCGACCGCTCTCTGAAGGCTTTCTGACATTCATTGCATTCGTAGGGCTTCTCTCCAGTATGGATTGTCTGATGTCTAACGAGCTCTGATTTCTCAAAGAAGGCTTTTCTGCAATCACTACATCCATAGGGTTTTGTTCCTGTGTGAGTCCTGTGATGTGTAACGAGCTGTGACTTCCTGCTGAAAGCTCTCCCACATTCTCTGCATTCAAAAGGTTTCTCTCCTGTATGAATTCTCTGATGATTAATAAGATTTGACTTCTCACTAAAGGCCCTCCCACACTCGTTGCACCCATAGGGTTTTTCACCTGTGTGTGTCCTCCAGTGTGAGATGAGATGTGACTTCCGGGAGAAGGCTTTCCCACATTCACCACATTCATATGGTTTCTCTCCTGTGTGTGTTCTCTGATGGGATGTGAGCTGCGACTTCTGGGAGAAGGCCTTCCCACACTGGCCACAATCATAAGGTTTCTCTCCTGTATGAGTTCTGTGATGCGTAATAAACTGTGACTTCTGGGGAAAGGTTTTGCCACAGTTACCACAGCCATAGGCGATCTCTCTTATATGTCTGCTCTGATGTTTAATGAGACTTGATTTCTTATTGAAGCGTTTCCTACATTCACTGCATTCATAGAGTTTCTCCCCTAAACGGTTTCTATGATATATGATAATCTGTGACTTCTTAGAGTTAATTTTATCATATTTATCATACTCATAGTATTTTAACCAATTATCAGTTTCCTCAGGTTTGGGATGGAGAAACAACTTATCAAATACACTTAAGCCACCTGCTTCCGTTTTTCCATAATCTGCTTTTGGAATAAGTAAATCTAAGTGATGTTTTAAAAGTAATCCATCTGCATCATCTTCACTGTTTGATTTCCTTAACGGAACAAAGTTCATGCTCAGATTGAATTTTTTCCCAAATGCATCACATTCATGATCTTGCTTCATATTTCTAAGCTTCTCTTGGTTATCCTGCTGCCATGCCATGTGACCATTTACTTGCAAAACTTGTTCTATAAAGAAAGAAAAGCCTGTGAATGCTTCCATAGTTGGGTTTTTCTTGGGTTATTCATCAATTTCAGAGAATGGGCATGAAAGTGGGGGAGAGGCAGAGGGAGAGAATCTCAAGCAGACTTCCCACTGACCCTGCGATCATGACCTGGGCCAAAACCAAAAGGCAGACACTCCATGGACTAAGCTCCCCCAGTGCCTCTTCTATGGCTGTGTTTACAGAATACAAAACTAGCAACACTGTTTGAAGGCATGAATGCTTCCGAAGATTGTCTCTCAGTCCCTAGCATAGGATCTACCCAGGTAAGGGGGAAAAAAAGAAAAGAAAATTCTACAAAAAGGAATAAGATACAGGCAATATAGTAAGTCACCTCTGGTTTTGCCAAATATAAGTTTATAAAATGGAGAGAAAATGTAAAAAATTCATCAAGAGCAAGGAGGAACCAAGAAAGGAGGGTAGAAAGACTGATCCAATATTCTGAGGATTTCCTCCACCCTGAGTGCGTGAGGCCCTAGGGACGGAAAACAGTCAGCCCCTGACCTTGTGAAGTTTACATTCTAATAGAGAAGACAGAAAATCAACAGGATTGTGGGGCGCCTGGGTGGCTCAGTGGGTAAAGCCGCTGCCTTCGGCTCAGGTCATGATCTCAGAGTCCTGGGATCGAGTCCCGCATCGGGCTCTCTGCTCAGTGGAGAACCTGCTTCCCTCTCTCTCTCTGCCTGCCTCTCCATCTACTTGTGATTTCTCTCTGTCAAATAAATAAATAAAATCTTTAAAAAAAAAAAAAAAAAGAAAATCAACAGGATTGATAGAGGAACTACTGAAGCCATTACAAGATTGAAGAATAAGAAATCATTTGTGAAACTTTTTCCCATTTTTAAATTCTCTGGAATTTTGAAAAACTTTCTAAGCACGTTTTCAGTATTATTACCAAGACAGCCATTTCATGGAACGCATCGTCCTTCATTTAATCTGTTCAGGCACAAAACTTTAAGACCTATGTGTTCTTTCACTGAAAATACCCTAAGATAGGGGATGAGGGAAAAAGAGGTGTGGTGGTTAAAATCAGAGTCTAGTATAGAAATATTAGTTTTGAGATGGAGGTTAAGAGTCCGAATAAAGTGGTCATAGGAAACGTGAGAGCAGAAAATGAAGTCTTTGTAAATTAAACTTGCAACTTTGCATTACTTTAAATATTACATTGTTAGACTAAGTACACATTTGGAAATTTTTACTTTTTTCTCACTAGAAAAATGGGACTGCTTTATGGTTGGTCATTTGTGGTATATCCCAGATACCCCAACTCTCTCCACTTTTCTCAGTGAAATATCCTTCCACCTGGTTTCCCTGCTTCCCATTACATTTTCAACAATGTACTCAGGTCAGTACATTGTTAAGAGTCAGGTCAGACTTTTAAAAATGTAATCTGAGCATGGGTGGTTGAGTTGGCTAAGTGCCCAACTCTTGTTTACAGCTCAAGTCATGATCTCAGGGTTGTGGGACCGGGGGGCTCTGTGCTCAGTAAGGTTCTGCTTGTCTCCCTCCCCAACTCCCTCTGCCCTTCCCTCCATTTGCACGCATGCTCTCTTAAATAAACAAATCTTTAAAACAACAACGTGTAAATCAGGGCACCAGGGTGGCTCAGTTGGTTAAGCGTCATCAGCTCAGGTCATGATCCCAGGTTCCTGTGCATCAGGCTCCCCATTCAGTGGAGAGTCTGCTTCTCTCTCTCCCTGTACCTGTCCCCTTGCTTGTGCGCACGTGCGCATGCTCTCTCTCTCAAATAAATAAAATCTTTTTAGAAAATGTAAAATTTTTATTTATTTTTTAAATTACTTTTTTAAATTTAAAATTACTTCAATCAGGGGCGCCTGGGTGGCTCAGTGGGTTAACACCTCTGCCTTCGGCTCAGGTCATGGTCCCGGGGTCCTGGGATCGAGCCCCACATCAGGCTCTCTGCTCAGCGGGGAGCCTGCTTCCTCCTCTCTCTCTGCCTGCCTCTCTGCCTATCTGTGATCTCTGTCAAATAAATAAATAAAATCTTAAAAAAAAAATTACTTCAATCAATCTAACCACCTTCCTACTGCTTACAAGTCAATGTATGACCTAGGTCTCACACACAGCACACTATCTCCCTGGCACACAGACCCCCAGACAGAAAGGCTTCCTTTCTGTTATCCTGAAGTCACCAAGTCCCTTCATAACCTAATACATTCATATTTGTCATTCCTTCAGGGAACACTTTCCCCCAATTCACACAGCTCACTCATTTTGGTCTTTGTGTCTAGAACTGGCCTCTCCACGTGACTGTGTTGTGCACTGAACATTTGTGCAGTCCCCTTACCACCCCCACCCCCAAACCTCTATGTTGAAGCCCTAACCAACAGTGTAGCTGTATTTGGAAATGGGATCTCAAAGGAATTAAGGCTAAATGAGAACAAGGGGTGGGGCCCTGATCCAAAAGGATGTATCCTTATCAGAAACACCAGAGCAGACCTCACCCCTTGCACAAATGAAGAAGCAAGGCCACAGAAGGCCAAAGCCACAAGGCCACAAGGCAGCTCTGTGCAAGCCAGCCCAACCACATTCATCAGAACCCAATCACACAGGCGCCCTTGACCTTGACCTCCAGAATTGTGCCTTGACCCTGGCCTCCAGAATTGTGCCAACAGCCTTCTGCTATTTATCTGCCTGTGGCATTTTGTTACGGCAGCCTAAAGAGAGCAATAAATCCTCTAAGCTATTATCATCTACCTAATCTACGTCTATGATCGAACTTTCAGGGTCTGGGCTTTATCCTGGTTATTCCAGCTTGATTTCCTTTGTCCTCCTAGGAGAAAATAAGCCCCGCACGGGCAGGGAACTGATCTCCAGTGCTCACCAAGGAACCACACCACCCAGCACAATACCCGAAGAGTGAGAGACATCACTCTCTCTTCGACGTTCTATGGTACATGGCTATTGCAGGGTAGCCCTTGGCTGCCATCTGGAGCCTGGGTTCTGGAATGCGCCCACCACTCCCAGCTGATACAGCAGGGGCTCCCTGTGCTCAGCACCTGCTGTACTGGGAGTCCGCAATGCTGCTGTGTGCCAGGCAGAGGCCCCCGGGCGCTGGGTCCTTAGTGCGCTTCCCTGTGCAGAAACTCTACACACATTACTGCACTTTCATTGTTGGGGTGACCCTCAATGAGGGAGCAGCACAGGACACCTGCCCCCGGATTCCTCCAGCCTCTGTTTGTGCCCTTTCACTGACGAGGAAACTGTCATTATGTTGCTGTTAAGAAGTCCTCGCCAGGATGCGGAGAAAGGGGAACCCTCCTACACTGTTGGTAGGAATGCAAGCTGGTGCAGCCACTCTGGAAAACAACATGGAGGTTCCTCAAAATGTTGAAAATAGAACTGCCCTATGACCCAGCAATTGCACTACTGGGTATTTACCCTAAAGATACAAACGTAGTGATCCGAAGGGGCACGTGCACCCGAATGTTTATAGCAGCAATGTCCACAATAGCCAAACTATGGAAAGAACCTAGATGTCCATCAACAGATGAATGGATAATGAAGATGTGGTCTGTATATACAATGGAATACTATGCAGCCATCAAAAAGAAATGAAATCTTGCCATTTGCGACAACGTGGATGGAACTAGAGCCTATCATGCTTAGCGAAATAAGTCAAGCGGAGAAAGATAACTATCATATGATCTCCCTGATATGAGGAAGTGGAGACACAATGTGGGGGCTTAAGGGGGTAGTAGAAGAATCAATGAAACAAGATGGGATTGGGAGGGAGACAAACCATAAGTGACTCTTAATCTCACAAAACAAACTGAGGGCTGCTGGGGGGGGCGCCTGGGAGAAGGGGGGTGGGGTTAGGGACATTGGGGAGGGTATGTGCTTTGGTGAGTGCTGTGAAGTGTGTAAACCTGGCGATTCAGAGACCTGTACCCCTGGGGATAAAAGTATGTTTATAAAAAATTAAAAATTAAAAAAAAAAAAAAAAAGAAGTCCTCGCCACATGGACGATATCCTGAGTCCTCCTCGCAGCTCTCTGAACGTGGCAGTGGTCTTGAGGACCCCGATACACAGGCCTTGTATAGTTAACTTAGACTACAAGTGCAAGGCACTGAAATGAAGCATAAATGGTCAACGTTTAAACGCTGAATTAGAAACAAAAAACTAGGGAGCTGCCTTCGGCTCAGGTCATGATCCCAGCGTCCTGGGATCGAGTCCCGCATCGGGCTCCTTGCTCAGCAGGGAGCCTGCTTCTCCCTCTGCCTCTGCCCGCTACTCTGTCTGCCTGTGCTCGCTCGCTCTCTGACAAATAAATAAATAAAATCTTTACAAATAATAATAAAATAAATGTAAATATCTTAACTTCTTAACTAATTTCTATGCTCCCCTAAGGTGTTCTCTAGGTCTTTTATTTCCAATCATCTTTAGTCGTCATTCAAATGGAGGCTATCAATGAATGAGGGGCACATAAGAATCACAAGAGTTTCCTTAAACTACCACCTCCAGCTCTAGACTACTCCATTTTAAAACTACACTTACACCACTGTACTGCACCAATTTTACCAGTAATGGATCCATAACATTTACTGTTGGAAAAAAATGCCCAGGTAATCCAATGCACACCTGGCTAAAAGCACCTGAATTAAAACAATGGGCTTATTGCATAAATATTGTCTGACAAGTAAGTGGATATAAACTGTAAGCCTTGTATGCACGCACACAGCCCCGGCACCACCCAGCTCAAGAACATCACATGCACTGTGATCAGGTCTGGGATGCGACTTCCGAAAAAAAAAGAGAGAAATTTAGCTGGAACAGTCAAGGAACATTCTGTGAGTATGAATGCAGCAGAAACAGAGCTAATGCAGAAAGGACTAAGATAAAGCACAACCAAACATTCAGATGCAGAGCAGAAATATTACACCTGAAAACAGAAACGTTTGAATGGAGTTGGCCATGAACTGGGGGAAGGAATAACCAGCTGACAGCCTGCACAGACTCAGACTGCAGAGATCCTGGAGGAAGAGGCCACAGGTTGTAGCAGAAGCTCCTGCCGCCTCAGCTACATTCAAAGGGACCAGCACCTCGGGCAGACTGTGGGGCCTACCCCAGGGACCCACATCCCTCTGACCCCCTCTGCTGGGTCTATATGCAGGGATTCTGGACGTTCTGGGGAGTTAACACCCCCAAGGCAATGCTCAAGCCCGGAGAGGTGGGAGTTAGAGGGTGACCAGCTTCCTGGCCCCATGGGGCTCCCAACAACCACCATGGGTCACACCCCTTCCACCACACACACTGCCATTCCTTCTCCTCCATCTCACTGCTCTTTCTCCTATCACGGTAAACTCACGGCACTCAGACATGTAATCTCAGGGTCTACTTTCGAGGGAGCCTGAAACAACGTCACTTAGCAGATGAGTAGGGCCGGAAAACGGGTCAGAGACAGCTGGCTGATTTAGGAACTGAAATTCATGGTATCATTTGAGAACACTTACAAAAGGTAAGACTCTAGACCCATCAAGCAATTTGGAAAATCCAGGAATGAGACATCATGCGCCTAGTTTCAAGTGTCACTTGAGAAGTTAAAAAGATAGTTTCCAAAGGCAAGAGTCTGAAATAAGAACGTGAAGAGAGAACACTTGAGGTGCTCCATGGTGTCTAATCTACAGGAGAAGTAGAGCAGAGACCAGTATCACAAAAGGAGGGAAAGGACCGCTGTTCGGGAGGGATGAGGAGGACATCCTTGCTCCCCAGGCACTTCTCTGGGCATCGGATGCCTGAATGAGAGCAGAGGAAACCTCCTGAAGGTACGAGCAGGTGAACAGAGGACAGAAGGACACTAAATATGTCAGAAAACCAAACAAGAAGTCGACATCCCAGACCTGACAGCCGGAATATTTCACGGCTTGGACAAGCCGAGAATATTCTGCTTTACGTGACACGCAGAGCAGCCACATCTAAGCGTGACTTACGTGAGTGGCTCAGGTCAGCCATCCTGAATCAGCATGAAAGCTGCAGGGGTCGGGAAGAGCCCTCTCCAGGGCACACGTCACCCACGCCCACGGACAGCGGGGACGGAGTCTCTGCGGCCCGCACCTGTCTGCTTCTCACACCCACCTGGGCCGCCTGTACTCGGGGCCTCCCCGTCTCCGGTCCATGGCTCTTCCCCTTGCTCCAACTTGAAGATGACCTCAGGTTTCACGACTTCGTACCCTGTTTGGGGAAAACACAAAAGCTGTGGCCCCCAGTGCTTGGGCTTTAGGGCCTCTGAAGAACGAGCAAGGTCTGGCATCAGGGGGACACAGTGAAGCTACCCACTGGTCTATCAACAGAGTAAGGAGTTCTCAAAGGCAACAGTCTTCACTGGTGGATACTAGGGTCTAAGACTCTCTGACTTCTATAATCCAAACCCAAAACCATTACTCACTTCAGAGGCTCTGGGCCAGTCTGCCTGGGTGCAAATCCAGACACTTGCACTTCCCAGCTTCCAGTCCTTGGGAAAGTTACTTAAAAGGATAATCATCGTACCAGCCACACAAAACTGCTCTGTAAATAAGGCCACATGTGAACTGTATGCGAAATACCGTACGTTCCTCGCATTGGTGCCGACTACTAATGGTAACGCCACCACCGTCCTGATCAGTTTCAGAGCTGCACATGGAAAGTAAGTCTTCGTTATCCCAAGGTGAGGTACAGATGCCTTCCCTAGTGTCACAGCGCAGGGAACTTTCAATCTCCTAAACTCAGGTCCCAAACCACTAAAGATTTCAGAAGCTGCAGAGCTCTTGCCAACTCAGAAAGTGAGGTGCTGGGCCCGCCAGCAGGTCGTCGGGGAGCTGCCTTACCCAGGGAAACAAGGCTGCTGTAGTTCTCCAACATGACATCCCTGTACAGGTCCTTCTGACTGGGATCCAGGAGCTGCCATTCCTTCTGGGTGAAGTCCACAGATAGATCTTCAAACGAGAACGCCTCCTGTAAGAGCACAACCCCGGTGAGCCTGCAGCAAGGGCCGCTGCGTGACGAGTGCATGCAATTCCATCACAGCAAGCCACGGAGAGGGACGACCGTGACTCCTTCGCATCACGTCTCCGGGAGAAAAATGCCACGATGCACCCTTCCATCCCTCTGTTCACAGGATACCTGACAACTGGAGCTCGCAACTTTGCATCTTCTGAACCACCAACAAAACGTGTACCGCACCGTAGCTGGGGCACCGGAGAAGCGGCACCAAAAGAAAGAGAGTAAAACAGCTTAAAAAGCTGCACAGCCTTGCAGAGGGCTGCAAACCTACACACCTGCTCCAACAACAGGCCATCGTAATAGCAGAGACAGAAATGAACGGAGGGCACAACATGGGTCAGAGCAAGAGCATCAGTCTGAGCATCAACTGAGGCTCTTTCCAAGAGGCAAAGCTTGAGATGAGTTTTAGGAAATTAGCAGTACTTCCCACAAAACAGGGAGGCGGGGCACCTGAGTAGCTCAGTCAGTTAAGGGTCTACTATCAGCTCAGGTCATGATCCCCAGGATCGAGCCCCACATCCAACTCCCTGATCAGCGAGGAGCCTGCTTCTCCCACTCCCTCTGCCCCTCCCCGCTGCTCATGCTCCCGCTCTTTCTCAAATTAAAAAAATCTTAAAAAAAAAAAAATGGGGATGCAAAGACACACTGGGAGCCAACAGCTCCAATGAGACCCCAAAACTGCTGGAATTCGGGAGGCACAAGTGGTTCAGTTAGACAGCATCAGAGGGTGTGAGGTAGGGATTCCAGTAAAGGCCATGTGGGAAGCGGGGCTAACTGGAGTTAACCAACCTAGACACTTTTCCTTTCTTTTTTTATTTCTCTTCAAATTATTTATTTATTTATTTAAGATTTTTTATTTATTTATTTGACAGAGAGATCACAAGCAGAAATATGGAAGCAAAAACACAACACTAAACATTCTGATACAAGCATAACCTTGATAACAAAACTCAGTAAGAATATTGCAAGAAAGGAAAAGCAAAGGCCAAATTACAGATGAACCTTGTTGTGAAAATCCTAACCGACACGTTACCACACTATGCAGAACAATATATACGGAAGAAAATACATCAAGACTGAGCTGGTTTATTCAGAAATTAAAGGTTGGTTTAACATTAAAGATAAAAAAAATAAAGATATTCACTACACTAACAAGTTAAGAAGAGATATGTGATCACCTTGAAAGATGCAGATAATTTACTAATTAAAAGAACATACAAAGAAACAATAGGAAAAATTGAACTAAGTTGTTAAAAAAGCTTATTAAATTTTCAAAAGGAAGGGGCACCTGGGTGGCTCAGTGGGTTAAGCGTCTGCCTTCGGCTCAGGTCGTGATCTCGGGGTCCTGGCATCCAACCCCACATCAGGCTTTCTGCTCAGCAGGGAGCCTGCTTCCCGCTCCCCACCACCCCCTGCCTGCCTCTCTGCCTACTTATGATCTCTCTGTCAAATAAATAAAATCTTAAAAAAAAAAAGTGGAGGAAAAAGAGGAGGTCAATGCAGGGTATCATTGAATAGCCCCTATGGAAATAATCCATCAAGGCAACAACCACAGACAATGCTAGCAGACAGGAGCTGCTTCCTGAAAGTATGTACCAAAACCTCTGAAATACTCTTGCCAAAAAAGCGACACCTAAATCTGATCAAGCCTCCAGATCAGATCTGTGAAGATGGAGATATCCTTTATCTGTGCTAATTCATGGCTTCTGAGCACTTGAAATGTGGCTAGTGTGAACTTGGGGCTGAATCTAATCATTTTATTTTATTTTTATTCTATTTATTTTATTCATTTTAGTTCTTTAGATTCTATTTATTTGTTCAGAGAGAGAGAGAAAGCACAGCAGGGGGAGCAGCAGAGGGAGAGGCAGGAACCCTGCCAAGCAAGGAGGCTGATGCAGGGACCGATCTGAGGGTCGATCCCAGGACCCTCAGATCATGACCAGAGCTGGAGGCAGACACTTCACCTACTGACCCACCCAGGCGCCCCTAGATTTAATCCTTTTAAATTGAATCAGCTGATGTGGCCAGTGGCTTCTGTACTGGACAGCACAGCTCTACAGAACACACCAGCAACACTAGCAAAACCCGGACAGTGGGAAATCCACAGAATAGACCACCTGGCCTCTTCCGCCAAAAATGTGGTGAGGAGGGACGCCTGGGTTAGTCAGTGAAGCATCTGCCTTCAGCTCAGGGCATGATCCTGGAGTCCCGGGATTGAGTCCCACGTCGGGCTCTTTGCTAAGGGGCGAGACTGCTTCTCCCTCTCCCTCTGCCCCTCTTCCCGGCTCACGCACTCATGCTCTCTCTCAAATAAATAACATCTTAAAAAAAAGAAATGGGGGCACCTGGGTGGCTCAGTGGGTTAAAGCCTCTGCCTTCAGCTGGGGTCATGGTCTCAGGGTCCTGGAATCGAGCCCCGCATCAGGCTTTCTGCTAGGCAGGGAGCCTGCTTCCTCCTCCCTCTCTGCCTGCCTCTCTGCCTACTTGTGATCTCTGTCTGTCAAGTAAATTAAAAAAAAAAAAAAATCGGGCTAGGAAAAAAGACCCAATAGGTTAAGAGGGTCTTAAGAGAGCAGATCAACCAATTACACTGTATGAACTTTATCCAGATTCTGATCCAAACAAACTTCAAACAATTTGCGGTTTTATAAGACAACTGGAATTTTGAACACTGACTCCGGTGATACTAGGAAGCTGCCCTCACTGGACAGCGGGCTGCACTTTCAATTAACCTCATGAACAAAATATGAAGTGAAAGAAACAAAACACAAATTACTATACAGCAGACGACACCAAACTGCAGTGTTAAAGGAACACAAGAAAGAGAAGGACAGAAATGGTTACAACAGACGTCAGCGTCCCAGTTCCATGTGAGGAGGAAGGGGTTGTGATTGGCACAGAAGGGGCCTCATCTGGGCTGGGAGTCTTCTACTTCTTCTTCTTCTTCTTTTTTTTTTTTAAATTTTATTTATTTATTTGTCAGAAGAGAGTTAGAGAGAGAGCACACACAAGCAGGCAAAGTGGCAGGCAGAGGCAGCAAGAGAAGCAGGCTCCCCACCGAGCAAGGAGCCCGATGCGGGACTCGATCTCAGGACCCTGGGATCGTGACCGGAGCGGAAGGCAGCAGCTTAACCAACTAAGCCACCCAGGCGCCCTGGAATGTTCTACTTCTTGACCTGAATGATGGCTTCATGCATAGGCACTTGGTAATAACTCATTAAACTGTACTTTTACATTTTAGGTACTTTTCCATATGTGAATTCTGCTTCACAATTAAAGAGGCACTTAAATACACAATTATGATTACTAAGTGCTTTGGTATTTTCCCCTTGGGTCACATTCTGTGGAAAAGTAGGAAAAATGACTGTAATACCCATGGACTTACCACATTTCTCTGAGAACATTACCCAAACTATATCATTTATTCAAAGATTTCATCAAAGCATGACCAAGAAATATTTACTTTCTATGAAGAACTAATTTACTTTTACCTTTGGATAACGTAACCCACAGAAATATTCTTATTTCTTTATTACAAACACTAAAAATTAGAAAACCAAGTTGGCAGCTCAAATTCATTAATTATGTAGGACACTATGGTTTCTACAAATTCAGGGGGCGCCTGTGTGGCTCAGTCCATGACGCATCTGACCCTTGATTCTGGCTCAGGTCACGATCTCAGGGATGTGACATCGAGCCTGCTGGGCTCTGCACTGGGTGCAGAATCCGTTTAAGATTTCCTCCTCTCCGGTGTAAGCCTGGCGATCGACAGACCTGCACCCTGGGGCTAATAATCCATCATATGGTAATAACAGATAAGAAATCGTTAAAAAAAAAGAGAGAAAGGTTTCCTCTTCTCCCTGTCCGTCCTCCGCCTCCTCGTCCGCCCCCGCACTCTCTCCCTAACCAAACAATACAAATCACAAGACCTTCTCCCGCTCCAATGATCAATAAAGTCGGGCCTTGAAAGGGCGCCTGCTGGCTCGGTCAGATGAGCCGCTGCCTCCGGCTCCGGTCACGATCGCAGCGTCCCGGGACCGAGCCCCGCTCTGGGCTCCCTGTCCGCGGGAGCCTGCTTCCCCCTCTGCAGCTCCCCCTGCTTGTTCGCTCTCAAATAAATAAAGAAAATCTAAAAAAAAAAAAAAGTCGGCCTTTGAGGCGCACCGGAGCGCGCCGGGCGGGTCCGCTCCGTGCGCGTCTCTGCAGCTCGACCCTCCGCCGGAACCGTCGTTGCTCTTCCCGTCGGTTCCGATGACCCGCTCTTCTCCGGCCTCAGCACGAAGCAGTGACTGACGCAGCCGGTACTGGTCGCCCGTCACGGCTAAGGCTCCGGTCAGCGCGGCGCTCGGGGGCCCCAGTTCCACGCGGCGTCGGCGGCGCAGGAGGCCCGCGGCCTGACCCCACCGCGGCTCCAGGCCTGCCCCGACCCGGGCCGTCCGCGCCGCGGCTCTTCCCCCGCGACCGCCCGACCCACACCCGTTCCCGAGAAGCCGGAGCCGCGGCGCCTCACCTGCGACATGGTCGAGTCCCGCCGAGGCGCTCCGGGCCCCGCCGCGCCCTCCGCCTCCGGCTCGGCCCCGGACGCCGCCAGGTCACGCCGGGAGCGCGGTCCCGGCCGCGGGAGCTCCTCGCTCAGGCCGCGCGGACAGGCCGTTCCGCGGGGCACCGGGTGCGCGGGCGTCGGGTGCGCGGGCGTCGGGTGCGCGGGCGTCGGGTCCGCGGGCGTCGGGTCCGCGGGCGTCGGGTCCGCGGGCGTCGGGTCCGCGGGCGTCGGGTCTGCGGGGCACCGGGTCCGCGGGCGTCGGGTCCGCGGGCGTCGGAGCGGCGCGCCCCGAGGCGTGGATTCAGGCCGCACCTCGATCTCTCCCCGCCTGCCGGGAACCAGGCGCGCGGGGTCCTCTGCGGCTCGGAGTGACGGACACGGTCCTCGGCGGCCCAGGGGGAGCCCAGGACCCGGCGCGGAAGGACGGAACCGGGGACAGCCAGATCCAGACCTTCCGCACGGCGCGCTCGGACGCTGGGCATCGGCCGCTCGCCGCTGTAACGGAGCACAGCTCGAGGTCAGACAGGTGGGACTTGGAGAGCTTCAGCGATTTCTACTAGAACAGACTCGAGGGGCGCCTGGGGGCTCCGCGGGTTACAGCCTCTGTCTTCGGCTCGGATCATGGTCCCGGGGTCCTGGGATCGAGCCCCCATCGGGCTCTCTGCTCCGTGGGGAGCCTGCTTCCCCCTCCCCGTCTGTCTGTCTGTCTGTCTGCCTCTCTGCCTGCTTGTAATCTCTCTCTCCCTGTCAAATAAATGAATAAATAAAATCTTAAAAAAAAAAAAAAAGACTTGAATTTCAACCAACTGTTCCCACCACTGGCTACATGGCTTTGGGCAAAACCAGACAAACTTCCATCTCTACCAGGCAGAGAAAGTCTTCCACAACGCCCTCAATTGACATCAGCCAGTTCTAGCAACTTCTGATGGAAGCGTGTTAAAATCTCCCAATGAGATTACAGATTGGTGAATTTTACCTTGTAATCATATTAATATTTGCATTCAATGTTTAAAGCCATATTGTTCGACATACGGAGGTTGGATATTTCTGGAAGATTATGCTTTAATCATGGTGTAATGGCCCTCCTTACGCCAAATGCTCCTTTCTTAGCTTTTAAGTCTCATTTTTTTACTTACTAAAATTGTGAGGATAAAGTGGACCTTTGGGTCCACTAAACACTGGGATTCTGAGGAGGAAATGAAATAATAAATGGAAAGTGAGTATTCCTCGTAGTAAGAAAGGACAACATGTGAATTTTCTCTGAGCACTTTATAATTCGACCCTCACAGACAAGCCGAGGAGGCATTTAACAGAATTAAACAGGTTACCGGACACGTGCGGGCTCTGAGGGGACACACGCGGCCGGGCAGCAGGACCGCAGCACCGTGTCTCCTCCGTCCTGTGCACAAGGCGCTCTCTGCTCGGAACTCGGCACGTGTGTTTGCACAGACACACGCCGTACATCCTCGAGTCAGCGCTCATCTCCAGGCACAAGTCCGGTCCCCGCGTTTCCACAGGAACACGCAGGAGCGGCCTGCTGCCCCCGAATCATACTGACAGACATCACCTAAAGGAACAAGTGCTTCTTCCCTTTCATGTCTTTCTGCAATTCAAACTTCAGCAACAGCTCAGAAACACTGAGGTTTCTCCGAGTTACACGAGAAACAATGCCTTGAGATAGTGAAAATACACGTATCTTAGAAGAGAAGCTGACACGGGAGCACGATGCAGGTATTAGCCATAATGATGACCGCAGCAGTGGACATGACGGCAAAATTCAGCAACATACACAGGCCACATAAGAAACTATGACCTCCGTTACCACACCCAGACAACCAATCTTAAGGGATAGGGAAACTGTTTGCATCTATTTATGTATTTATTTGACAGAGAGAGACACAGCGAGAGAGAGAGAACACAAGCAGGGGGAGTGGGAGGGGGAGAAGTAGGCTCCCCACTAAGCAGGGAGCCCGATGCGGGGCTTGATCCCAGGACCCAGGGATCATGACCTGAGCCGAAGGCAGACGCTTAACGACTGAGCCACCCAGGCACCCTCTGTTTGGATATTTTTAGCAAAAATGTATATGACAAATAAAATCTACTCTCAAAGAAAAAAACCACAGGGGTACCTGGGTGGTTCAGTGGGTTAAGCCCCTGCCTTTAGCTCAGGTCATGGTCTCTGCTGAGCAGGGAGCCTGCTTCCCCTTCTCCCTCTGCCTACTTGTGATCTCTGTCAAATAAATAAATAAAGTCTTTAAAAAAGAAAAGAAAAAAAACACAAATTATGTACGACTATCTTCGGACAAGAAACATGTAAGCCCCATTGGAAAGAAAGGGAAACAACCAATGGGGACTGTAAAAAGAGGCTTCATACGCGCACAATCTGGTCTTGCTCTGGGATAGGAAGACTTCCCAGTGAAATAATTCAGCCCCAAATTATTTGTATCTTTAGTTGACTCCAACCATAATCTCAAAAAGGTTTTCTTTAAGAAGCAATTCTAAAGTTCATCTGGAAGAAAAAATGTTCAGGAAGAGCTTGGACACTTTTAGAAATACACAGTAACTGGGGCACCTGGGCGGCTTACCAGGTTAAGCGACTGTCTCTTCATGTTGGCTCAGGCTGTGATCTCAAGAGTCAGGCTCTGCTCTGCACTCAGCAGGGAGTCTGCTGGAAGATTCTCCCTCTTCCCCTCCCCCAACACACATGCACACTCCCAAATAACATAAATCTGTTTTAAAAATTACAAAATAATGAATGTGAACAGGTCCACATAATTTTAACGGGTACAAATAATTAAAAACTTTTGACACTGTCTCCATAAGACATGCAGATGCATGAAGCATTACAGCTCAAATTTGGAATTTAGCAGACAATAAATGTGGCATTTCTTTTTTTTTTTTTTTTTTAAGATGTTATTTATTTGAGACAGTGCACACAAGCAGGGGGAGGGGCAGAAGGAGAGGGAGAAGCAGACTCCCCCCAAGCGGGAAACCTGATGCGGGACTCAATCCCGGGACCCTGGGATGAAGACCTGAGCTGAAAGCAAACGCTTAATGGACAGAGCCCCCCAAGGCACCCCAAATGTGGCATTTCAAAGCCATGAGTAAAACTGGCTTGTTTAATGAACAGAAGTGATTAACATTTAAAAGAAAATAAGGCTCTCACAACAAACTAATTCCATATGGATTTTCATTTAAACCACAATAATGCCTTAAGAAAACAGAGGTGAGGCACCCTGAAGTTCATAGCAGCAATGTCCACAATAGCCAAACTGTGGAAAGAACCTAGATGTCCATCAGCAGATGAGTGGGTAAAGACGATGTGATATACACACAATGGAATACTACGCAGCCTTCAAAAAAAAACCAGGAAATCTTGCCATTTGCAATGACATATATTATGCTGAGTGAAATTACGTCAATCAGAGAAAGACAATTATCATGTGATCTCAATGATATGTAGAATCTGAGAAACAAGACAGAGAATCACAGGGGAAGAGAGAAGAAAATGAAACAGGACGAAATCCAAAAAGGGAGACAGACCACAAGAGACCCTTGTCAGCAAACAAACTGAGGGGTGCTGGAGGGGAGAGGGGTATGACAGATGGGGGGCTGGGGGATGGACACAGGGGAGGGCATGTGTTTTGGGGACCGCTGGGTATTATGTTAAGACTGATGAATCAAGGGTGCCTGGGTGGCTCAGTGGGTTAAAGCCTCTGCCTTCTGCTCAGGTCATGATCTCTGGGTCCTGGGTCAATCCCTGCATCAGGCTCTCTGCTCAGCAGGGAGCCTGCTTCCCCCTCTCTCTCTGCCTGCCTCTCTGCCTGGTTATGATCTCTGTCAAATAAATAAATAAAATCTTAAAAAAAAAAAAAAAAGACTGATGAATCACTGACCTGTACCCCTGAAACAAATAATACATTATATGTTAATTAAAAAGGCGGGGGAGGGCGCCTGGGTGGCTCAGTCAGTTGTGCATCTGCCTTGGGCTCAGGTCATGATCCCAGTGTCCTGGGATCGAGTCCCACATCGGCTCCTTGCTCGGCAGGGAGCCTGCTTCTCCCTCTGCCTCTAGCCTGCCACTCTGTCTGCCTGTGCTTGTGCTCTGTATCTCTCTCTCTCTAACAAATAAATAAAATTAAAAAAAAAAAAAAAACCACCACAGTATTTGTGTAATTTGCGGGAAAATTTCCCTATACATAATACAAAGTCAAAAACAATAATTAAAAGAAAAACAGTCAATAAATTAAACTATTAAAATATGTAGGAGCACCTGTGTGGCTCAGTGGGTTACAATGATCTCAGGGTCCTGGGATCCAGCAGGGAGCCTGCCTCCCCCTCTCTCTGCCTGCCTCTCTGCCTGCTTGTGATCTCTGTCAAATAAATAAAAATTTTTTAAAATCTTAAAAAAAAAAAAGGTTGGGGCACCTGGGTGGCTCAGTGGGTTAAGCCTCTGCCTTCGGCTCAGGTCATGATCTCAGGGTCCTGGGATCGAGCCCCGCATCGGACTCTCTGCTAGGTGGAGAGCCTGCTTCTCTCTCTCTGTGCCTGCCTCTCTGCCTACTTGTGATCTCTCTCTGTCTATCAAATAAATAAATAAAATCTTAAAAAAAAAAAGGAAAAACCTTTTTGTGGTTGGAAAAAAAAGTCAAATCCACACAACCGCCCGCTGTATACACACACTGCAAACCAGGAAAATATACGACAACAAATGTCATTTGCTTTGCATTATACTTTCACTTCATTTCACATAATAAACATTCTGGCACTGTGACAAATAAAACTATGTTTAATTCACGGTGTCATTTTAAAATTTACTTTGTAATTGTTGTCAAAAGTTACTCAGTGAAGTTTACTTAGGTTTCAACGAAAACTTACCAAGAGTAGAAAACTCATCATATCAAAATGACGTGGACTTAAGGGGCACCTGCGGGGGCAGTGAGTTAAGCATCCAACTCGCCTTCGGCTCAGGTCACGATCTTGGGATCCTGGGACTGAGCCCTGAGTTAGGCACGCTCAGTGGGGTGTCTGCTTGAGTCTCTCTCTCCTTCTCCCCCTGTGCCTTCCCCACTCCCTCTCAAAGGAAAAAAACCAGGGGTAGACTTGGTATAGAAAACACGTGGAGTTGAGAATTTCAAGTGAACAAGTGTGACAAGCCCTCAGTGTGGTGGTATTATTTCTAACGACATTTGTTATTCAGAAAAATGTAGACTCAATCTCACTCTGAATTTAAACAAATACATTTCTGAAAATTGAAAGTTTTTGACAAGTTTTTCCTGAGCTGTTTTATATGGCTCCCATGTGTCCTCTCGGCAAACGGAAGCCTAAACCCTTCTCTGCACAACTGGCCCAATTTAACCAGACCGCTAGTGTTGTATACCTTGGCAGCTTCCTGTGTACCACGCAGCTCTCCCTGTGACAGCTCTCACGTGTGTCTCCAGAATGAAGGGACAATCGTCACCATCGCGTAGTTCCACTTAGCATCAGGTTCTGAAGGAATTTCAGGGGGAAAGTAGAGAATAATAAAAAATAACATTTATTATTTACTATGACAGATGTATTATACATCATACTGTTTGTTGTTTTTTTTTTTTTTTTAAAGATTTTATTTATTTATTTGACAGACAGAGATCACAAGTAGGCAGAGAGGCAGGCAGAGAGAGAGGAGGAAGCAGGCTCCCTGCTGAGCAGAGAGCCCGATGTGGGACTTGATCCCAGGACCCTGAGATCATGACCTGAGCCGAAGGCAGCGGCTTAACCCACTGAGCCACCCAGGCGCCCCTGTTTGTTGTTTTTTTAATGATTATTTATCTGACAGAGACACAGAGAGAAGGAACACAAGCAGGGGGAGTGGGAAAGGAAGAAGCAGACTTCCCGACGAGCAGGGAGTCCAAAAGGGGGCTCAGTCCCAGGACCCTGAGATCATGACATGAGCAGAAGGCAGATGCTTAACCCACTGAGCCACCCAGGCGCCCTCTTTGGGAGTTTTTTCTTAATGCATCCAGTACCCATTATAGAAAGTCCTAAGGCTCAGAGGTTCAGCAACTTGCCCAACATAGATGACATACCTATGAAGTGGCAGATCCAGCCCACTGGCCCCACTCGGTGTCCCCGAAGGCCTGCAGTCACAGCCCTTCAACAAAAGTTGGGGGTGAGGGTGGGCAAAGGCCCCATTCCAACACTGGTGCCACCCAGTCCCCTGTGCAGAGATAACGCCACCACCGCAAACTAAGAATAAACACAAAAGAAAGGAGGGCACTCGGATGGCTCAGCTGATTAAGTAAGTGCCCGACTCCCGCTCCCGGCTCAGGTCTGGATCTCAGGGTCATGGATTCAAGCCCCGCACTGGGCTCCACACTGGATGTGGAGCCCATCTAAAAACAAACCAAAACCAAACCAAACCAAAGGAAGGTAAGTTCTCAGGGACCAGCTGAAAAAACTGCCCCCACGGAACAAAACAGACGACCTTAACACAAGATATCTGTAATATATCCTAATGGCTTCAAACAGCATACTCCCAATTTTGTTTCGTTAAAGAAATATACATAAGATGTACTAAAATTATACATACGTCAACTGAGTACAAGAAATGTATCAAAACATTAACTGTGACTGTCTCCTGTTGATGGGATCACGAAAGATTTTCATTTGAGTCTATTTATCTAGTCGCTCTAAACTGACAACGAACACATTTTAAATTCATAAAAGAAGGGGCGTCTGGGTGGCTCAGTGGGTTAAGCCTCTGCCTTCAGCGTGGGTCATGATCTCTGCTCATTGGGGAGCCTGCTTCCCCTTCTCTCTGCCTGCCTCTGCCTACCTGTGATCTCTCTCTGTATCACATAAATAAATAAAAATCTTTAAAAAATAAAAAGGGCTGTTTCTGCGCGTGCGAGTGGCGGCCGCGGCGGGTCCCGGCAGGTGAGGGGCGAGCCGGCTCCTGGGCAGCCCCCGGGACGCGGCCTCGGACCGGAG
Organism: Mustela putorius furo; assembly: GCF_011764305.1. NCBI lineage: Eukaryota > Metazoa > Chordata > Mammalia > Carnivora > Mustelidae > Mustela > Mustela putorius. The sequence goes on along the minus strand of NW_025421741.1, from coordinate 2,074,257 downwards.
CCGCTGCGGTTGAGTCCCACACAGAGGAGCTCTCTCATGGGAGTGACTCCCTGGGTCTTCAGGCAGCCACAGAGGATAAACCATCTGTCTGGGGCTCTTTGAAACAGCGGACCAGGCCTTTGTTAATCAACCTGAGCAAGAGGAGGGTGAAAAAGAACCGGAACAAGCCCCTAGACCTACAGGCACGGCGTTCCCTGGCCCGCCGCCTCAGCCTCTCTGTCCCCGACCTCTTGGAGGCTGAGGCCTTGGCCCCAGAGGGCAGGCCGTACTCTGGGCCCCAGTCATCGTACACCTCGGTGCCCAGCAGCCTGTCAACGGCGGGGATCTTGCCCAAGAGCAGCAGTAGCTCCTTGAAACAGTCTGAGGAGGAATTGGACTGGAGCCAGGAAGAAGCCGGCTACCTCCGTGTGGTGGAAACGGACCCCGAGGAGGCCTATGCCTCTCCCGCCGAGGACAGGAGGCCTTCCAGCAATGGCATCCTGGATCTGCTGCAGAAGACGCCGGCTGGAGACGGGCCCTGGAAGAGCCAGAGAAGCTGTGCGAAGTGGCGATCTGAATGCTTCTCTGACATCCCAACAATGTGAAGAACAATCTATGTTTGGGGAAGCCAGTGATGGCTTGAGTAACCTGCCCAGTCCTTTTGCCTACCTCCTCACCATCCACCTGAAGGAAGGCCGGAACCTGGTCATCCGGGACCGCTGTGGGCAAAGTGAGAGGGCAACTGTGTCCTCGAAGCTGGCTGGCCTCCCCATCCCCCAGTGCAACTGCTGTGCTCTGGTTGTCAGGCAACTGTTTACCTTAGAGGTAGAGCGTCCCCAAGGTTCTGAGCCTTCAGTTGAGACCCAGAGAACACAGGCCTTTGGAGGCAGAGCTAGGGAGCTCTCCAGAGCCGTGGATGGCCTCCTGCCTGCCATAGATCCATTTCCACTTGGTCCTAGACCACCTGTGCGGTCCTCCGCTGGTGATTTCTGAAAGCTGGAGACACGTTTCAGGTCTCCATGGATTTCCCTGGGAGATCCTGGTATAAACTGTGATACTGGTTTTGCCAGTGAAGAAACAACACATTTTGAGAAGGGTGAAGCTGTCAGGCGAAAGGTGTTTCGCCCCCGCTGAAGTCTGTGGGAAAGGCACTGAGAATATGGAACCGCTGACACAAGCTGATGATGCCCAAGGTCTGCCCGGGGCGGAGGCCAGTCTTCCCACCTTAAAAACCTCGTGCTTATCAGCAATAAATACAAACCACTGTAGGCTGTCTCTTCAGAATACTGTTGACTTTCTGAAAAAGTTACTGAAGGGCCAGCCTCCTAAATCGTCTCAAGAGACTGGTGACAGACCCATCTTCAAAGCCTCAGAGAAGAATGGAGAAGAGCTTTGGAAGAAAACCCTGGGTCATTTGAATGGAAACCCTCCTGATCTACAGAGTGCAGAACGGCTCGCCCAAGAAACTGCGAGATGGAAGCAGAGACTCCAAGAAATGGAGCAGGAAAAAGAAAGGCTAGAACAGTCAAACGCAGGATTCCAGCAGGCCCTGAACGAGAAAGTCAGCCAGTTAGTACCGGTGGGTGAAAACCTGCTGAAGACCTTCCCCGGGCCCACTCACCTTGGAGATCATTTGGGTCATGTCAACTGTGAGGTCGAGGAAAAGAGGGAAACAGAAAATGATGATGGCCCCATCCACGGGTCAGAGGGTGATCTGAAGGGTGTCACTGATGATGCTGATTCCAATGTGTCCCTTCAAAGTGCTGAAGGGAAAAAGCAGGAACTAGCCAGACAATTGCAGGAAGGAAAGCAAATGAATGAGGAGCTTATGGGACAAATAACAGATCTTCAAGCCAAGGAGGCCTCTTTGCAGCGTGAAAATTCACAGCTTGAAGAGGAGATTCAGCAGCTGAAACAGAAGCTTCAAATTCTGCCTAAATTATATCAAGAATGCATCAGCCCCGTTGAGAGAAAATGGTCTGAGGCAGAAGAGCAGTGCGCAGACATTAAGTGGAATATTTCCTGCACACGTAGAAATATCAAGGCCATGTCTCAGACTCGAGACTTCTACAGGGAGATCGCTGAAGACACCAGGAGAGAATTGGAGGAAAATAGCTTGCACTATCAAAAGGGGATCCTCTTCCATGCAAAGAGAGCTCAGGAAAGCTGGATGGCAGCTGTGCTGACCGAGAGAAGCCTCAAGAAGCTAAAGAAAGAAAGTGATCACAATAGGCAAATGTTCCAGCTTTTCCCAAGTGGCCCTTTTACTCCTGCTCCTCCACCAGCTGCCCACAGAGGCCCAGAAGTGTCAGAGAACCCCTGGATCATCAGCACCCCCAGGAAGGAGAAGAGCCAGGACTTGAGGGCCCAGGCAGCTGGGCCACACCACCAGGGACCCCTGCGGATTTGACTGAGCTCACCGCAGGCCCGTCCTGAACTCCCACAACCACAGTATAACATCTGCATGTGTTTTCTGTCTTTAAAGTTATTTGGACTTAGGGCGCCTGGGTGGCTCAGTGGGTGAAGCCTCTGCCTTCGGCTCAGGTCATGATCTCAGGGTCCTGGGATCGAGTCCCGCATCGGGCTCTCTGCTCAGTGGGGAGCCTGCTTCCTCCTCTCTCTTTGCCTGCCTCTCTGCCTGCTTGTGATCTCTGTCAAATAAATAAATAAAATCTAAAAAAAAAAAAAGTTATTTGGACTTACCTCTTTTTAGTTTAGGTATTATTTAGATAGATAGTTAGATAGTTATTTGATAGTACAATTGCTTTTATTCAAGTAGATTTAGCATTATAGTTTCCAGATAGTATTTTTCTATTAAAGTGTCATTCCCTGTAATTCTTACAGATGGATTATTTTCACCAGACCCTCTAGAACTAGAAAATTTTAAAGATTTAAGTTAAAGATCTCCAGTTACTTTAATAATTATCAAAATTTGGCATGGATACAAACATTTAAAATAATCAACATTATTTTTTAAGAACATTTTTCTATGGCATGAACATTTTTGTGTGCTGTTTTCATACGCAAAAGCTTGTATTAGAAATCTGCACAAGTAAATTAGTATCTATCTGAATAAATTTTGATTTGAAAAACTAGGGAAAAGAAAACCCTAAACAACAATTCCCTATTCCAACTTCATAAAATTTTGATTAGACTAACCTTAAATTCATAAATTATCTTAGCAGAGTTTAAAGTACAATTTTTTCTCCTTTTGTTAACTTTAAAAATTTTTTTCCTTTTGTTTAAGATATTGTTTGCTAAATGTTTAGACATTTCTCAATTTTATGTAGAGAAAATAAAAGTTTTTCAGTGATGCAAGCAAACAGACCTCCCCCAGGTGGTTTACAAGGCACTTTTAGTCAGTTCGGCGGTAATGGAGTAATAGAACAGTAAAGGAAGCTGCCAATTTTTAGAACAATTTTAAAGAGAGAAAGAAAGAAATGATGTTCACACAATTTGTACGATATGCAAGATAAACGTAGCTCGTGTATACACAGAAGGAGAACTGCCCCACGTATCAGACAGATGCTCGGCTCCGCGGAGCTGTGGAAGCAGAAAGCAGAGGGACACTCCCAGATGCTAACAACAGGGGGAGCTGTTCGCACCCTTGGGCCTGCCCGGAGGGAGGAGGGGCACGTGCTGCCGCCAGGGCCCAGGGCAGGCAGATTTAGTGCCAGGCCACCACAACAACGCAAATGTCACCATAAAGCACGTAATTCAATAATTAATATTTTTCTGGAAATCTTTTTTTTCACGTTTCCCAGTGCATATAAAAGGTGTTTATCCCACGACACTGCAGTCTTGTGAGTGTGCAATAGCATTATCTCCAAAAAAATAAAAATTAAGCCTTGTCTAAAAAATAAAAAAATGCCTTACTTATTAAAAAAACATCTTTTTTTTAAAAGATTTTATTTTACTTATTTATTTTATCTGACAGAGACCACAAGCAGGCAGAGAGGCAGGCAGAGAGCGGGGAAGCAGGCTCTCCACGGAGCAGGGAGCCCGGTGCGGGGCTCGATCCCAGGACCCAGGGGTCATGACCTGAGCCGCAGGCGGCGGCTTAACCCGCAGAGCCGCCCAGGCGCCCCCAAAACTTATCTTTTGAAATGTAAAGCGCTTAACCCGAGAACACAGCTCAGTTCACCTCCACACATTTGAAACAAACAACAAATCATTAAAATGACTAAGAGCGTTAATGACCGCGGAAAGCACCACAACTGGGAGAAAGAAGGGAAAGACGGAAGGAAGGAAGGAAAAAGGGACCCTTTCCTGGCACTCCCGCATTTTCAGGAGAGAACCGTGAGCCCCAGAAACCGGGAGCGGACGGTCCGAAGGGCACAGGCGGCCACACGCAGACAGACCGTCGAGCCTCAGCTGCTGCCAAAAACCACTGGGTTATTTTTTCCTCTGGTTTTGGGGGTTTTGTTCTAGTCGAGAAGCCTTTAAAAACAGCTGTACTGATGAGAGGCAGAGCTGGCCTGGTGAGGCCGAACCGGGGGGACGGGAGGTCACCGGACAGCAGGAGCCCAGACCGTCTGCGCGGCCAAGGCGATGGGTGGAGGCGGAGGGGTCCCAGCGACCCCAGACCCTCGGCGCGGCCGGGGGCGGGGGCGGGGGCGCAGGAGGTCCCAGCGACCCCAGACCCTCTGCGCGGCCGGGGGCGGGGACGGGGGCGCAGGAGGTCCCAGCGACCCCAGACCGTCTGCGCGGCCAAGGCGATGGGTGGAGGTGGGGGGTCCCAGCGACCCCAGACCCTCCGCGCGGCCGGGGTCCGGGGGCGGCCCCAGCCCCGCGGGGCGCACGTGCGCGGCTCGCGGCCCCCGCACAGCCGCGGACGCCCGGCGGCCGCTCTTGCAGGCCTCACCCACGAACGCGGGCGGCGCGGCGGGCGCAGACCCCACGCCCCCTCGCCCGGCCCGCGCCCCGCCGCGCCGCCCGCGAGCGACGAACCCCCGCCCGTCCACGCGCCGGCGCGCACAGACCCCCAAGCCTGCAGGCCAGACACGACCCCCAGCTTGTCCCCGCGAGACCCCCGCACGCCTCCTACCCGCCGGCCCGGAGAAATCCGCCCCCGAACACCCGCGAACGCCGGCACCGACCCCGGGCCTCCGTGGGCGGACGCGCAGGCCCAGGGACCACGTGACCCGCCCCAGCGCCCCCAGACTCGCGGCCGCCCCGCCCCCGGCCCGCCCGCGCCCCCGGCCCGCACGCCTCCCTGCCCCACGGGCCGCGGGCGGTGTCCCTGGGTCCGCGGGATCCGGGCGGGGAGGCTGCGGGGCCGGGGGCGCGCGCAGAGACGCCCACACTCGCCTGTCTCTGGGCGCCGAAGGACAAAGAAGGGGCGCAACCCGAAAGCGTCAGGGGCCGTGCGAGGGGAGTACGCGTGCGCGAGTGGAAGACGCGTTTATTTTTTTTTTCTTTTTTCTTTCTTTTTTTTTTTTAAATCAGCTTAAAGACAGGAAGTCGCCTTTGAACTACATTTCCCAGAAGGCTCCGCGGCACGTAGGTGTCCCTACGTCTGGGGGGCGGGGCCGTCTGGAGACGCCTCCGCGACCCCTCCCGGGAGCGAGCAGAGTGAGCGCGCTCTGGGAGAAACGTGGAGGATTAGGATTTCTCTCTCTTTTTTTTTTTTTTTTAAAGATTTTTTCTTTATTTATCTGAGAGAGATCACAAGTAGGCAGAGAGAGAGAGGAGGAAGCAGGCTCCCTGCGGAGCAGAGAGCCCGATGCGGGACTCGATCCCGGGACCCTGAGATCATGACCTGAGCTGAAGGCAGAGGCTTTACCCACTGAGCCACCCAGGAGCCCCAAGGATTAGGATTTCAAAAGACCAGGAATACAAATTCATCAATATGTTAAAGAAAGGGGAAAAAAAAAAAAGACAACTGGCTTAAGATTTCAACTGAGGAAATAAAAAGATATATGAGTACATTTACCCTAAGTTGCTAGGAATTAACAGAAAAGTTAAGATGATCCATAATTCGAGAGCTGTGGGGGAAAGTTATAAACAAGTCACTACCTCATTGTAAGGGCTTACTTAGCCAAAGGGATCCGTTTTGTTGTTTATGCAATAAACTTAGATTGACTCTGCTCCTCCCAGAGGAACTTTCTTGCAAAGCCCAGATACAAGGGTGGGTCAGGCCAGGTGGAGACGTCCAACCAATGGGGCGCACATACTGTCTCCCAAGCTACCAAGGAGAGTGGGCCCCGCCTTATGCCAATTCTGACCAAGGTCATAGGCCAGTTCAAATATCTACTTGGGTAAATCGAAATCCATTGGCCGCCTGTGTGTGACCTAGCATGACTGTGCAGTTTTCTCTGTGTGTTGCCATCTCCTGGGCCACCTCTGTGTGGCCAGGCTCAACCAGCTCTATAAAAGTTGGTCAGTGAGGCTGGGAGGGGTCGCCTCTTTGTGAGAGACGGCCCCGACGGGTAGGTTTGATTCTCGATGCTTGGCACGAAATAAAGCTTTGCTTGACCTTCGCTTTGTATCAGTCTCGCTCCTTTGATAGGAGCGGACTGATAGGGGTACCTATCATTGGGGGCTCATCTGGGATCAAACCACAAGAACTGAGCCAGCATTAGAATTTCTGGGGAAAGGGTGCCTGGGTGGCTCAGTGGGTTAAGCTGCTGCCTTCGGCTCGGGTCATGATCTCAGGGTCCTGGGATCGAGTCCCACATCGGGCTCTCTGCTCAGCAGGAAGCCTGCTTCCTCCTCTCTCTCTCTCTGCCTGCCTCTCTGCCTACTTGTGATCTCTCTGTGTCAAATAAATAAATAAAATCTTAAAAAAAAAAAAAATTTCTGGGGAAAGCCTCCGGAGGTAAGATCTGAGGATCCTGTCTGTCTGTCTGGATGTGGAGCTCCAGGGTATAGCCCAGTGGGGAGAAGCTGGACACAGCCATGCTCCCCAGGGGTGGAATGGATGCATGCGGGGACGCCCCATTCCAACACTGGTAGATCGTTAGGGGGTTCGAGTCCCTCTAGGCAGTCAGGAGATCAAGAAAGTCCCCATCGGTGGCAGGTTCTGGGTAAGGACCACTGGGCCGGTGGTTGGCTATGTCTTGTCATTTTGTTGTCTGTTCTGTTGTTTGTTGTGTTTGCAGGGGACCAAGAAAGCCCCCACCAGCAGCAGGCTCTGGATGAGGATCGCTAGGTCTGCGGTTGTCTTTGTCTTGCCTTTTTGTTGTCTGTTGTGTTGTTGATTGTGTTTGGAGAAATGGGGCAAGTGGGGAGTAAGGGACCTGTGACACCCCTAAGTCTTGTTCTCCAGCCTTTCAAGAATTTTCAAGGTAAAGCCACCCAGTCGGGTGACAAGGTTTACCCAGGAAAACTAAAAACACTCTGCCAATTAGAGTGGCCCACTTTCTGCACAGGGTGGTCACCAGAAGGAACATTTGCCTTGGCTCAGATCTACTCTACCCCGAGTAAGTCTCCATCGAGACCAAATACCGTACGTCGTGGCCTGGTGGTATCTGATAGAAGAGCCACCGTCATGGCTCAAGTCCCACCTTCCCCTGCTAACGAAACCATCTCTCTCCCTCTAAGGCAGTTTGGATCACCATAATCAGAACAGAGAGATGAGGAGGAACCAGGAAAGAAGACCGTCCTACCCCCATCAGATGTGAAGGATGTGGAATTCCCCCCCTTATCTGTCCCCTAAACCTGACTCTTGGTTCCAAGACGCCCTTACCAGTTCACCTCATACGCGGTCAGGGTCCACCTATGGGACCACCAAGCAGAAAGACCGCCTTGATCCTTCCCTGTCCTCTATCCCCCTCTGCCTCCCTCTAACTCACTGGTTACATCGGCGCCGATGCTGCCTCTCTGTGAGGTTGCTCTACCGGTGGGAGAGGGCGCCCCCACCTAACCTCTATCCCTTTCTCCTCTTCTGACATCTGTAACTGGAGGGCCCAACACAAATGCTTTTCTGTCCACTCTCAGGATTTAACTGGTCTCCTGGAAACTGTCTTTCTTACCCACCAGTCCTCCTGGGTGGATATTCAACCACTCCTTATGGCTCTCTTTAACACAGAAGAGAGGGATGGCAACACGTGAGAATCCCATAAGGTGATAAGCGAGAGACCTGGCAGGGACCTCGATCCCCGACTCCTGCCCGAGGGAACCCCCGACTGGGGTCCATACTCCAATGAAGGTGAGGAGAGCCTACGCTTCTACCGCCAGGCTCGACTGGGAGGCCTCCATGCAGCTGTAAGGAGACCCATAAACCTATCTAAAAAAATTAGTGCGGTGACTCAAGGTAAGAATGAGTCTCCGAGAGCTTTCCCAGAAAGGCTTATTGGAGCCTATAAAATGTATAGCCCGACCGACCCTGAGGCACCTGAAAATCAGAGGGCAGTGAATCTTGCTTTTGCCAATCAGTCAGCCCCAACTAGAAGGAGGAAACTTCAGAAAATTGAAGGATTTGAAGGGAAGAATCTGACTGAGTTGGTGGGAATAGCAGAAAAGCTGTTTAACAACAAGACTGCACAAGAGGATGAAAAACAGACCAAAAAACTGGTTACGGTTTTGGCATTGCGTGAGGCGGGGAGGAGACGGGGAAAGAGCGCAACGGAAGGGGAAAGGCAGGTAGGGGTGGTCCGTGCGAGGAAAAGCCTGAGCACAGAGAAGACAGGCGGGAAGACGCAGATTCAGACCAGTGCGCTCACTGTGAGGGAAACGGGCGCTGGGCCAGGGTGCGCCCCGAACGGCAGACGGCAATGCCGGCCCCCAGAGACCGAAGGGGCCGTGGTTCGGAGCCCTCCCCGGACCTCGGGTAAAAACTGAAGCGGAGGGGAAATCAAGTGATTTTTTGGTGGACACTAGAGCCCAATTTTCATCATTACTTAAGCCTATAGGAAAACTAGCTGGAGAGGAAGTCTGGGTACAAGGGGTGAATGGCACAGAAAGACATAAATGCTCAACAGAAAGGACTTTAAATTTGGCCTTGGGAGTAGTCAAGCATAGATTCTTGGTCCTCCCCTAATGCCCTGTATAGCCTCTTGGGAAGAGATCTCCTCCACAACTTACAAGCTGGCATTCAGTTCTTGGAAGGAAACACGACCGTAACCTTGAGACAACCCACTGTGCAGATGCTTGTGGCAGCAGTAGATGAATACCTTCTTTACCAGCCAGTCTCAGAACCAGAGCAGACAAGAGAAGGGAGCCTTCTCCAAACCCTACAGGTCGAGTTTCCCTTCTGAGCAGAAGGGAAGCCTCCTGGCTTGGCCAAGGGACAGCCTCCAGGGGTGGTGCCACGAAAAGCAACGGCCACGGCTGTTCGCGTCCGGCAGCACCCCCTCCCCTGGGAAGCAAAGGAAGGGATCAGAAAACACATGAACCGCCTCCGCGGAGACGGGATCCTAGTGCCTTGCAAGTCTCCATGGAACACACCTTTGCTGCCCGTCAAAAAAGCCGAGACTGGGGAGTACCGACCCGTTCAGGACTTGTGGGAAATTAATAAACAGGTTGAAGATATCCACCCAATGGGACCTAATCCCTATACCCTCCTCTCCCTCCTGGGCCCCAGAAGAATGGCCTATACCGTCTTCGATCTCAAGGATGCATTTTTCTACATGTCTTTAGCAAAGGGAGTCTCAGCCCCTCTTTGCTTTTGAGTGGTCCGACCCACAGGAAGGATTCCAAGGCCAGCTCACCTGGACAAGACTTCCCCAGGAATTCAAGGATTCACCCACTATCTTCGACGAGGCCCTACATGAGGATTTGCGTGAGTACAGAACCTCCAACCTGGAGGCACTCTGTTACAGTGTGTTGATGACTTGCTAATAGCCGCTGAGGACTATGAGTCATATTTGCGGGGGACGAGAGCTCTCTTACAGACTCTGCAGGAAAAAGGGTATTGGGCGTCAGTGAAGAAAGCGCAGCTCTGTCAGAGCCATGTCAGTTATCTAGGCTTTGATCTCCACGAGGGCATGCGTTCACTGTCTGAGTCCAGGGAACAGGTGATCAGCCGATACCCCCACCCCACCACGTCCCGACAAGTGAGGGAGTTTCTTGGGACGGCGGGCTACTGTAGGCTGTGGATACCGCGATTTGCGGAGGTTGCCCGACCTCTCTACGAACTGGCAAAAGAGGGCTCGCTATGACAGAGTGGACAGCTGAGGCAGAAGGAGCATCTCGGGAATTACAGACAGCCTTACTGAGTGCCCCAGCACTGGCCACCCCAGATGGTACCAAGCCCTTCTCCTTGTATGTGGATGAAAAGGCAGGGGTGGCCAAAGGAGTTTTGACTCAGACTCTGGGGCCTTGGCAAAGGCCAGTAGCCGATCTTAGCAAGAAGCTAGATCCAGTGGCAGCTGGGTTCCCCCCTTGCCTCCGCATAATTGCTGCCACAGCCCTCCTGGTCAAGGATGCAAGTAAATTGACTTTGGGTCAAAATCTCACCTTAACCACCACCCACACTATCGAGGGCCTTCTCCAGACTCCACCAGACTGCTGCATGATGAACGTCCGAGTGATGGGGTATCAGGCCCTCCTCCTCAACGAACCAAGAGTGACCTTCCGGCCCCCGGCGGTGCTAAATCCAGCCACGCTGCTGCCGGAGGAGCTGGCTGACCACCCACACGACTGCGGGAGGTCCTAACGCAAGGTATAGGGGTTAGGCCCCGTTGGGTGGATGTCTTCAACCCATTTATTAATTTCCCGCAAGTCCTGAACGGGTCGGTACTCCCCAGTCTCGGCCTTTTTGACGGGCAGCAATTCACAGGAATAAGGCCGGACCTCAGAGACATTCCCCTCCCAGATGCAGAGACAACTCTGTTCACAGACGGGAGTAGCTACATGGTCGATAGAAAGGTGTGCAGGGGGCTGCAGTGGTTTCCCCTGAGCAGGAACTCTGGACGGCAGCCCTGCTACACGGAACCTCCGCGCCAAAAGCAGAGCTGATGGCCCTCACCGAGGCACTGCAGATGGCCAAAGGTAAAACCGCCAAGAGTATTTACAAAAATGGGCTAAATTGGACTATGAAGGGGACTGGGCTAAAACTAAAAGAGGAAATTTAATTCTTCCTCGAAGACTAGGTAAGAAGTTAGTAGACCAGATACATCAGGGCACTCATCTGGGGACAGGGAAACTCAAGGAGCTTATAGGCTAGCAGTTCCTAGTCTCTAAATTAGGGCGTGTGGTTCAGGAGGTAGTTGACAGATGTGCTCAATGCCAGGCAGTTAATGCGGGAGGAACTGGAATGGGAAGAGGGAGAAGGAAAGAGGTAAGGAACCAGGGACTTATTGGGAAATAGATTCTACAGAGATGAAACCCGGGAGATATGGGCACAAGCAGGAGTGGTAGCCAAAAAGCTACGAGAAGAAATAATTCCTAGGTTTGGGCTGCCTCTCGCGATCAGGTCAGACAATGGCCCTTGCATTTGTGAGCTCAGCCTCACAGGCATTGGCCAAGGCTGTGGGCACTAATGGGAAACTACATTGTGCCTACTGGCCCCAGAGTTCCAGGCAAGTTGACAGAATGAACCGGACTCTTCAAGAGACCCTGACAAAGCTAATTCTGGAGACGGGCAGCGGATGGGGGGATCTCCTTCCTTTCGCCCTCCTTAGGGCACGGTGTACACCCTACTTAAACAAGGCGACCCCATTTGAAATAATGTTCGGGAGACATCAACGCCCCCCCCCCGCTCTGCCCTAGGCTACAAGAGGTTGCCCTAGCAGAAATGACAGATCAGTCTGTACTCGAGTTACTGCAGGGATTACAGTCTGTCTTAAAAAGAGCCCACACAGGGATCCGAACTGCCCACACTGAGATGGAAACGGAGGTGGAACCACATCCCTACAAACCCGGGAACTTAGTTTGTATATGTCGCTATCAAGTGGGAAACTTGGAGCCTCACTGGAATGGACCATTTACTGTCATCCTGATGGCAATAAAAGTAGAAGGCATCAGGGCCCGGATTCACGCAGGTCACGTCAAACGAGCCGAGGATGAGGACGTCCCCCAGAGATGGAAGCCGCAGGCGATGGACCGCGCTGACCGTGGACTAAAGCTGAGACTCAAAAGACTATGAGTTCATTGCTGCTCGTATTGTTACCTGTCTGTGTAAGAGCTTCTGAGTCACCTCATAAGACAAAAAAGTACAGGTGGGAAATTAGACGAATGGAATTAGGAAAAATAGAAAAGGTTATACAAAGCGGTGAATGGCTAACTCATCAGCCGACTGTGCACTAATGTTACTTTTTGGCCCCTGCATTATAAACGCCCTAATGTCGTTTGTACAAAAGAAAATTAGAGCGATAAAAATGTTAGTCTTACGTGCTCAATATAACCCCTTACAACAGGAGAATATAGAACTGGCTGAAAAGTCAAGGATTTGATTAAATCTCCAAAGAAAAAGGGGGAATGTAAGAGCCTACTTAGCCAGAGGGAGCCATTCTGTTGTTTATGCAGTCAACGTAGATTGACCCTGCGCCCTCCCAGAGGAACTTACTTAAAAGCTAGTCCGGGAAACCAGTCCCAGGTTGCAAAGCCCAGATACAAGGGCGGGTCAGGCCAGGTGGAGACGTCCAACCAATGGGACGCACATACTGTCTCCAAGGAGACCAAGCTACCCCGCCTTGTGCCAATTCTGACCAAGGTGATGGGCCAGTTCAAATATCTACTAGGATAAATTGAAATTCAATTGGCCGCCTGTATGTGACCTAGCAAGACTGTGCAATTTTCTCTGTGTGTTGCCATCTCATGGGCCACCTCTGTGTGGCCAGGCTCAACCACCTCTGTAAGTTAGTCTGTGAGGCTGGGAGGGGTCGCCTCTTTGTAAGAGACCCCCCAACTGGTCGGTTTGATTCTCAATGCTTGGCGTAAAATAAAGCTTTGCTTGACCTTCACTTTGTATTAGTGTCACTCCGCTGATCACAGACCCATTATTGGGGGACCTATCACCTTACACAGACAGAGGGGTAGGATGATAAAACAAGAATAACCGCAGACATGTAGAAAGTCCAATGAGAATGCTATGTATACTAAGAAATTCGGAATTCTTGGTGAAACAAATGATTCTCCAGGAATGAATGTGTCAGATTTGACTCAAGAAAGGAGAAACCACTTCATGAGTAAAGATGAAGACAGTTTCAGAGATCCTGTGCCAAAAAGCATCACTGAGTTTCTGGGGAATTCTTTTAAACATCCAGTAATCAGAGAATTCTTACAGGTACAATTTTCAGAGGAAATAGAAGGAATTTTTCTATTGATTAATCACCAAAAAGACACCAAAATTGACAAATATATGGTTTGAGAAAGGAGCTCAGACGAAACGGGATTATGATTACCAGTGCAAAAATTATGACTACCCTGAGAAATTATCAACAGAGAGAAGCTGGCAATACCTTAGAAAAATATATTATAACGGAGTGGAAATACAGGAAAATTGATATATTCATTAATATTACCATATCAATAAGTCGAAAGGAAAATATAATCACCTCAATAAAATGAAATGAAATTTTTAAATTTAAAAATACATTCGGTGTGGCACCTGGGTGGCTCAGTGGGTTAAGCCGCTGCCTTCGGCTCAGGTTATGATCTCAGAGTCCTGGAATCGAGTCCCGCATCAGGCTCTCTGCTCAGCAGAGAGACTGCTTCCCTCTCTCTCTCTGCCTGCCTCTCCATCTACTTGTGATTTCTCTCTGTCAAATAAATAAATAAAATCTTTAAAAAAAAACAATAAGGGCGCCTGGGTGGCTCAGTGGGTTAAGCCGCTGCCTTCGGCTCAGGTCATGATCTCAGGGTCCTGGGGTCGAGTCCCGCATCGGGCTCTCTGCTCGGCAGGGAGCCTGCTTCCCTCTCTCTCTCTCTGTCTGCCTGCCTCTCTGCCTACTTGTGATCTCTCTGTGTCAAATAAATAAATAAATAAATCTTTTTAAAAAATAAATAAATAAATAAATAAATAAAAACAATAAAATAAAAGTAAAAATACATTTGGGGGGGCTGCTCAGCAGGGAGTCTGCTTCTGCCCCTGCTTGTGCTGTCTAATGAATAAATAAAATCTTTTTAAAAATTGTCTAACCCTGGGGCGCTTGGGTCTCTCAGTGGGTTAAAGCCTCTGCCTTCAGCTCAGGTCATGATCCTAGAGTCCGCATGGGGCTCTCTGCTCTTCGGGGAGCCTGCTTCCCCTTCTCTCTCTCTGCCTACTTGTAATCTGTCTGTCAAATAAATAAATAAAATCTAAAAAGAAATGTTTAACCCTTAGAACATTTTTTTAAATAAAAACTTAAGATTTATTTTGAGAAAGAGAGAGAATGGGCACAAGCAGGGAGCCCAATGTGGGACTGGATCCCAGGATCCCCAGATCATGACCTGAGCAGAAAACAGATCTCAACCAACTAAGCCATGCAGGCACCCCTAAGATTTTATTTTTAACTTCTCTCTACAGCCAACATAAGGCTTGAACTTACAACCCCAAGATCAAGAGTCACATTATTCGGGCACCTGGGTGGCTCAGTGGATTAAGCCTCCACCTTTGACTCAGGTCATGACCTCAGGGTCCTGGGATCGAGTCCTGCATTGGGCTCTCCGCTCAGCAGGGAGCCTGCTTCCTCCTCTCTCTCTCTCTCTCTGCCTGCCTCTCTGGCTGCTTGTGATCTCTGTCAAATAAATAAAATCTTTTTTAAAAATATTTTATTTTTGGGGCGCCTGGGTGGCTCAGTGGGTTAAGCCTCTGCCTTCAGCTCGGGTCGTGATCTCAGGGTCCTGGGATCGAGTCCCGCATCGGGCTCTCTGCTCAGCGGGGAGCCTGCTTCCTCCTCTCTCTCTCTCTCTGCCTGCCTCTCTGCCTACTTGTGACCTCTGTCAAATAAATAAATAAAAATCTTAAAAAAATAAAAATAAAAATAAAAATATTTTATTTTTGGGGCGCCTGGGTGGCTCAGTGGTTTGGGCTGCTGCCTTCGGTCGGGTCATGATCTCAGGGTCCTGGGATCGAGCCCCGCATCGGGCTCTCTGCTCCGCAGGAAGCATGCTTCCTCCTCTCTCTCTCTCTCTGTTTGCCTCTCTGCCTACTTGTGATCTCTGTCTGTCAAATAAATAAATAAAATCTTTTAAAAATATATTTTATTTTTACAGATCACAAGCAGGCAGAGAGGAGGAAGCTGCTGCCTTTAGCTCAGGTCATGATGTCAGGGTCTTCAGACTGAGTCCCACATCGGGCTTCTCATTCAGCGGGGAGCCTGCTTCTCTCTGCCTCTCCCTGCTTGTGCTTTTTCTCTGACAAAGAAATTAAAAAATTTTAAGAAAGATTTTATTTATTTATTTATTTGTCAGACAGAGATCACAAGTAGGCAGAGAGGCAGGGAGGGGAAGCAGTCTCCCCGCTGAGCAAAGAGTCTGAGGTAGGACTCAATCCCAGGACCCTGAGATCATGATCTGACCTGAAAGCAGAGGATTAACCCACTGAGCACCCAGGGGCCCCAAATAAATAAAAGATTTTTTAAAAAATTCTCTTTCTCCCTCTGCCCCTCCCTGCTTCTTGTGCTCTGTCGAATAAATAAAGTCTTTTTTTAAAAAAATTCAACAGTGAGGGATGCCTGGGTGGCTCAGTCAGTTGAGCTGCCGCCTTCAGCTGGGGTCATGATCCCAGGGTCCTGGGATAGAGTCCCACATGGGGCTCCTTGCTCATAAGGAAGCCTGCTTTTCTCTCTCCCTCTGCCCGCCACTCTGCCTACTTGTGCCTTCTCGCTGTCTCTCTCTCTCTGACAAATAAATCAATTTTAAAAAATCTTTAAAAAAAATTCAACATTGTATCAGATATATTCCTAAGAAGCTTGTCATTCCTATTGATATGAGGAACGTGAGCTTTTTTCCCCCGGTGTATTCTGTTTACTGGCTACTGAATGTGCTATGGACTGAACAACGGCGGCCTTCCCCAGATTGTCTTGTCGAAATCCTGACCCCAGTGTGGCTGTAGTTGGAGATGAGCACCTAGGGAACTTAAGGTTAAATGAGCTTATTTCCATCTTATACACCCAAAATACATCAGTGGCGCAGACACGGGAAAAGTGCTCCAGATAGTTCTGTTTAACACGCGGGACGACGGGAGTCCCCACGCAACAGTCACTGGTCCCCGGAAAATCCCGAATCCACTGAATCGGCGTCCCCCGACGGTCCTGTTCTCTCGGAGCTCTTCCCCGCTCTTCGGGGGCAGCCGCCGGCTCCCGGGCCTGCCATCTGTCACCGTCGGTCCCCCACGAGGGATTCGAGGTCGCAGGGGTCCTCCCCGGCTCCTCCGCCTGCAGAGGGCTGCGTCCCCCGCGGCCCGAGCTCCTACCGCGGCTCGGAGCCCGGCGGGTGCGCGTCCTCCGCCGGCTTTCGTCTGCGCCGTCGCTCCCGCACCGAACCTTGCGGCCGCGCTCCTCCCACTGACCTCGCACCTTCTTTGTCCCGAACCCTCGGAGCACGTGCGCAGCCTCGGGTGCAAGAAAACGTGCTTGGGATCGAGACGTTTTCTTCAAAGTGATCGTCCCCGGGGGCGCCCGCGGGCCCGTCCGTGAAGCGTCCGCCGTGGGCCCGGATCTGGACGCGCGTGTCCGGACGCAGCCCCGCGCCGGGCGCCCTGCTCCGCCCTCGCCCCGCTCGCGACCCGTGGTCTCCGAACGACTCCCCGCGGCCGGCAGCGGGACCTGGGAGCTCACGCGCCGACGCCCGGTCACCGCTCGGAGGCCTTGCTGACTCGCTTCAGTATTTTTCTTTATAAGATCGAGTCTGTCTGTTGGGGGCGGGGGTGCGGGGCGACGCCCGAGCGGATCCGTCCGGGCGGGACCGGAGGCAACGTGGGGCCCGACGGCAGCGCGGCCGAGTCGGCTGAGGCGAGGCCGGCGTCCCCCGCGGTTGTCCTCCGTCGGGGACCCGGGGCCGCCCGCACAGCCGTCGCGCCGCCCCGCAGGTCTTCCGGGGACGGGTCTGGCTTCGGCTGCTCCGGCCTCGGGCGGGACGAGAGTCACGGCCCAGCGCGGGCGGCGCGCGGACAGACTCGGCGGCCGGAAAGCCCGCGCCTCCGCCGCAGGCCTCACGCGGGCGTCGCCTCTCCCTCCGCGGGGCCCGGCCCCTTCCCCGCCAGCCCCCATCCCCGCGCGCCTGCGGGTGCGCCCCGACGGCCGCCCCGACGGCCTCCCCGACGGCCTCCCCGACGGCCTCCGGGCCCTGCGGTCTTCCCGAGCCTCCCCTGCGGTCTTCAGGAGGCTCTCGCCGCCCCGCGCCGAGGCCGGGGGACCCCACTTCCAGGCCAGACGTCTGTGCTGACCGCAGCTGCGGCCTGGACGTCGCCCCCAATCGGAGCCTGCGCCGCAGCCCGGACGCTCTCCGGCTTCTGCGGTCGCGGGGCGCGGGACGGAGGGCGCGGGGCGGGTCTGGCAGCACAGTCGCGCCTCCGGAGGGCGCACGCGACGCTGTCTGTCCGTCTGGCGCAGCGTGCGGGGGTGCGCGGGCCTCGGGTTCTCTTCGCGAAGCCGCAGAACCTCCGCAGTCTCTCCGCGCGGACCCTCGAGGCTCCCGCCGCACCGCCCCGCACGGCCGCCGGGACTTCCCGGGCGAGCGCTCCGGCCGCGACAGCGGGGGCTGCGTGGCCTCTTTCGTGTGTGCGTCCGTGCATGTGCGCGCGCGTGCGTCCGTGAGTGCGTGCGCGTGGGTCCGTGAGTGCGTGCGCGTGTGTCCGTGCATGTGCGTGTGCGTCCGCGCGTGTGTCCGTGAGTGCGTGCGTGTGCGTCCGGGCATGTGCGCGTGCGTCCGTGAGTGCGTGCGCGTGCGTCCGTGCATGTGCGTGTGCGTCCGCGTGAGTCGGTGAGTGTGTGCGCGTGTGTCCGTGCATGTGCGTCCGCGAGTGTGTGCGCGTGCGTCCGTGCATGTGCGCGTGCATCCGTGCATGTGCGCGTGCGTCCGCGTGTCCGTGAGTGTGTGCGCGTGCGTCCGTGCATGTGCGTGCGTCCGCGCGTGGGAGGGCCACCGCATTCCGCCGCCGCCAGTCACTGGCCTCTCGGCGGCAGCCGCGGGACGGCCGCGGGGAGCGGAGGTGAAGGAGGCGAAGAGGCGCCCCCCCCCCCGCAGCCGACGTCCCCCACCGAGGTCACCCGGGCCGGGCTCGGTAACTGCGCACCGCGCAGCCCCACGGGCGCATGCACACGCGTGGGCCAAGAAGCCTGGATTCGGTTTTTCCCAGAAAAGCTGCGTCTACCGGGCCGGCCTCCGCATTCCGTGGAGGTGGTAGCGCTGGGAAACGAATTGGGGCTTTAAAATGTCCCCAAACTGCTTGTGTGACGTCACGATGAACAGTCCTTCAACCTTCGGTAAAATGTGGCTGCTCGGTACTTCAAGCTGGCTACATTCCATCGAGGGAAACTTCTCACTGCCATTCAGTTTCCGTATTTCGTTTTAAGATTTTATGTATTTATTTGACAGATCACAAGTAGGCGGAGACGCAGGCGCAGAGAGGGGGCAGCAGGCTCCCCGCCCCCAGCAGAGAGCCCGATGCGGGACTCGATCCCAGGACCCTGAGATCACGACCTGAGCCGAAGACACAGGCTTAACCCACGGTGCCACCCAGACACCCCTCAAATTCCGTATTTCTTACTGATTTATTCAGTCTTGCTTTTTCTGCTTGGTCCATTTTGGTCATGTATGATTTGTGAGAAAATTGAGAATTTTTTTAGAGAATTTTAAAAAATATTTTATTTGACAGAGAGAGACGCAAGCAGGGTAAGGAGCAGGCAGAGGCAGAGGGAGAAGCAGGCTGCCGCTGAGCAGGGGCTCGATCCCAGGACCATCCCACAGACCCTGCGATCGTGACCTGAGTAGACGCTTAATGTATGAACCATCCAGGTGTCCTGAAAATCAAGAGATTTGATCTAACCTTTCATATTTAGTGGTACATTAATATCCTTAACTTATCCTATAATTTTAACAATCTAAATTGTGTGTATTTATGTCCCCTTTTCTTCTCACATCACTGACAAGGACTTTCTCATCAATGTTCATGCATCTGTCACCCAGATTACAAAGAATTCACAGCCTCTCTTTGCTGCTCCTCCACAGAAGCAGATGACATCCTGAATATTTGGGTTATCATTCTCTTGCTTTTCGTGCTCCATCATTTTATCACAGAAACACGCCTGCCTAAATAATACATAATTCCATTTCACTTACTTTGGGCCTTTAATGAGAATAGCATAGATGAGCTGTACTTTATGTAGTAGTACATAACATTCCATTGGCTCTACATAAGTTTATTCATCCTTTTACAACTTTCCTAGATCTGTTCTAAATGAAACTTAATCTATTGAGCCAACTGTAAATTCAGCTGTAGTGTAAAAAATAATAGATCCTTATACTTTGCCCCAGTGTTAACATTTTGCAAAACTACAGCACATCACAGCCAGAATATTGACCTTAACACAGTCCACGCTACTTCTGCGGATTTCTCTGGTTTCACTTACACTCATGTTTGTGTGTGACGTTCTAGTCAGAGTTATCACCTGTGTGAGTTCATGTATCAACAGCCACAGTCATGACATTGACCCTTTCCCACAGCACAAGGCTTTTTTTTTTTTGGTACATTTTGTACTTTGATACTTTTGGAAATTGATTCATTTTATTAAATCCCATTTTGCAAAGTTCTGCTGGCACGTAGAAATAGAATTGATTTATATACATAGACCTGGTATCTGATGACCTTGCTAAATTCATTTTTTTCATTTAAGTATTTAGAAATGTTTTGATACTGATGAAAAGTCAAAAAAAATCACAGAATCACAGAATTGAAGAATTTACAGAAGAGGGAAGATTCCTAAATAAACTTTACCTATGTTCCCCAGATGTTAACATTTTTACCATGTCTGCTTTCCCTAGAAAAGAACATACTTCTGGAGATGCCTGGGTGGCTCAGTGGGTTGAGCCGCTGCCTTCGGCTCAGGTCATGATCTCAGGGTCCTGGGATCGAGTCCCGCATCGGGCTCTCTGCTCAGCGGGGAGCCTGCTTCCCTCTCTCTCTCTCTCTGCCTGCCTGCCTCTCTGCCTACCTGTAATCTCTCTCTGTCAAATAAATAAATAAAATCTTAAAAAAAAATTTGGATTGAATATCCAATTTCATGTATCTTTACTTAACCTTAAATTAAAAAACTTTATTTTAATTTTAGGCAAACTCTAGTCCCCACACAGGGCTCCCCTCTTTAGTTACCTTTAAACTGGACCAGTCTTTCATGACCTCGATATTTTAAAAAGTGCTGCCATTTTCATGCTCAATGACTCTCGGCCCATGTTTGTTAGATGTTTCCTCATGATTTAGATTCAGGTCATGCATTTTTCACGGGAATACTTCGGAAGTGGTGTCTTTCTCAGAGATCTGTATCAAGAGTTCCATATTTGTGTTAATAGTAGCAATTTTCTGGGATGCCTGGGTGGCTCAGTTGGTTGAGCAGCTGCCTTCGGCTCAGGTCATGATCCCAGCGTCCTGGGATCGAGTCCCACATCGGGCTCCTAGCTCAGCGGGGAGCCTGCTTCTCCCTCTGCCTCTGCCTGCCATTCTGTCTGCCTGTGCTTGCTCTCTCTCTCTCTCTCTCTGATAAATAAATAAAATTAAAAAAAAAAAATAGTAGCAATTTTCAGTGGGGCGCCCAGGTGGTTCAGTGGGTTAAGCCTCTGCCTTCAGCTCGGGTCATGATCTCAGGGTCCTGGGATCGAGCCCCACATCGGGCTCTCTGCTCAGCAGGGAGCCTGCTTCCCCCTCTCTCTCTCTGCCTGCCTCTCTGCCTGCTTATGGTCTGTCTGTCAAATAAATAAAATCTTTAAAAAAAAATAATAATAGCAATTTTCATTTTGATTGCTTAATTAAGGTGATAAATGCCAGATTTCTCTTTTGTAAAGTTCTTATTTTTTCCAATTGTAATTAATAAGTATCTCACAGGCAGATGTTTTAAGACTAATTAAATATTCCCTCATATGGGGCGCCTGGGTGGCTCAGTGGGTTAAGCCGCTGCCTTCGGTGCAGGTCATGATCTCGGGGTCCTGGGATCGAGTCCCGCATCGGGCTCTCTGCTCAGCAGGGAGCCTGCTTCCTCCTCTCTCTCTACCTGCATCTCTGCCTACTTGTGATCTCTGTCAAATAAATAAATAAATAAATCTTTAAAAAAAAAAATCCCTCATAAAATTCTCACCCGCCTAATTTTAATGTCCGTAGACAGTTCTTGCCTAAGACAAATACTACTGTGCTAGCTACCAAGTGGTGATTTTTCTAATTGTGTCTTCTTATGTATTAAGTGATATTTTACTTTATTTTTAAAAATATTTTATTAATTTGAAAGAAAAATCACAAGCAGCGGGGAGATGCAAAAGCAGAGGGAGAAACTCACTCCCCGGTGAGCAGGGAGTCTGATTCCATGACCCTGGGATCAAGACCTGAGCAGGAAAAAAAAAAAAAAAAAAAAGACGTCAACAGAAGGCAGATGCTAAATGACTGAGCCATGCAGGTGCCCCCCGCCCAATTTTTAAGATTTTATTTGACAGAGACACAGTGAGAGAGGGAACACAAGCAGGGGTGAGTGGAGGAGGGAGAAACAGTCTTTCCACAGAGCGGGAGCCCAATTCAGGGCTCGATCCGAGGACCCTGAGATCATGACCTGACCCTAAGGCAGAGGCTTAACCCACTGAGCCACCCAGACACCCCCAAATCTTCATTTTTTAAAAGACTTTATTTATCTATTTGACAGAGAGGAACAGCACAAGCAGGCAGAGCAGCAGGCAGAGAGGCAGAGGGAGAAGTAACCGCCTCCCCCCAAGCAGGGAACCCGACACGGGACTCGATCCCAGAACCCTGAGATCATGACCTGAGCTGAAGGCAGATGTTTAATGACTGACCCACCCAGGTGCCCTAAGTAAAATTTAAAAAGAACAAGCAGCAATTAAAAAAATTTTTTTTCTAATAAAGTGACAGAGAATTTGGCTAAACTGTCCTAGTGTTTTGTAAAACACTAACTTTTAATGAATTGAAACTTTTAGCTGCACAGATGTCTAAGCTGAGTGTTGACAACATGGCCTGACTTCCTGCTGCTCATAGTACAACTTGAGAGGACAGAGATAAACTGAAAAATGAATTGTTAAGAATAAAGGAAATCGATTTTGAGAATTTGAGATTCTCGGCTTCTCCGTGACTGTAAAACAATGAGAAACTCTGCTCTAGGAGAACAAGGGTGTGCCTTGTGAGTCCATCAAGCGTCTCAGCAGAAATGCTACCAACTGGACTGAAGGGGAGAGAGACTGTGAAGCAGCTCGTCGGCTGTCCAGGAAACGGGCCAACAGAGCTCTCCAGATGGGCACGTGGGTCATCCTTAAAGACAAAGGAAGAGCGACCCTGGGAGTAGAGCCACCTCCTCGGTCTCAGAGCGTGAAGCCATCTTTTCAAATTCCAGAGGCTTGTCCAGCATCCAGGGACGACGGGCACGGCCACCGCCCAGGTGGGCTCAGAGGACAAAGCACTGGGCCAAAGAGAATTACTCCCAGGCCTTAAAATCCAATGGAATTTGCCCTGTGAGGTTTTTAACTTGCGTGGGACTCCCAACCGTTTTTCCTGATTTCTCCCTTTTAGGACAGGGTGGTCTATTTCATGTCGGCCTCATCATTGGATCTTGGAAGCAGGTAACGGTCTGGTTTCACACATTCTGAAACAGAGAGGAATACTGGCCCGACGCCGCGTGCCCCATCTCACCCACAACTGATGTAGATGGTACTGAGAGACTTCAGAGTTGACCCCTGGGTGAATTAAGACTTCCGGGGGAGGGACGCCTGGGTGGCTCAGTTGGTTAAGCAGCTGCCTTCGGCTCAGGTCATGATCCCAGTGTCCTGGGATCGAGTCCCGCATCGGGCTCCTTGCTTGGCAGGGAGCCTGCTTCTCCCTCTGCCTCTGTCTGCCTGTGCTCACTCTCTCTCTCTCTCTCTCTGATAAATAAATAAAATCTTTAAAAAAAAAAAAAAAAAAAGACTTCCGGGGGAGTCGGGTGGGGAGAATGTATTCTGCTTGTGAAAAGGACATGGAGGGGGGAGCAAGAAGGCAAACTTACACATTGGATTATGTCCTTCAAAAAAGATTAGGGACATCTGGGCGGCTCAGTGGGTTAAGCGTCTGCCTTCGGCTCAGGTCGTGATCCGGGGTCCTGGGACCGAGCCCCGCATCCGGCTCCCTGCTCAGCGGGGAGCCTGCTTCTCCCTCTTCCTTTGCCCCTCCCCCTGCTCATGCTCCCTCTCTCTCTTGCAAATGAATAAATCTTAAAAAAAATAATTATTAAAGAGTCTAGACCAATACAGGCTCCTATAAGGGATTAGCAAGCACATGAAGTGGTGGCTGAATTCCGCAACGTCACAGAAAATGCTCTTCCTTGCTGGGTGTTCAAGGCCTCAAGTCTGATTGTTGTGATTAAGAGCTAACAGGACGAAAGTAGCCATCGCATCTCCTGTCCCCGATTTCCTCATAAATTAACTCTCCTATGGCAACAGCAGCCCTCAGTGTTCCCAGAATCTGATGATCAGGAGCCACAAGGTTCTTGGTGGAAACGAGCAATAACACTTCACACTCTGGGCTAAAGTTTCCACACTGTAAACAAGAATCTGATTTTCTTCTTGCCTCAGGAAAAAAGCCCTCTTTTGTGACTTACTCACTACTCCCAGCAGCAATTTACTAACTAAAGCCCTTCAGTGATATGAGATAGAAATTCACTCTCCTTAACTTGAGCAGAAAAAAACCATTTTTACTGAAGAGAGGCAGAAAATCAGATTCAAGGAGGGACCACACCCAGACTTAGTCTGGGAAACCAATCCAGCAGGACCTCTGAGCCGAGGCAAGAGTAAGTGAGGCCCACAGGTCCCCTCTGGTTCACAGGCTGAGTCAGAGACTCAGGATCGAGGAACGAGGCGCCCCGACCCGGCAGTGGGTCACCAGTAGCTGGCGGGACAGGCGCCGAGAGACACCAACCCGGGCACGCACACACCAGAGAGGCGCCCAGCCAGAGGAGACTAGGGAGCTCCCGCCAGTCAGCGGAGAACACACTCTGAAAGGCTAAAACAGTCTCTCCCTGCTCTTCACACAGCCCCGTGGTAACCGCCAGACCCACTCCCGCAGACTGCCGAGTAAGTAAACTCATTTGGGGAGCAGATTCGTTCCATTTATTAAATGCCACATCACCTTAGTTGCTAAGAAATAAAGAGACAAAACTGATATTTAGCATTTAATATGGAGAATATTAGGGGATGTTATTCCATAAGCTACCAAATATATGTATGACAAGTTACATTAAAAAATAAAATACCAAAATTTTTAAAAATGCTATTCAGTGTGACTTAGGAAAGTCACAGTAAATGTCCTTTAACCTTCAGAATATGTTCCTTGATGTTTTCCTGACCACTGCTTTATTTACATAGTAAAATAAAAAACAACTTTATACTCCATCCTGAAAAAACCTGGAATGGTTTTTCAAGTAGCTTCAAATCTGGAATATAACTCCCCACACATAACACATTTCCTATGGGAAAATGCTTTCCTGGTTTATTAAATTTGGGAAGTTTTTACGAATTTACGAATTCTCCGGATTTCATCTCTACCATGATGGCGCTGGCCTTCATAGTTACTCCTCATTCCTTCGTTCTCAGCTGCAGAGTCTCATGGGACTTAGTTCGAAAAGCTTCTGCCCCCACACTCCAAACACGATGGTCTCTCTCTGACTTGGCTGACAGGAGTGTATGTCCAGGACTTCCTGCTGCTGCATCCCATCTCCGTTATCACCGGAAGTCCCCTGAGGGTCAACATCCGTGACAAAGTTGCTAACATCTCCTTCATTCTAATTTCTCACTTGTGAGTTTTTCGATGTATACGAAGCCCTGAGTTCCAACAGAAGGATTTCCCACATTCAGAGCATTTCCAAGGCTTCTCTCCTGTGTGAACTCTCTGATGCTCACTGAGGGACGACTTCTGAGTGAAGGCCTTCCCACATTCACCACACTTGAAAGGTTTTTCTCCTGAGTGAGTTTTCTGGTGGATCTGAAGCGACGCCTTCCTGGGATAGGCTTTCTCACATTCGCTGCACTCGTAGGGTTTCTCCGTCGAGTGAGTCCTCTGGTGTATGATGAGCTGGGATTTCCCACAAAAGGCTCTCTCACAGAAGCTACACTCGTACGGCCTCTCTCCCGTGTGCGTCCTCCTGTGTATGACGAGGTATGACTTGCTGCTGAAAGCCTTCCCACACTCGCCGCACCCGTACGGCTTCTCGCCCGCGTGCGCTCTCAGATGTGCAGTGAGCTGCTCCTTCCGGCCGAAGGCCTTCCCGCATTCGCCGCACTGGTAAGGATTGTTTCCCGTGTGGATTCCCTGGTGGACGACGAGCTGCGTCTTCATGTTGAAGGCTTTCCCACAGTCGCTGCACTGATAGGGTTTCTCCCCTGTGTGCATTCGGATGTGAACCAGGAGGTAGGACTTACTCCTGAAGGCTTTCCCACACTCGCTGCATTTATGGGGCTTCACCCCCGTGTGCGTCCTCTGGTGTACGACGAATGGCGACTTCAAACTGAAGGCTTTCCCACACTCGCCACACTCGTACGGCTTCACGCCCGTGTGGCTTCGCTGGTGTAAAAGCAGCTGTGATTTCCAGCTGTAGGCTTTCCCACACTCGCTGCAGCCGTAAGGCTTCCCTCCCGTGTGAACTTCCTGATGGACGATGAGCTGGGACCTGAAGGAGAAGACCTTCCCGCACTCCCCGCAGGAGTAGGGCTTTTCTCCCGTGTGCACCCGCTGGTGAGCGTTCAGGTTGGACTTGGCACTGAACGCCCTTTCACACTTGGTGCACTCGTAAGGCCTCTCTCCCGTGTGAATTCTGAGATGCACAATCAGCTGGGATCTACAACGAAAAGCCTTCCCACATTCGTTACACACACAGTTTTTTTCTATACTATGAGCTCTCTGATGCTTGAGAAAATAGGATTCTTCATATCCGTGGAACTTGTCAGGGTTTTTTCTCAGACAGCTTTTGGCTGAAGCTGAGCTTTGGGTCAGCCGTCTTCCATGTGTGCTATACTTATGGATTCTCTGTCCTGAAGGAACACGGGTTCTGCTCAGACGACGTCTTCCAAACGCAGCACAAGCGAAACTTCTCTCAACGTATTCGAACTCGTCTTCATTTTCCTGGCCCCATTCTTTCCAACCTTCTAGGAAAAATAAATATATATGCATATATATTTTTTAATTGTCGATGTAGCTGATGTGGAATTAGAGAGCTACAGAACTGCCAAGTAATGAGCTTTTTTTTTCTAAATAACAGACCTCAGACACTGGTTCCAAAGAAATACTGGCCAAGCCCAGACGTGCCATGTATCCGAGCTTTGGAGCATGCAGAACCGCGTCAAACAAAATCCCATTACGGAAATGGATGGCAAATTAACAGTGATCAAAAGCGGTTTTTAAAACAGAAGCTTAGGGCCACCCGGGGGGCCTCAGTGTGCTGAGGCTGACTCTGGTTTTCAGCTCAGGTGAGTGGAGCCCACGTTGGGCTTGTGTTTGTGCCTGAGAGTCTCTCCCTCTGCTCCTTCCCACCGTCAACATCCCCACCATGCTCTCTCGCTGATAAAAAAAAAAGAAAAAGAAAAAAGAGAACAAGAGGCTTAAAAAAACTTAGCCTAGGGGCACATGGCGTGGTGGGGCTCAGTAGGTTAAGTGCCTGCCTTCAGCTCAGCTGAAGATCCAGGGGTCCTGGGATCAAGCCCCACATGGGGCTCCCTGCTCAGCGGGAAGCCTGCTTCTTCCTGCCCCTCTGCCTGCCGCTCCCCCTGCTTGTGCACTCTCTGTCAAATAAATAAATAAATCTTTAAAAAAATAAAAACAAAAAAAGAAGAAGAAAAACTCAGCTTGCACTTAGGAGCCAATACCATTAATCTTGTATCTGAATGTTATTATTATTACAGCAGCTTACTCAAAAAGTGAATTCAGAGGATACAGGGTAACCAGCGTGTAACATTCGGATAGGTACAATGAGACATTAGAAGTAAGACTGAATAAGCCATAGGAAAATTAGGGGCAAGAGCATTCCAAACAGATGGAAAAGCACATAAAAAGTTCTTGAGAAGGGGGCACCTGGGTGGCTCAGTGGGTTAAAGCCTCTGCCTTTGGCTCGGATCATGATCCCAGGGTCCTGGGATGGAGCCCCGCATCCTGCTCTCTACTCCGTGGGGAGCCTGCTTCCTCCTCTCTCTCTGCCTGCCTCTCTGCCTGCTTGTGATCTCTCTGTCAAATAAATAAAAGTAAAAATAATCTTTAATAAAAAGACAAAAGTTATTGAGAAGGGAACACCTGTTTGGCACAGTTAAGAAACAGAAAAAACGGGACACCTCACTGGCTCAGTCAGTGCAGACTGCAGCCTGTGAGTCCTGTTGTCAGGGTCATGAGTTCGAGCTCCACATTAGGTATGAAGCATACAAGTTTAAAAAAAGAAAAATATTGGGCACCTGGGTGGCTCAGTGGGTTAAGCCTCTGCCTTCGGCTCGGGTCATGATCTCAGGGTCCTGGGATCGAGTCCCGCATCGGGTTCTCTGCTCAGCGGGGAGCCTGCTTCCCTCTCTCTCTCTCTGCCTGCCTCTCTGCCTACTTGTGATCTGTCTCTATAAAATAAATAAATAAAATCTTTAAATAAATAAATAAATAAATAAAATCTTTAAAGAAAAGATAAAGAAAAATATTTTGAAAAAAGCCTGGGATAAATAAAACCCACTGAGTGAACAGAGTGAGGCAAGAACCAAATAGGCAGGCAACAAGTTTTCATCTTACCCAAAGAGTTTTAATTAGAGGACATCTTGATTCATGTTGTGCTTTTCTAGTTTTTTTTTTGTTTTTTTAAAGACTTTTAAAAATTTATTTATTTGACAGAAAGAAAGAGAGACAAGTAGGCAGAGACACAGGCAGAGGGAGAGGGAGAAGCAGGCTCCCCGCTGAGCAGAGAGCCGGAGGCGAGGCTCAATTCCACATCCCAGAGACCATGACCTGAGCCGAAGGTAGAGGCTTAACCCACTGAGCCACCCAGGCACCCCTTTTAGAGTTGTTGTTTTTTTTTTAAGATTTTATTTACTTATTTCTGAGAGAGAGAAAGAGCGCACACACACGAGCAGGGGGGAGGGGCAGAGGGAGAAGCAGGGTCTTCACTGAACAGGGAGCCCAATGCGGGGGTCGATCCCAGGGCCCTGAGATCATGACCTGAGTCGAAGGCAGAGGCTTTAACCCACTGAGTCACCCAGGCGCCCCTCGTGTTGTGCTTTCTAAAGATGTCTGGCTGTTATGTAGAAAACGATTAGAAGAAGGGCTGAGAGACGGACAAGAAAGCCCTTACAGTAGTGCGGGAAGGTCCTAGCGGTTTGGATTAAATTCCAGAGCTGAGCGCATGTGGCACGCATCTGGAGAGAACCAAGGAACTCTAAAGGACTAGTGAAGGGTGAGGAGAGCGAGGGGGAGCTTCAAGAACTCCAGATTTTAGGCTTGAGAAACAGGAGGTGCTGTTCTCTGAAAGAGAAAATGTTTGGAGGAAAAATGAAGGACTTTATTTGGGATCTGATACACTAGAGATCCCAGCAAATACCCAAATGGAGAGGAGACAGCACGTAGGCAGCAGACCGAAGTTCAGTGCTCAGGGAAAAGCAAGAGTCAACAACACGTAAAAGGTCTTAAACACCATGAATGACGAGACCTTCCAGGGAAGGTGAGCAGAGGACACGTGTGGCCGCATAAGGATGAGCCCAACAGGAACATGATGCTGAGTGTGAGGCCCGCAGGGCACCAGGAAAGACGCACTCGTCAGAGGACAGCCTCATCGTGTCACTACAGCTGTCCTGGGGGGCCACCAGGGGATCTCCTGCCTCCTGGGACCTCCCAATAAACCCTCTCTCCCCACTCATGTGGCAACAGTTCACATTATGGTTTGTGCCTCAAAGCAGGGCCTCTCAAGGACAGGGGTGAGAATACCAAGACCAGCGGCCAGAAGACTTCTCAGGCTTGAATATATGTTCAGACAACTTTCGGTAGTTGGTACTGGCTTCACAGAATTACTCGGAAAAAAAGAAGACAGACTGGAAGCTTGTTGGGTACTTTTTAAAAATAATGTATTTATTTACTTGAGAAAGAGAGACAGAGATAGCGAGAGAGAGCATGAGTGGGCAGGCAGAGGGAGAAGCGGACGCCCCACTGAGCAGCCCAAAGCCGGGTTTGATCCCAGGACCCTCGGGTCACCACCTGAGACAAAGGCAGCCCCTCAACCGACTGAGCCGCCCAGGCATCCCCGCTTGTTAGGTTCTGAAGGAAACCTAAGCCTGGTGGGACAAGAGCCTATGATTCTGTAGCCCCAAACACGCCCAAATCTGCACCAACAGACGGGACCATCTCCCTGAGCGTCACCTTATCCCTGGCCATGCAGGACAAAAAGAAAAGACTGGAGTGAAGAGGAAAGTATGCCAGTGTTAGGGCAGGAAGTCGTCTTTGACTTTCTTTGTGAACGAGGAGAGTGTGCGATGGGCCGGTGGGGGCCGCTACCGGCCTCCGCCCCTCTGCAGAGGAGCTTCCCTGACGGCTTCTGAACCCTTCGTGCTACTGCACGCAGAGACCAGGGGTCCGGTAACCCCACGTCCGTTCGGACCGTGCGGCCGCAGCCACTCCAGTCTGGAGGCACCACACGCGTCTCAAGAGATCCTGGGCTCGCAAGTGGACTCAGGCCCAGGACGAGAACACGTGCCGCCCCGGCCGGGAGGGGACGATGAGCGCACGCGGACACCCGCATTCCTGAAGCTGCGCAGGTGGAGAGAAGGGCCTGCGGACGGCACACTCCGAGGCAGGACTCACAGCGCGTGCCGCACAGCTACGGGAACTTCCTCCTTCCGTGCACCAGGCCTGGCCGGTGCCGACAGTCCCTGTGCTGCCCCAGGAGCCCTTCCCGCCTCGCGGCCAGCTCAGGCGCCGGCAGGTCAGCTGTAAGACAACGTGCCCGCAGGCTTCTGAGACCCCGTGGGGGACGGGTGAAAGGGAGTGTGGGGAAAGAAACGGGACTTATCCCTGAGTCCACGGTGTCCGTGTGTGACGCCTGGCAGGGAGGAACCCCCAGGACAAAGGAAAAGAAAAGCAGGGCATCCGGGGTGAGGAAAAGGCGGCATGGACCGCTGACATCACCAAGCGGCCTGCCCGGCTGCCGGAAGGAGGTCAGCTAGCTACCGCCGCACACACCTAGCACGCGGAGCCGAGCGGGAGGCTCCAGCAGCCCGCCCCGAGTGCAAGCCCAGAGCCGGGCCCCATCCCGGGACCCTGAGGTCATGACCTGAGCCGACATCAAGACTGAGCCACCAGGCGCTCCTGGCATCACTAAGCTTCTGAATTCGGCCGCTGTGCAGCGGCGTCCCGCGGGAGACAACGGTGACCTGAGACTATAAACTCCCGATTCCTACCTCCGGCTGAATCAGAACCTAAGACACGTTGTTTTCTCAGCCCGGCGACAGATGCTTATGAAAATAAACGCGGCGGGAACAGCTACGGAGAAGACCAAGAGCTCGAGCGCCCGCGCCCGAGAGAACAGCATCCGGTCGGGTGACACCGAGGGACAGGCGCTCCGAGGCCGGAACCGTGGCCAGGCCGCAGCGGTCCTAAGCCCCGCCGCAGCGGCGAGCCGGGAGCCGCGCGAGGAACCCGGGGAAGCCGGAGACGAAGAGCTCCTGGGAGCGAAGAGTGGGGCGGCCCGGGGCCCTCCGCGAGGAGTAACCCGCGGCACCGGAGCAGAGCGCCGAGGCCGAGGGCGCGGGGTGGGCGGTGGGGTGGTGGTCACCGCGGGGCGGGGGAACGCTCGGCGGAAGAGCCATCGGCGGCCGGCGGGAGGGAGGCGGGCGATGCGGGAAGAGCGCCTCTGCGGGGGGCAGTCCCCGCGCGCAACAGGGGGCGGGAACGCAGCGGGCGACCGTTTCCGAAGCGTCCGCGAAGGGCCCGAGAAAGCCAGAGTCTGACGTCGGTGGGAAGGAGGCAGCGCGGTCTGCGGCGCGCAGGGCGGAAGACGCGGCGTCGCCCCGCGGAGGCGAGCGGGGTCGGTGCAAGGGACGGGGACAGCGCGAGCCACGCGACGGCGGCGGCGACCAACTCCGGAGGCGCGGCCGGCTGACGCCGCCCGTGACCTCGCGAAGGAAAGCAAGGAACCCCGAAGGGACATCCTGGCAGAGCGCGGGTCGCACGGGCGCGCCGTCCGCTCAGGCCGCGGAGAGGACAGCGCAGGCGTGGGCCGAGCCCCGTCCTCCCCTTCCCTGAGCAGCGGCTCCGACCCCGCGGCCCCGGGTCCAAGGGCGGGGCCGCCGACCTTCCGCAGCCCTGCCGGAGCTCCACGCCCACAGCCCGGCTTCCTGGTCCCCGCGCACCCACCTGGACAGCTCGGACGGGAAACTCGGGCATTTATTATCCATGGCTCCTCTCCTTGCTCCAACTTGAAGATTAAATCGGGTTTGGTACCATGATACCCTGTTGGTGGAAAACCATAAAGGATGTGGGCCAGGCTGCTGGGCACTGCGGGGCCCAGAACTACACGCTGAAACTGCTCGCTCGCACGTGGCGGAAAGACCGCGGCGAGGACGAGGGCCATACAGGCGGCCGGAGTCTTTGCTCTCTGACGCTCAAGCCCATACCCGTGAAGTATTCCGGAGACCTCGGGACAGACCAACAAAAGAACAAGGGTGCCAATTCGAAACGCGCAGCCTGACATCGCAGAGAAGCCGCACTTACCCAAAGACACCAGGTGGCTATAGTTCTCCAGGATCACGTCCCTGTACAGGTACTTCTGCGTCGAGTCCAGCAACTGCCACTCTTCCCAGGTGAACTCCATAGATATATCCTTGAATGACAATAATTCCTGGAATAATATACATCCCATTCAATCGGATACAATCACGTTAGGTGACACGGAACAGATGTACAGTAACTGAGAAAGGAGAAATGTTCCTCCGGAATGGCTCCTGTGCCCAGGTCAGCACTGACTTCCAGAATGAAAACAAAACAAAACAAAAACCAGCACACCTGGGTGGCTCAGTCAGTTAAGCACCTGCCCTTGGCTCAGGTCACGATCACAGAACCCTGGGATGAGCCCTCTGCTGGGCTCCCTGCTCAGCCTGGAGCTGGCCTCTCCCTCTTCCCCCGACCCCCCCCCTGCTCATTCTCTCACTCACTCGCTCTTTAAAGGGAAAAACTTCTGAGCTTCCATGTGCCACATATTGTTTTTGGTCCTGAAGACTTCAGGATGAACACAACCAACTTCTGCCCTCAAGAAGCTTCCAGTCTTGGGATGCCTGGGTGGCTCAGTTGGTTGAGCATCTGCCTTCGGCTCAGGTCGTGATCTCGGGGTCCTGGGATGGAGCTCCATGTCAGGCTCCCTGTTCAGTGGGGAGTCTGGTTCTCTCTCCCCTGCCCCTCCCCATGCTCTTGTTCAGGGAACGTCTCAGAAAATAGAACAGAATGGAATAAGATGAAAAGAAGCTTCCAGTCTTATAGAGGGAAACAAACAACTATACAGGGAGACAAAACAGGTGTTGCAAGTCTTTGATTAAGAAAAAAATTATCGGGACGCCTGGGTGGCTCAGTTGGTTGGACGACTGCCTTCGGCTCAGGTCATGATCCCGGAGTCCCGGGATCGAGTCCCGCATCGGGCTCCCAGCTGCATGGGGAGTCTGCTTCTCCCTCTGACCTTCTCCTCGCTCATGCTCTCTCTCACTGTCTCTCTCTCAAATAAATAAATAAAATCTTTAAAAAAAAAAGAAAAGAAAAGAAAAGAAAAAAATTATCTTGGGGCGCCTGGGTGGCTCAGTGGGTTAAGCCTCTGCCTTCAGCTCAGATCATGATCTCAGGGCCCTGGAATCAAGCCCTGCATCGGGCTCTCTGCTCAGTGGGGAGCCTGCTTCCTCCTCTCTCTCTCTGCCTGCCTCTCTGCCTACTTGTGATCTCTGACTGTCAAATAAATAAATAAATAAAATCTTCTTTAAAATTTTAGAAAAAAATTATCCAGGATATATTTTGCCCAGAAATGGAGAGAACAATTCTAAACACATGGGACGGTGTGACTCTCTGAACTGTCATCTTGACAGGTGCTCAACCCACCTTGAGTCTTACACAGAGTGAGAACTTGGCACGATTAGAAAAAAAAATAAATTGGGTGCCTGGGTGGCTCAGTGGTTTAAGCCCCTGCCTTCGGCTCAGGTCATGATTTCAGGGTCCTGGGATCGAGTCCCACATCAGGCTCTCTGCTCAGTGGGGAGCCTGCTTCTCCCCATCTCTCTGTCTATCTCTCTGCCTACTTGTGATCTCTCTGTCAAATAAATAAATATATATATATTTTAAAAAAGAGGGGTGCCTGGGTGGCTCGGTGGGTTAAAGCCTCTGCCTTCAGCTCAGGTCATGATCTCAGGGTCCTGGGATTGAGTCCCGCATCAGGCTCTGTGCTCAGCAGGGAGCCTGCTTCCCTTCCTCTCTCTCTGCCTGCCTTTCTGCCTACTTGTGATCTCTCTGTCAAATAAATAAATAAAATCTTTAAAAAAGAAAGAAAGAAAGAAAAAATAAAAAAAATAAATAAATAAAGGCCAAACAGATAAACTCCTAGCCTTCTTTCGAGAAAATAAGGGGCCCATTACCCATTGCTGAGGTCGACCAGGGCTCACTCCCGCACAGACCCTGAGCCGGGACCCGTGCTACAGAGCTGCAGATGCCAGAGAGAGGGCGGGCCAGGCGCAGCAGTCCCTACCTCGAGTTGTGCGGCAGTTCTGTCTGTTCAACCTCTCAGTGAGGCTCCCGACAGCTCTGTGAACCTCCCAAAATGCTTGTAGTAAGTTCCTCTCCAGGGACCGAAAGAAAATCCTAACAAGCTACAGGTCCTCACGAGATCATTCAACAAGCATTTCTGAGGCACCGCCCATGGGCCAGGATTGTTCCACGTGCTGGGGGCTCAGCCATGGACATGGTCCCTGGACTTGGTGCGTTTCTGTCCTTGCAGGGGGAGGTGACAGTAAACACATAACCACCCAACAAGCAGGTGGTGACAGCACTCTACCAAGACTCAGGCAGGGTAAGGGGAGAGAGCCCAGGCAGGCAGGTGCAGGCGGATGGAGTGATCAGGAAGCGCTCTGGTAAGGGACTACCTGGGTAAAAACCCAACCGATGGGAGAATGATACCAAGGTTTGTGCAGAAGAGCCTTCCAGGAGGCATGAAAACTAAGGCCCAGGCCTTTGGGGCTCACAGCGTATGGTAAGGACTTGAGATTTCACTCCAAGTGAGGACAGGCCACCCCAAGGCCTCGAGCTCTGATTCCCACCCAAGGTCATTCCGACTGCTGTGGAGAACGGACGGTCCTGGATCTGGGGGCGATGGAGGCAGCTGGAGCCAGGGTGGGAAAACTGGAGTGATACGCAGTGGCTGGACTGCAGGCATCAGGTGAAGACAGAGCAGACAACATCTGACCGGAGATGACCGGCACACGGAGATGGACGTTGAGGAGGACAGCAAGGGTCCAGCGAAGTAAGACGCTGCCCTTTACCAAGGACGGGTGCCGGAGGGATGAGAAACGAGGGGAGTGAGGGCTGCAGAAGCAGCTGGACAGAAGTCCCTGAAGCAGGCCACTGGGGGAAGGGAGGGAACATGCGGGACAGCCATCTGGGTGTCCGCTGAGCCCACAGTCAGGAGGAACTGGTCTGTGTTCAGGGATTTCAGTAAACCAGGAATCTGGTATCTGTTACCCTCTGGGAACTTCTGAAGATGGAGGCTTCTGGAACATTCTGTAAAGGCAGCTGAGAAGTGAAGTAGAGATTCCTGGACTTAAGCACCCCTGATGGGCTCCTGACGCGACGGCACTGGCTGCAGACAGAGAGACCCAGGAGGGAAGAGACAGTGAGTGCAGTTCTGGGGGAGTCTGCCGAGGTAAGTGAGAGAATTATTCACGACATGGCCAAATAGCGTAAGGTCATGTCTCACGCCCTAAGCAACCGCCTGGTGCTGAGCACCACCCACCTGACAAGAGGAGCTTCTCTGGTCTAAGCACTGGGCTTCCCAACCCAGGAGGAGCCCCCACAGGACGTGAGAATGAAGGGACAAGCTCCCCATCTCTCCTCTGCAGCCTGTGTGGGGAAGAAGAGGAGGAGGAATTAAGAGTGTGGACTGGAGGCCCAAAGCCCAAAAGTGACCAGAACCTCATGAGTGCTCACTAAGACAACCCCAGTGGCCAAGGAACGGCAGAGTGGACAGCACGTCTGAGGCCGTGTTGTAGGGAAACGAGGCTGTGGCTTCCTGCATTCCGATCCCGCCCAGGCCACGCGTCAAATCAGCGACTTTTCAGCGGAGGAGAAACACGATCACACCATGTGATCGTGTAAAACCTTCAGGCAGATGCCACGAGAGTGAACATAGACCAAAGCGGCTGAGCACGGACACAGGATGGAAGAAGACAGTGAGGAAACTGCGAGGCTTAGTTTAAGCTTTTTACTGGATTGTGAACTTGATAAGCACAAAAATAAAATATAGAGACACCATTAAAAAATTTTTATTGGTCAAGAATGGTAAAGACGTGAAGAAATTAGAAATAGAAAACTATTAAGAGCATTGCTGAGAGAATCCATAAATCTAAGATAAAGATTTTTAAATACATGAGATTATAACACAGAGGCAGTTCTACTGTATGCAGCCAAGAACCACCCCGCGCGAAGTCACACGGCAAACCCGCAGGGAATCGGGGAGAATGGGGATGGGGCACGACACCTCTGTCAGCAACACGTAAGAAAGAACAGGAACCTATCAAACATAGTAGCAGTTTCCCATGTTAACTGTTTAAGAAATAATAAAAAGACAAGATACCACTTTACCTTGGAAAAGACCTGGTGTTTGGACATAAGAGGGGCTGCAGCTGATCATAAAGTGGTGGAAAGAGCGCTGTGTGAAGCCAGACAGAAGGCTCACACTGTTCCCTACCAAATCCATGGTGCTGAATTCACGTTTTTAAAGCAAACATGGTGGCAGACCTGAAGATATTTGTGCCAGGAGCGCCTGGGTGGCCCAGTGGGGTAAGCCTCTGCCTTTGGCTCGAGTTATTATCTCAGGGTCCTGGGATCTACCCCCGCATCGGGCTCTCTGCTCGGCGGAGAGCCTGCTTCCTCCTCTCTCCCTCTCTGCCTGCCTCTCTGCCTGCCTCTCTGCCTGCTTGTGATCTCTGTCAAATAAATACATAAAATCTTAAAAATAAAAAAACAAAATTTATTCCAACAAATTTTAAAACTTAGAAGAAATAGAAATTCTTTAAGAAAGTAGAAAGGGGGGCGCCTGGGTGGCTCAGTGGGTTAAGCCGCTGCCTTCGACTCAGGTCATGATCTCAGGGTCCTGGGATTGAGTCCCGCGTCGGGCTCTCTGCTCAGCAGGGAGCCTGCTTCCTTCTCTCTCTCTGCCTGCCTCTCTGCCTACCTGTGATCTCTGTCTGTCAAATAAATAAATAAAATCTTTAAAAAAAAAATCTTTAAAGAAAGTAGAAAGAACCCAAGTTGGCCCAGAAGGAAGTAAAAAAAGCAAGACTGACTAATCCATGATGAGAAAGCACACAGAAGTACAACCGAAGGGACACCCTCCGGTCCAGAGAGGCCGCGCGCCCACACTGCACCTGACAGTAAGTTCTACCGACATCGCAGGGACATCAAATTCCCATCACGTCTCCCCCGACGAGGTGCCCAGAAGCCACAGGATGCCCTACGGCGCATGGCACAGACTTGCACAACCTCCCAGACAAACCAGGCAACTACAGCACGAACTGCGGTCTTACTCATTTACCATTAACTTTGATCAAATTATCCGGATAAAAATACTGAGTACAAGCCCTGCACACACATACGGAGCAAACTGTGACAAAAAAATTTCTCTAAAAAATTAAAGCATGATCCAAAATTAACAACAACAAAAACACAAAAAAACCCATCTATGAAATAAGCCACATCAGTGCGCAGCAGAGAACAGCCAACCAGTCATCTCATTGGATGAAACAAAGCAATGCGGTGAAACTCAACCCTTCTAAAAACCCCAGCTCTTCCCAGGTGAGTCAAGTGCTGGGTGTTTCTGTCGCTGGGGGCATCCGTCCAGCCTGAGAACAGGCAGGGGAGCCTCTGATGCCCCAAGGACAGCGGGCTTTCCTTCTGGTACGTGTGGGGAGGCTGGTGAGCACAGGAGCTGGGCTGGCCTGGCGGACGGATTCTCCCAGTCTCAAGGCACTGAGGGCGCAAAGAACTGTATAGAGGAGCCTGCAGTCACCGTCCACACCCTTACCGATGAGACTGCAGGTGGAGGCACCACAATAAAGTGGCACCCTGGCGCCTGTTTGACGACATCATCAGTCATCTCCCTATCTGCGTGGCAGAGGAAAGGGGAAACACTCTGGTGGAAGGTAACACTGAGCTTTGGTCTCTGTGGCTGTACCAACGTAGGTATAAAATAGAAACTTGTGAGACATGTGAAGAGGCAAGAAAACAAGACTGAGAAATCCAAGGAAAAAGCACACAACACAGACTCACAGATGACCCAGAAGTTAGCAGACACACTAGAAACAACTGTCATGAGACTTACTATTACAAATACTTAAAAGTATAGAAGTATACAATAGATTGAAAGGAAACTAGAAATTTATTTTTAAAAACCTAAGGAGACACTGAGAAATAAAGACTGGATATCATATTAAGCGAGCCCCAGCATGACGGCTGAGTACAGGACACCCATCCTTGGGAAGATGCTCCAAGAGAAGGGGACAAACCACCGCTGGCCTGTGCTGATGGGGCACAGAGCCGTTTCAGCGCATCGGGAAAGTGTCTGGTCGTGTTCACCGAACTTAAACACACACACACGCATCACTCCTAGACATACGCCAAGTCTGTGCCCTTGGGAATGTCTGGCACTGAGACTTCTGTGCCGGTCACGTGGGGACAGAGCTGCTGGGGCTCTCCGAACCGGCAGAGGCCAAGGACGCTGCTCAGCGTCCTGCGATGTACAAGACAATCCTCCACAGCGAAGAGTAACTCAGTCCACAACGTCAACAGTGCTGAGGCCAAGAAGTCCTGGTGTTTGCCCAACAGAAACAAGAACTGATGTCCCTCAAAAGTCATGTACAAAAAAAAAAGTCGTGTACAAAAAAAAAGTCGTGTACAAAATGTTTATACCAGTGTTACTCGTAACAGCCAATAACTGGACGCAGCCCAATCCTGGGGATGACTGCGTCTGTGCCAACACCAGAATACAGATAAATTGCAACAAAACACTCATACAACAGAGTCTATCATACAACTTGGACGTCAGTCACAAACTATGCTAAGAGAAGCCAGATACTTTACTGTAAAATTCCAATTATGTTAAGTTAAAAAGGCAAAATTAGTGATGTTGCAACAGGAGTAAAAAAGTATAAATAAAGCAGTGAGGCCTGGGGGTGGGGGGAGTGGCGACAGGGAGAGAAATGGAACCTGCTAGACCACTGGAATTCTTGACACTGATCTGCCTTCAGCACACGCTCCGATTCTGTGGTGTGAGAGAATATTTGGTCAGTCAGATGTCCAAAACGTTTCTCGTATGTATTCGGTCTTCATCCATGGTTTTCTGGTTCAGAGCTCCTAAAACCCTTGGAATTCCTTAAGTGTGATCACGGTATCTTTTGTTATGTTAATGATGCAACCTCTGGAAAGCCCCAAGAGGTACCCCACCAAAGGGCAGCTGGTTCCCAACAGAGTGTCCCCCATCTCTGGGTACAGTGACAAAATGAATTCTCAGACAACCTGCTGGTGTCCAAGAACTGCGTGATGCTGTGTGTAGGGAAACTGCACCCCCAACCCTCTTGCTGGAATTGGGTCCAGGAACCTAAAAGAATATAAACACTCTACTTAAGGTTTATGCATTTTACTATTATTTAGAACTCAATTAAGTTTTTAAAAAGCCAAAAGAAGCTACAAATGGATATATATGTAAAAAATCGTCACAGATACAACTACAAATGTATTTTTTTGCATGGGGAAAAACAGAAACAACGTTACATAGTCTGAAACCCATTTATGTAATAACCCAAACAAACCAAACATTTTAAGGATATAAACGGCTGTAGGGGCACCTGGGTGGCTCAGTGAGTTAAGCCTATGCTTTGGGGTCAGGTCGTGGTCTTCGGGTCCTGGGATCAAGTCCCACATCAGGCTCTCTGCTTGGCAGGGAGCCTGCTTCTCTTTATCTGCCTCTCTGCCCACTTGTGATCTCTCTCTCTCTGTCAAATAAATAAATAAATAAATATCTTAAAAAAAAAAAAAAAAAGACTTAACTGTGTTCTAAGAGAATGCAGAAAAGTATCATATATGTCACCAAAAATTAAAAGAGATAGGAATATATCCATACATGTGCAGAGCTGTTCATGGTTTCAAAGTCTGTAACAGTGACAAGATCAACAACCTAAATTTCCACCAACAAGACAATACCTAAATAAGAATATGGTACATTCATCTTACAGAGACATTTTCAAACTGTAGAATAATTATATACAGAATGATGCAATTCATAAAAACAAAACTTTTCCGGGGCGCCTGGGTGGCTCAGTGGGTTAAAGCATCTGCCTTCAGCTCAGGTCATGATCTCGGGGTCCAGGATTGAGCCCCGCGTCATGCTCTCTGCTCAGCCGGGAGCCTGCTTCCTCCTTTCTCTCTGCCTGCCTCTCTACCTACATGTGATCTCTCTCTCTGTCAAATAGATAAATAAAACCTTAAAAGAAAATTATAAAAATAAACTTTTCCAATGTTTAATTAAGCACACCTAAAATTCCACACCATCACTATAATATTCATAAATAATTTTAATTAGTTATTTTTAAAAATTTAAATGTATTTGTGTCTCAAAAGAATACAAAATTTCAGCAGATCAAAAGCTGAGGCCTGAGAGCAGGAAGCACGAAGCCCTAGTGGCTACCAGCTGTGGGACCCAGGAGGCAAGTCCACGGGCTTAAATGCCCATCAGTGGAGAAACAGTTCAATAAGATGTGGCCCATTCGCCCTGCAGGATCATAAAATGGAGCTATTATAAAAGGAAACGCCCATCCATACGTATTGCCATAAAGAAACTAAAATAAATGTAAAAGAAATGGCAAACTACACAATTCATAGAAGAGAACGAAACATAAAATCTTATTTCCTGTAGAAACAATCTGGACAGAAACCCCCAAGCTACTGACTACCTCTTTTCCAAACTTTTAGGTTTTTTTTTAAACTTTAAGCAGGCTCCATGCCAATTTGGGGCTCATAACCCTGAGATCGGGAGCCTGCTACTGATATTAGAGGAAGGAAATGATAACCAAATGGCTTTGGCTGCGTTACTTAGAATCCCGTTTTCCGAAAGGCCATTAAAAGTCTTTATATTAAAGAGGAAAAGCAGTAAGGCCATCTCCATACGAAGAGGCAAAACCGCCACCAGGGCACACGGTCATACACGCAAAACGTAGAGAAAGACAATGGGAAAGGTCCATCAGAAACCATGGCTGGCGATCTTTTCTGGGGAGCAGAACAGGGGGTGAGGCACTGTGACACGGACACATTCGTGTGGACAAAAGTGAGAGGGACGGGAAAGAGAGGAGGAGGAAGAGGAGAAGGAACGGAGGGAGGGAGGGAGCGCTGGGGAGAGAGCGTGCGGCGCATGCGCGAGAGCGGCCGGGGGAGAGAGCGTGCGGCGCGTGCGCGAGAGCCGGCCGGGGAAGAGAGCGTGCGGCGCGTGCGCGAGAGCGGCCGGGGGAGAGAGCGTGCGGCGCGTGCGCGAGAGCGGCGGGGGAGAGCGTGCGGCGCGTGCGCGAGAGCGGCGGGGGGAGAGAGCGTGCGGCGCGTGCGCGAGAGCGGCCGGGGGAGAGAGCGTGCGGCGCGTGCGCGAGAGCGGCCGGGGGAGAGAGCGTGCGGCGCGTGCGCGAGAGCGGCCGGGGGAGAGAGCGTGCGGCGCAGGCGCGAGAGCGGGCCGGCAGAGATGAGGCGATGCAGGCTGGAACAATGAACAAGGGAGGAAGGTTAGAGCGGAATGTGCGCGCACACACACATGCACACGCGCACACACACAGGTTAGAGCGGAATGTGCGCGCGCACACACATGCACACGCGCACACACACACACACAGAGAAAGTGATAGAGCAAATATGCTAAAATGTTGACAATTCTGGGTAAAGAGGTTTTTTATACCACAGTGCACAGGAGTAATTTTTTTTTTTTAAAGATTCCATACGTTCACCCATCATTTGACACAGAGAGAGCACAGGCAGGGCGAGGGGCAGAGAGCCTGATGTGGGGCTCAATGCCAGGAACCCAGGACCACGACCCAAGCCAAAGGCAGACACTTAATGAACTGAGCCACCCAGGTACCGCTGCACAAGAGTTTTTTATACCATTCTTGTGATTTCTCTAGTTTCAAAATTCTTTCGAGATGAAGTAAAATTAAAAACTCCTAGGGCCTTCCAGTATGAGCCTTCCCCTACTTCAAGGGCTCTGCTGGTCTGGCCCGGCTGCCGGGCCCTCCCTCTCCACTCCCGCCACAGGCTTTCTCTCCGCGAGAGGCGGCTGCAGCTTGCTTGGAATACAACCCTAGAAATAAAAGTCTGGAAGGCTCCCTCCGCCACCACCCCCAGCATCCCATGATCGTCAAGTCGTCACTCAGGTGCTAAGTAAATGTCGCCTCAAGCAAGGGTGCCAATCTAAGCAAAGCAGCCACTCAGTCGCTCTCTTCCCCGTGCTTCAACACTCACGTCTCTGTCTGTTTACGATGCTCCTCTGGTATGTCTGACCATCTCCCATACCCAGCATGGGGTCATGGACCCTGTCAATCTTGTCCGTCCCAACATGCCCTAGAAAAATTACCTGGTGTAATAATCAATTAACGTTTGTTAAATTAACATGTGCACTCAAAAACAAGGAAACGCTATTCACATTAAAATGTAAGAGGCATAGGGCCACCGGCGTGGCTCAGTCGGTTAAGCGTCTGCCCTTGGCACAGGTCATGATCCCACGGTCCTGGGATTCAGCCCACAGTAGGGCTCACTGTTCAGTAAGGAGCCTGCTTCTCCCTCTCCCACTGCCTGCTGCTCCCCTAGCTTGTTCTCTATCAAAAAAAGTATTTTTAAAAAACAGAAAATGTAAGCGGCATTAAGAGCGCAACTCTGAAGATACTGCCTTGTTTGAATCCTAGCTCTGCAACCCTAGTCTCCTCGGATCCTTTACGAATTTGGGGTCATGGTCAGGCTTCCCAGTTTCCTCACCTGTAAAGTGGGGACATACTTGCCCCATAAGGTCATGAGACTTTAACAACTTCATACACATGAAATGCCTAGCTAAGGATGGTACCCACTAATACTATCCAACAGTTTTAAAGTCTTCGTTTAGTCTGTTTACTTACTTATTCTTCATGAGGTATGACTCTGCTCACTTCCTTCATCTTTATTTATTGCTACTGTAAATACAATGTTTTCTCTCACTGTATTTTTTATATGGTTTTAAGAATAAAAATATCCAAAAAAAAGAATAAAAATATCCCAGGGCACCTGGCCAGCTCAGTTAGAGCATGCCAGTCTTCATCTCGGGATTGTAAGTTCAAGTCCCACACTGGGCATAGAGATTACTTAAGAAAAGAAAATAATGAAAAGACCCTTCATTTTAAGGTTAATTATCTGACTCATGTCACTCTGTGAACTGCCTTGTTCTGGCACCCATACTCTTCTTGTCACACCTGAAGCATCATACCACCTAAAAAATGTCTTTACTGTCACTAATCATTTCTTTACATTCCACCGTCCACAGCCTTATGCAATCCAGTTTGCAACAACGCCATCACCTCTCAGGAAGTGACCATTCCGGCATTCTTTCTGGTACGGAAAAATTGCTTAAAACATAAATATGCAAAGCACCGGGGCGGCTCAATCCTTAAGTGCCTGCGGTGGACGCAGGTCATGATCTCGGGGTCCTGGGACTGAGTGCCAAGTGGGGATCCCCGGCTCGGCAGGGAGTCTGCCTCTCCTTCCCTCTCTGCCTCGGCCCCTGCTAGCATGCGCTCTTTCACTTGCTCTAATAAATAAAATCTTTAAAAAAAAAAAGACTTATAAATACCCAAGTCCAAGAAATACTGTTTGTCTCATGAAATAATTCTCTGAGGGATTTCATGTCACGGCTTTTATGAAGTTCCCTTTGCTCAAGTTTGCAGGGAAAAGCCACCCTCCACACTTACACCTCTCTTGCACCCCAGGCCTTGCGCACCGCGTCGTTCCTTGTCTTTGCCACAAACCCTCCACTTCTCAGAGCTCTATTCCCTCACACCTGAGCCTCCACTCGCGTAGGAACCTTTAATCTGGGTATTTGCAGGTGAGAACTCCCACCTGAGCTGCAGACTCGGTGCAGGTGCCGCAAAGCCAACGCCTACACAGCTGCGCCCTTGTCCTGGGCGCCTCTCCTAACAGTGCTCCCGGGGGGTGCATCGGCACCCGTGCAAGAGGTCGGGAGCGCAGCCATCCCCTGCTGACCCCGCCCCGCTGGCACAGCCCCGCCGGTCCACCGCCCGCCCCCGCTCCAGAACTGCTCCTTCCTGCTTCCTTAACAAGGGCCCTCCCTATCCTCAGGGTTCAGGGTCCGCGGCGGGTGCAGAAACCAGGGGCGTTTCTGGAGATCAGAAACGGGGAAGGAAGCGGGGGGGGGGGGCACGCGAGTTCGGGCGCGGCGGCGACGGCGCAGAGACGGCGGTGCCGGCCCGCAGCGCCCCGTCAGCGTTTAAAGACGAGAGCACCCCACTTACCCAACACGACGCCGTCCGGAACGTGCCGGCCATCCCGCGCTGTTCCCTGCAGGCTGCGGAGCAGAGGACCGAACCGTGAGGGTCTCCCTGCGGGCCTCATCCGCGCCCTCCCACGGGGGACCTCCCGCCCCACGGAGGGAGGGCCCGGGCGGAGTCCCTCACAGGGACACGGCCTCCGCGCCCGGACACGAGCAGTCGGAGCGGCCCGACACGGAGACCCCGAGTCCAGGCTGGCCCCGACCACGCCCCAGACCTACCGTGGGGGCTCAGCCGGCCCAGCTGCTGGT
The DNA here is from genome assembly GCF_011764305.1 of Mustela putorius furo. Taxonomy (NCBI): domain Eukaryota; kingdom Metazoa; phylum Chordata; class Mammalia; order Carnivora; family Mustelidae; genus Mustela; species Mustela putorius. The sequence goes on along the minus strand of NW_025421741.1, from coordinate 2,030,179 downwards.
CTGCACAGGACGCTCCGGGCGGGGGCTCACTCTGTCCCTCCGCCCGGTCCGCAGCCACAGAAATTCCGAAGTCCCCGGGCCCGCTCGGCCCACGAACGCCCAGGCGGAAACAGCCCTGGAGGCGCGCACCCCACGACCGCGGCGGGTGCGGCGCAGAGGAAGTGCGTCATGCGCCGAGGCAGCCGAGGGACGGCGCCCAAAGAAAACTACACCTCCCAGAATCCTCTGCGCGGGGGCCTGCGGCCCGCCGGGATTCCCGGGAAGGCTGACCTGCACCGACGCGCGGAGACTCGAGGGACCCACAGCTCGGGGCCAGGCGCCGCACGCGGCCTCTCGTCCCCTCCGTCGGGCCTCGCCGCACTCCAGCCGCAGTGCCAGGGCGAACATGCTGAGGCCTGAGGTCAAGCAATACGGGGGTCCGATCCCCAGGCTCGCAAGGCCACAAGCTGCAGGCCACAGGGTCACACGACGGCCCTGCACAGCAGGGCACTGGCCGATGCAGTCAGCGCCGCGTCCAGGAGACCCTGCGGTAGACGGAAAGACACCGAAGACAGGAACGTACTGCCGGTCCAAAGTAGATCAAACAATTCTCTTATTACGATGCAATGAAACTCTAAATAACACGAGTTTAGAAGTCTTATCTGCCTGAACATCTTTTTTCCAAACAGCGTTTTTTTCCTTTAAGATTTTACTTATCTGTCAGAGAGCGAGCACAAGCAGGGGGAGCAGCAGGTAGAAGGAGGGGCAGACCCCTGTGAGCAGGGAACCCGAGGCAGGACTCGATCCCAGGAGGTTGGGGTCATGACTTGAGCCCCCCAGACGTCCCTCCCAACAGCTTCCTACTCAACAAGTATTTCAATGAGATAGGGAAATAAAGAAGAAAGTGTAGACAACACTATAAGCATTTATGGGAGAAACAGCAGTGATAACAGAAGATCTCACAATCTTGAGTAATTATAAAAATGAACACTAAAAAGGAGCAAATTAAAGTCACAGAAATGTACTGGAAAACCAACAAAATAAGCCAAAAGAAGGCAAAGGATATATTAAAGATAAAAGCAAACAACTAGAGGAAATTAATCAGAAATGAAAAGCCACAGAGTACCTGACATCTAGAGAACACTGATAAAGAAAAAACCACAGGCCCAAAGTGGGGACACTTAGGGGAAGGCCCCGAGTCTGTAAACCCAGACAGAATATGTAACCTAACACTAGCAGTTTCAGCTTCCCAGAAATGTAATCTTTTTTTTTTTTTACTTAAAGATTATTTATTTGACAGAAATCACAAGTAGACAGAGAGGCAGGCAGAGAAAGAGAGAGAGAGAGAAGCAGGCTCCCCGCTGAGCAGAGAGCCTGATGTGGGGCTCGATCCCAGGACCCTGAGATCATGACCTGAGCCGAAGGCAGCGGCTTAACCCACTGAGCCACCCAGGCGCCCCCAGAAATGTAATCTTAACGGGTCAGCACCGATAAGATCATCTGTCACAGGGTCCTTTCATCCCTCAAAGGAAAAGGAGGTGACCTCACCTAAAATAATCCTTTTTTCTATTTATGGCTTCTTCCGGTTTTAAAAACCTTTCCCTTTCTGTAGTCCTTTGGAGCTCCCTTCTACCTGCTAGATGGGATGGTGCCGGATTCATGAATCAAATAATAAAGTCAATTAGATCTTTAAATTTTACTTGGCTTGGGGCACCTGGGTGGCTCAGTGGGTTAAAGCCTCTGCCTCCAGCTGGGGTCATGATCCCAGGGTCCTGGGATCGAGCCCCACATCGGGCTTTCTGATTGGCGGGGAGTCTGCTTCCCCCTTTCCCTCTGCCTGCCTCTCTGCCTACTTGTGATCTCTGTCAAATAAATAAAATCTTTTTTAAAAATTTACTTGGCTTAATTTTTATTTAGCAATACTATTTAAAGACTATTAAGTATGCATAATTTTATGTGTACATGGCACATTCTCCAGAATAGGTCCTATTTGGACCACAAAATTAGTTTCAATGGATTTACAAGGGTTGAAATCATACAAAGTATGTTTTCTGACAACAGTGGAATTAAATTAGAAAGGGAAAAAAAAAAAAGGAAAGAAGTCAGCTCCAGGAAAAATGTAGGAAGTCCCCAGATTAAGTCCCTAACTCAAAAAAATCACAGAGAAAATTAGAAAATACCTTGAATTAAGATGAAAATGCAACATATCAAAAATGTCTAGATAGGCACGCCTGTGTGGCTCAGTGGGTTAAGCCTCTGCCTTTGGCTCAGTTCATGATCCTGGGGTCCTGGGATTGAGCCCCGCATTGGGCTCTCTGCTCAGTAGGGAGCCTACTTCCCCCTCCTCTCTCCGCCTACCTGTGATCTGTCAAATAAAATCTTTAAAAACAAACAAACAAACAAACAAAAACAATGGAACAACTTTTAAGCTATGAGCGTAAATGTTCCTGTTTCAGAGAGAATTAGGAATGTAAAAGCTGTATACAGAGCATAAGGAAAATCAGAAGACATTTCAGCACCAAGCAAAAAATGTGTTTTGCTTTTCAATACACAAAACTTAGTCTTTATCTGAGAATTCTTACTTGAGAAAAAGCTTATGAACATTTAAGAAATTTTTAAGATTTTATTTATTCGACAGAGACAGCACAAGCAGGCAGAACAACCGTCGGGGGTGGGGGGGGAGTAGGCTCCCCGCTGGTAAGGGAACCCGGTGTGGGGCTTGATCCCAGGATCCTGGAATCATGACCTAAGCCAAAGGCAGACACTCAACTGACTGAGCCACCCAGGCACCCCACTTATGAACATTTTAGGTCTGAAAAAACCTTTAGTGATTTCTAACCCAGTATCAGAAAATTCAAGCTGGACTCAAGCTCTAAGAAGATAATTCCCATATGTACAGAACAGACAGTATTCACGACATAGCTCACAAGGTAGAAAACCTCTGTAAATGCCATGAATATTGACAGGCCTTTAACTGTCATTCACCCCTTATCAAATGACAGGATACTTAGGCTAAGTATAGAGCTTCTAAGTATACGCAATGTGGGAAGACTTTTAGTTATTGCTCAAGCCATATTAAACATCAGAGAATTCATACTGAAGAACTCCTACTCTATGAACCTCATTAAGTCTTTCGATACCATTGATTTTTCATTACACATCAGAGACTTCTAGACCAAGATCCAACTTTACCCAAAATAAACGGAGAGAACAGGTCCCATTCCCACTGTGAAGTGTGATTAACTAGATATGGGGGTATTAACTAAATCAAGTACTAAATGAAAGGGGTCCTTGGGGTGAGCCCGGGTGTTATTAGGGTCCGTGATCAAAGGAACGAGACTGATACAAAGCGAAGGTCAAACAAAACTTTATTTCGCGCCAAGCATCAAGAATCAAACTGACCGGTCAGGGCTATCTCTTACGAAAAGGCGAGGACGATGATACCGACAAGGTCACTCCCAAGAAGGCCGCTCCGGACGAGGCTGCTCTAGATGAGGCGGCTCCGCAGATGAGGCCGCTCCATGATCGGAGCCGCTCCCAAGAAGAGGCCACTCCCAAGATGAGGCCGCTGCTCGATGAGGTCGCTCCCCGGACAGGGCCGCTCCCAAGAAGAGGCCATTCTGGACAAGACGGCTTCCCGGACGAGGCCGCTCCCAACGACGCAGAGGCAACGAGGACAGCGACGATGACAAGGACAACCCGAATGACACAGACTCTGCTCCCCACGATGCCACTCTGACAAGGCTGCCACCCAGAGGAAGCCACCGCTGCGGACAAGGCCACTCGTGGCTTGGGGTGGCGAGGCATTTTGCGGCAAGGCTGCTGGCGGCTAGGGGCTGTTGGCATCTCTGGGCCACTGGCGTCTCAGGACCGCTGGCATCCAGGGGCTGCAGACGTCCGGACCGCTGACCGCTGGGCCGCTGGACTGCTGGAGTCTCAGGGCCACAGGCGTTGAGGGACCGCTGACAGCTGGACCGCTGGTGTCTGGGCAGCTTGGGGCTGCTGGAAGCTGCATGCGGCTGAAGGCTGCAGGTGGCTCGGGGCCACCGGAGGCGGGGCCTTAGGCGGCTTGAAGCTGCAGGCAGCTCAGGACCCCCGGTGGCTGGAGGCTGCAGGCGGCGGCTCTGGGGGCCGCGGGAGGCAGGACCGCCGGAGGCAGGACCACTGGAGGTGGGACCGCTCACGGCGGTTAGAGCTCTTACAAGAGCTGTTACAGCTCCTCCACTCCGCCGACTCTTCGCTCCCGACGCAGCTCTCCTCCTGCTTTGCTAGCCTCGCAGCAACCTTTATGCAGTTGGTTGAGCCCCACCGCTATACAGGTGGCCAATCGGATCTCAATCCACCCTAGTGGACATACACATGCTGCACGACTGGACATCCCCACCCGGCCTGCCCCACCCCTACATCGGGGTCCACAAGCAAGTTCCTCTGGGAGGGGCAGGCCTTACGATCAGTCACTAGATTCTACCCCCGCAACTACTGTTACGCTGTACGTAAACCTTCTGCTATTTGAATAAAAACGTGAAAAAAATTGTGTACTTGAAAAAAGCCTTCTCTTTTAAAAACACACTCAACAGTTTGATCCAATTCGCTCAGGAAATCAACTAATTCATCCCGAAATTAGTACCCAAGTGAGTCGGGTGGAAAGTGACTACACACTTACGTGTCCATCTTGTTTTATTTATTTATGCGGGAGAGGGCGAGGGAGCTCAGAGCGGGGTGCGGGGCAGAGGGCGGCGCCAAGTGGGGCTGCGTCTGGGGACTCGGGGGTCAGGACCTGGGCCAAAGGAGAGGCTTCACCGACGGGGCCCCGGGCGCCCGGAGCCTGTCCTGTAAGTCCGACCGCGAGCAGACCGCGTGCAGGGGCGGACTCGTCCCCAACGGAGCCGCGAGGAACACTCGGGACGAGCAGGCCGCGGAGCAGCGCGTTTCCCAAGCAGCGGCGTCGACCAGCCGTCGACCCCGGACCGGAGCCGGCCTGGCGCGAGCCGCATTACGGCCCGCGGCCCGGGCGGCCTCGCGCGGGACCGGGGCGCAGGACGGCAGGGCGCGTCGGGCGACCTCCGGAGGGCGCCCTCCCCGTCGGACAGAAACTGCTAGCGGGAGCTTATTCTGTTTCCGTTTGTTTAAACGGGCTCGTCGCGGGGCGCCCGGACGCCTGGGGCGCTCCGTGGGACGAGCCGCCGCCTTCGGCTCGGGTCGTGATCCCGGGCGCCGGGATCGAGCCCCGCGCCGCGCGGAGCCTGCTTCCCCCTCTCCGCCTGCCCGTGTCTCTGTCAAATCGATAAAATCTTTAAAAACAAAGCAACACGGGCTGCTCGCGAGGCTTCCGCTGTCCGGTCCCGCGACTCCTCTTCCCTCCCCACAGTGACACGTTCCCCAACCCTCGCGGCCGTGTTCTCACTCCGTCTGTCGGCGCTGTGGGCGGCACGTCCCCGGACCTGCCGACACCACGCGCGCAGGGCTTCGACCTGGCCCGGACGACCGGCCGGACACAGCTTCCCCGGACCCGCCGACACGCGCCCCCGCGCATGCTCCGGGCGGCGCAGCCCACGGGCCCGGGGGCCCCGACGGAGGAAGCCCCAGGGCGCGCGGAGAGCCCGACAACCGGAAACCGCCGACCTGCCGTCCGCAGACGCCCGCCGCGGAGCCCTCTGGGAGATGTAGTTCGGGGCGAGCCGCACTCTGGGAAATGGAGTTCCGCGCTCGCCCTTCCGCCGTCGGCCGCGTGAGTCCCGCCGCTGTGGGCCGGAGCCGAAGGGTGTGTGCGGCGGGGGCGGGGCGGCGAGGCTGCGCGGCTGGTGCGGCCTCGGTGTCCGTGCGGGCCCCGCGCTGACCCCGGAGCACGCGCCCGCTGGCTCCGGAGCCGGGTGCGAGGAGGACCGGGAGTAGGCGGGGCACGGTCCCGCGGCGCAGGCGCGGGTCCCTGCTGGGCGGGGCGGGGCGTGGGGGCGGCGCGGTCCGGGGACCGCGTTTGGGGGGCTGGGGGTGCTAGGGACGGGGCGGGGGTGTGGGGGGCCGTCTGCGGGCGCCGCGATGAGGACACCGGGGGAAGTCAGGAGCAGGGGCACCGGACGGCCCGAACACGGGTGTGTGTGCGAGGAGTCCGTGGGGGCCGGGGCCGGGGCCGGCGGGGGGCGTTAAGTGGTGGGGGAGGCCTCTGGGGTGTCTCTGTTGGGAGGGGCTGTGGACGGAGGCCTAGACTGGAGGGGTTGGCCGGGGCGGGGGCGCGGGAGCCTCCAGAGGCTGCGCTCCGGGCTGGGGAGAGGGTGTGTGCCGTCGGGGATGCGGCTGGAGGGCTCCTTGCGGGAAGAGCAGGGTGCTTGAGGTGCCTTTGCGTTGACAAGCGGTAAGGCCTTTGGGGGGGGCCTGCTTTGGGGTGTTTAGAGGGCTCAGGGTTGGTGGACCGAGGACTTCGTTGCCTGGAAGGCATGTTGGTTCCTGACACTTGGATTTCACCTGAGCCCTGGGCTTCTGGGGCGCAGGAAGGTTGAAAGGTCTCCCCCCGCCCCCGTGTGTTCCAGGGAGGAGCGCGCTGCAGAGGACCCCGAAACACATGCCCCCTTGTTGGCTTATGACAAGGCCAGATACCCGTCCTCCAGACTCTCGTCCTGTGCCTCATCAGCGGCCAGCGGACTGGAGTGCCGGCTGATGGGTCAGGACAGAACCCGTGGGCTTGACAACGGGTCTGGGTGCACGCTGCTGGGTGGCCTGTTGGGGGTTGTGAGTAAGCAGACAGTGGGGTAGGAATTGGAGGTACCAGCCCATCGGTGTTTATACAGAGCTGGTGGCCCTTTCGGGTGTTGATTAGGAGGACTGTGGGGGTGTTCGGGAGTGCTGGGGGAGATTAGAAAATAGGGTATGGTGGAAGTGAATGGTTGGGGCAGTGTATGCTTAAGCATTGGGAGTCCCTTGAGTGTGGTGATGGAGGCTGGCGAGGCTGAGGGGCTTGGAGAACAGTGACGGGGCACTTTAGGGTGAGTGGACGGGCTACTGTACGAAGGAGGACTTGGGATTCTGTGATGCGGATTTCACGGACTCCGCTTCTAGTCGACGGATGGAGTAGACTGCCAAGGTTATTGGGTAGGAATGTGGGGGTCCAATGTGGGGGTCCAGTGATGGCTTTCGTGGGGTCAGTGTTGAGAAACTGGTGGGAATCGGCGATGACGGGCTGACCTTGGCTGGGGCTTGGGGCCGAGTGAGGAAGAGCCTGCAATGGTCAGGAATGGAGGGTCCTGTGGGAGTGGGGCTGGGGAGCGACCTCGGATTTCATTGATGGATGCACTCCTGGGCCACTTGGGGGTGATGATGGGGGTTTTGCTAGAGGAGTCACTGTGGATGTGGATGTGTAAGTGAAGATCCTGAGGGACCGCCTGCAAGGTCAGCCGTCGGTCCTGGTGGGGTGAGGGGCGAGTGGGGTGAGTGACAGTGGGGCTTGTGGCACTCGGTGGCTGTGAGGTCTGGAGACTTGGGAGGGCTCTTAGTGGTCCGTGAAGGAGGGGCTGGAGAATTCTCAGGTGATCAGTGTGGGTAAGTGGGAGCCTCTGGGGGCTGAAGTTCTGTCTGGGGGCTGGAGGGCGAGGGGGTCCGGTCATTCTGGGGGCTTGTGTGTGATTGAGGCCCTCTTTGGTGATAGGGCCTGTGTGAGTTGTATTTGTGGGTTTGGGGGGGTCCGGGTGAGTTTTGGTCGCACACTGGCTCAGGCAGCACTTCCACATAGTGACTTCTGTTGAAAGACATTCTTTTTTGTTTTTTGTTTCTTCTCACCCCGCACATCACATTGTTGATGTGTGACTGCTTCTTTTACTGGAATAGTTCCTTGTTTAAGTGTTCTCGGTGACCCCGTGGGCCGTACGGTCCTCCCCCTTGCTGGCTCAGTCCCGTGCCCTCCTCCATCCCTGAAGCATCTTAGCTGCGTCTGGCTCCAGCCCTCTGCGTGTAGTGCGCCGTGATGGGCATGGTCTTCCCACAGCCTTCCGCTTCCTGCTCACGGTCTGCACGGGGTGGGCGCTTTGCTGACTGAGCTGCGGAGGGTTCTCGAGCATGTGGTGTTGGAGGGGCCGGTGTTCCGGCTGTGCTCTGGTCAGCTGCCCTGGGGCAGAACCCAGCAGTTGGCTAACCTCCGGGCATAATTTTCATTTGTGGCTGACTTTTCTCTATATCCACTGGGACATTGGAGACCCCCTCCCCGTGCGTGAACGAAACACAGCCTTTGGACAAAGAGCTCTTGCTGTCCATCTTCTACAGGTGCTATAAACTCTCCGTTCAGCTTATTTTCTGGAAAGGTGCCCACTGCCCTGTCCACCACGTTCAGTCTTCCTCGCTAGCCCGTCAGCCTGTGGACACGGTGCTCAACGGCTGTTCCTAGACCCCAGGTACAGACCAGCAGTTCTGGACAAACCTCCAGCAGGATTGCTAGGAGAGGTAGAATTTGTCCCTCTTGTCCCCAAGTTGGGTGCTATGATGTTGGACATTTCTTTTCAGGTATGTTCTTGGGAAGGAAATAACATCTTGGTGTGATTTCACACCTCTGGCTCTTGTCCCCTCTCTGTGAATGTAAGTGACGTGGTCCATGAGCAGTGAAGGAATTCACGGTGTAAGTATGTGTATGTGTCAAGATGTCGTATTTATTTATTTTTAAAGATTTTATTTTATTTATTAGTAGAGTGAGAGAGACAGAGAACACAGGGAGGCAGATTGGCAGGCGGAGGCAGAGGGAGAAGCAAGCTCCCCGCGGAGCAAGGGACTCGATCCTAGGACACTAGGATCATGACCTGAGTCGAGGGCAGCTGCTTGACCGACTGAGCCACCCAGGCGTCCCGTATTTTTTGTTTATTATACTTAGCTGAAATCTTGGTTTTATTTTTTCCAATAATTCTGCCTAAGATACCTTTACGTAGCTTGCATTCTCTTAAAAAGTTCTTAGAATAGCAGTAGTACTTGGTTCTTTGGCCTCTTGGGGAAATAATGAAAATCCAAATCAGCCAACCCAAAAGTCTCTTCACAAAAGTGGAAGAAAAAGAAAAGCAGTTTTCTTGTTGCGTAAAAATTAAACCTGAAACAAGACTGCACTGAGCTCTGCAGGCAGCGCACTGAAGAGATCACGGAGGCGGAGAGAATCTCACTATTCTCTGTAGCCAGGCCGGCACACCTGTTACACACACGTTCTCAAGGTCAAGGATAATTTGTTACATGCAGCTCATACTGCATTTTCCAGTACTTGAGGTGGCCATTGTGTTAGCCTTTTGCCTTTGTCCAAAGGAAAAATCGCCTTCTCATATCTTCGTGATAAGAGGTAGTTTTACACCCCGGGTGGGTGGGGGGAGCAGGTGCCAAAGTCGGGCACTTGGATAGGGTCCTGCCCTTCCTGAGATTGGGAAATAGGGGCCGATCCTCCTGGATGACATCAAAGGGATAGCTCCCGGCCCTTAGGAAAGACATACTGGGGGATAAACCAGACCAGGCTTACTAGCTTTAGGTAAGATTTACATACTTTTCCAAGGGGCAGAGAACGAATGTACAATTACGGGTTTTCTAAAGTACTTTTTTGAGTAGAAGTCACAGGAGTCTCCCTTTCTTTTTTCTTTTTCTTTTTTTTAAGATTTTATTTATTTATTTGACAGAGATTGAGAGAGAGCACAAGCAGGCAGAGCAGAAGGCTGAGGGAGAGGGAGAAGCAGGCTCCCCACCCAGCAGGGAGCCCAATGCAGGACTCGATCCCAGGACCCTGGGATCATGACCTGAGCCAAAGGCAGAGGCTTAACCCACTGAGCCACCCAGGCGCCCCAATAAAGTCTTTAAAAAAAAAAGAAAAACAGCTTTATTTAAAAAAAAAGAAAGGGAAAGAAAGTTGCATCTTACTCTGTAGCACCAGTACTAGTAACTTCATGTCATTGTTCCAGAAAATACTGCTGCACAGTGAGTGAGCCGGGGTTCTGTTTGCGGAGAGCGTCTTGGTGTGGTGATCCTTCTCTACGCACGTCTGGCGGCACCGGTGGGGCGCGTGGATGGAATCTGGCATTGGCGGGCAGGAGCCAGGGGCTGCAGAGTGCAGGCTGGTGCAGACCTGGCCTGATGCAGGCTTGCCAGGAGGTCCTCTCGCATCTGATTCTTACCCTGCAGCCCTGATTCAAGTTGTTTGATTTCCCAGTAAGAGAGAACCCAGATTAATGACATCATATAAGATAAAATTCCCACTGCATCTCCAGGCCATGACTGAGGAGCAAGAGAACTCATGTGAGATGCGACGGAGGAGGCTTCGGGACTAGGGGTGTCCTCTCAGTTTACAGACATTTGACCGGGGGCCTCTGCAGAGCAGCAGGACGGGAGGAGTCGCAGAACGGAGCCGATTTTCCAAGCCGCAGAAAATGTTCAAGTCCCAGGTGAGTTCTTTGTTCTCCAACAGTCTTCTTCCATAGGCGTGACAAGGCTTATAGGAAAGCTCTTAAATACAGTTAAACCATGATCAGAAACATGAGCTTGGGAATGGCGGTGTCCGAGAACAAGGTGGATTATGGAATCATACGAAGTCTTCAGTGGAAGCACGGATCTGTGGGAAACGAGGTACGTTGTTGCCAGAGGTGAGCCGCAGGCTGTCCTCAGTCCGAGTGCAGATGGGGAGGGAAGTGCAGGTAGCGCTGGTACGTGCTTTCCTCGGACAAAAGGCAGACTACCTACTCAGTGCAGCTGACGTTTGCAGATGATGGCTTCCAGCGAAGACGTCTGGCGCGTTGTTCATGTGGGTGATAAGTGGACAAAGTCCTGAACAGTTGCCCTGGGAGGCATAAACCCTGCGGTCGATGAGCTTACTTCCTAGACTGTTCCTTACAGAGTTCCTCAGTGTGAACGAAGGGCTTGAATCTGAAGTAAAATTCAGAACTCAGAGTTCGGTACAGGACGGAACCAGTGGGCCTGGACCACCCGTCTTACCTATGTTCTAGCATTAGGAGAGAAACCTAAGTCACCTGGCAGAACTGATCATTACAAATAACCTTCAAATGGCCCCATAAATATTCACTCAGTTGTAAATTTGATACTTTTTAGGTAGAAGTGTTTTTGCATCTTTTGGTAAAAGCTGAGCATGGAGGTATGTACCTTTAGGTCTTTTTACTTTTTGACTTAACAGAGTGTCACGATGGTTGAGGCACACACATCAGCGCGATCCCAGAGGACACATGGTCTCCTGGAAACAGAAGTTATAGAGGGGACCCCAGGCGGGGCCTGCTTTAGTCCAAGTTAGGTTAACACGGCCCCCAGTGGGGGCGCTTCTGCCCTGCGGTTTTTAGTCCGTCTGGGTAATGTGGTTGTAGAGGGACTGCTGGGGGCATTTCCTTCCAAGTCAGTTTGTCCATGACCGCAGGTCATTAGTCCAGACTTCGTTAGATGTGGGCAGCATCTGGGCGTGTTTGGCCTGCGGAGCGCAGGAGCGCAGTCCGTCCTCGCCGTCTCCCGGTCACGTCTTTGGTGGTTCAGCCGTTGGTCTACTCGAGAGTCTCCAAAAGGCAGCCCTGAGAGTTGTTTCTTTTGGTTTTTGTCCTCTCCAGTAGGAGAAAGCTTTCAGGAACAAGTCCAAAAAACAAAGGCCATCCATGACCTTCTCCAGCACCATGCTTCCCTGGGTGCTAGGTTTATTTTTTAATTTTTTTAAGATTTTATTTATTTGACAGATCACAAGTAGGCAGAGAGACAGGCAGAGAGATTTTCTTCTCTCTTCTTCTCTCTTCTCTCTTCTTCAGAGGTGCCCCTGATTTTTTTTTTTTTTTTTTAAAGTTGACCATGTGTTCAGATCTGGCATCATGCGGGTTTTTTCCTAGAGCTTTTTACTTTTATGTTTTCCCTTTAGGCCTGTGATCCATTTTGAATTTTTTATATAAGGTGTGAGGTCTGTGTTGAGGTTTATTCTTTTGCTTATGGGTATGCCATTGTGCTAGTATCGTTTTTCTTTCTTTCTTTTTTTTTTTAAGATTTTATTTATTTATTTGACAGAGAGAGATCACAAGTAGGCGGAGAGGCAGGCAGAGAGAGAGGAGGAAGCAGGCTCCCTGCCGAGCAGAGAGCCTGATGCGGGACTCGATCCCAGGACCCTGAGATCATGACCTGAGCTGAAGGCAGAGGCTTTAACCCACTGAGCCGCCCAGGCGCCCTAGCATCGTTTTTCAAAAACACTCCTTTCTTTGTGGAACCCTTTTTCACAATTAGTTGAGCATACCTGGGGGGTGTAATTGTAAGCTGTCTGTTCTGTTCGCTTGTCTGTGTACTTATCCCTTGCCTAACAGTAGGTTGTCCTGACTGTTGTGGCTTTATAGGAGGCTGTGAGGTCAGGTAGGGGGAGTCCCACAACGTTCTTCGTCCACACTGGTTTCACCTTGTAGCTCCTTTGCCTTTTGTCCCAAAACCCTCTCCATACTTGTTTTATGGCCTCTGTAACACCTTCTTTCCTGGCCTGAAAAGACCGGAAAGTTTTAAAAGCGTGCTTTTTATTCTACTCGTCTGCATATTTTGGCACCATTTGCCGTTCAGGGAGCTCCAGCCACTCCCTGTATGTGTTCCAGAAGATACGGGGAGGACCGCTAGTTCTTAGCACGTGGGTGCAGACGCAGGGGGAGGAGCGTGTGGGAGATGGGGATGTTGTCAACATTGGTGTTGGCAGTAGCTATAAAACAGGACTGTCACTTAGTGGGTGGGCACCAGGCGTGCTAGAGGTCTGACGCTGCATGGGACTCGGCTAAGAATTGTCCCCACATACCAGTGGCACCTTCTTTGGGAAGCACTGTGCTTATTTAAACACAACGTATTCCAATTTCTTTTCTTTTTTTTTTAAGGTTTTAATTTATTTTTCAGAGAGAGGAAGCACTGTAGGGGGAGGGGCAGGCAGAGTGAGAAGCAGGCTCCCCGCGGAGCAAGGAGCCCCATGCGGCACTTGATCCCACAACCCTGGGATCATGACCTGAGCCCAAAGTAGACACTCAACTCACTGAGCCACCACTGGGCCACCCAGGCATCCCAGAGTGAGAACACAGGCCCGGGGAGCGGCAGGCAGAGCGAGAAGCAGGGCCCTTGACACGGGATCACGACCTGAGCTGAAGGCAGATGCTTAACCAACTGAGCCACCCAGGCGTCCCCTATCCAGTTTCTTAACGGATAGGTGGGTGGGTAGATGAGTGAATTCAAAATGAAAAATGGCTCGATGACATTATTGTTTCTCTCAAAGTATAACGCAAGGTTAGGGTATCCTATGCGTTACCAATTGCTGTGTAACAAGTCCCCCAAACCTGTGGCTAATAGCACAGTTTCTCCCACAGCTTCTCTGGGTTAGAAGTCTGCCAGCGGAGCTCACATCTGGTTCCCTTACAGGGTGCAGCAGGGCAGTGAGCCCCTTCCAGGTGCAGTCACATGGGAGTTGGTCACCTCGGTGCCTTGGCACAGGCCGCTGGAGCCCCCCAGCCCCAGGGAGAGCAAGACAGGGCTCCCCAGAGGGCGTGGGTCAGTAAGGGCAATGCCCGTTCTGGAGGGGAGCGGGACCCCAAAGGGGACACGAGGAGTTCGAGATGGGCGAGGCCGCCTCCCTTGCTGGAGAAGAAGGCGTGTGTCCCACAGGAGCCCCTCCGCGGCTCTAACCGTGGTGACACTTTTCCAGATCTCGTTTGAGGATGTGGCTGTGGACTTCACCTCGGAGGAGTGGCAGCTCCTTAATCCTACTCAAAAGAGCTTGTACAGAGACGTGATGTTGGAGAACTACAGCAATCTGGTTTTCTTGGGTAAGCGTGTTCGTGTGTAAACCGTGTGGATCCACTACCTGGGGGGGCTCTCAGGTTTACTGACTTGGGGGTTAAGTTTCCGATGTCAAAGATTCTAATTTCTATGCCCACCTGACAGATTTTGGGCCACTTGCTTTGTCTTGTAGCCTCCGTAGTAAATCTCCTCCGTGTGGAAGAGTCTGTCAGCCCGAGGAGTCGGGTCCAAGTTGTCCGTGTTTCCAACTGACAGGTTATCAAATTATCAGACCTGATGCGGTTTTCAAGCCAGAGCCGGAAGAGCCGTGGGTCACAGAAGCAGCCCCGCGTCGGGCCGCGGCAGGTGAGAGGCACTCGTGTGCGGGGCGTCCGGTGCCCGCTGGATCACGGCTTTCTGACGAGAGCTGGGGTATGATGTTTTGAAGAGTTATTTGGAAATGTTATTTGTAAAAACTGTTTGAAGTTCCTGCGTCTTTCGAGTTGGCTCGGGCTGGGGACCTGAGTGCTTCCTGCGTTTTAACGAGCGCTCCGGCCCGGTCTGCACGGCGGGCTGTGTCCTCTTGCGTGGAGCTGGTGGCCACACGTTCCCCCTGCCCCCCCCGCCGCACGAGCCGGTGGCCGGCATGGCGGACCTTGCTTTCCGGGACAAGGGTCCTCTCTCAGCCTCCTCGGCTCCTTCCTCCTCTCCTGCACCCCCACTCCGCAGGGCGGGCCTCCTGCCTCCTCCTCAGGGCTCCTCCCGTCCTGTCGCAGGGCGCCCGCCGGTCCTCTGTTAGTGTTCTTTTCTGCCTCTCGTTGTCACATTTCTGTCTTGAACCCAAAGGGAGTGGAAGGGGAATCCGTGCATATAGAGCAAAACCCGAGCACCGGGAGCCTGGTGGGGAGGCCCCGCTCTCTCCCTCGTCCGCGCGGGCGGCTCCCGGGCACCTTGCGGTGCCTCGATGTCCCTCTTCCCCAGGCTCCTCAGTGACCCGCCAAGAGTCTGCTGGGTTTAACCCCGTGGGCTGGGTTAAATGTATTCATGACATTTCTGTGGAAGAACCTCACGGAAGGGCAACGTCTCATCCATTCTTCTTTGTTTTCAATTCCTGGGCCCTGAAGTCAGGGCTGCCTCCCTTAGAACTAGTGTCTTCACACATTTCATACATTTTTCTCCGCACGTGAGCCTCATACCCTTGCCATGGAGACCCGGTGTTGCTGCTCCGTCGGAGCCCTCTCTCCCCCGGCGAGAGCGACTCGCAGCCTCTCGGAGATCTCTGGCCACTCAGTGTTGTATTTGAGGAGCCCTGGCCCTGGTCAGGGGTTACCTGGAGTTTTTCACCAGTTTTTAACCATGAGGTCATAACAATTTTCCCCCCACGTATTAAGATGGCAGGTGACTCACTCTCCTCTCCTCCCCGTAGAACTTACGGTGCGATGATGATTCAGTGTCTCACTAGTGGAGTGTTGTGGGGCCAGGTAAGGCGGGGCCTTTCTTCTTTCTATCCGTTGGTGCAGCGGTCTTCACCTCCCAGTGTCTCGGCTCACCCTAGGAAGTACGTCACGTGACTGAGGTCGAGGTACCGTTCCCAGGGGTGATTCGGTCCGGGTATGTGTTCCTCAGAAAATACTGTGTGCGAAGGTAGATGTTTGTGTTCACCCTTAGTTTAGAATCACCGCTGTCCTGTGGGACGAAAGGAACCAAGTGAAAGGGTCATGACGCAGCCTTGCAGGAGCAGGGGTTTTTAACGCAGAAGGAAATGCAGAACTATTTATTCGTCACTCAGTATTTGAACAGAAAGTGTCTATGTTAAAATGCAGGGTTCTTTATGAAGATTCCTGATACAGGAAGGAAGCGCGTTAGAAGCGCAGTCGTGAGTGCACAGGGTCCTCCGCGTACTGAGGCCTCGCTCCCTGCCTGCGCTGGGGCACGTCTGCGCTGGGGCACGTCGGTGAGAAGTACAGACCCCTCCCTGCCCTCAGGTCTGCATTCTAGTGGGGGACACAGAAGTAGTGACTGCCTGTTTGATAAGTGCTAGAAAGGAAATAAGCAGGAGATTGTTATGACGCCCTTGAAATGATGTTTACACTTGAATGAGCCACATTGAAAGCTGGGAAGAGCGCGCCAAAAATAGGAGCAGCCATGGGGCGCCAGGGGGGCTATGTCGTTAAGCGTTCGGCTGGGGTCGTGATCTCAGGGTCCCGGGGTTGAGCCCTGCATTGGGCTCCTTGCTCGGCGGGAAGCCTGCTTCTCCCTATCCCACTCCGCTGGTATGTGTTCCTTCTCTCGCTGTGTCTCTGTCAAATAAATAAAATCTTAAAAAAAAAAAAAAAGAGAGAAGGAGCAGCCATTGCACAGGTCTGGAGGCAGAAGAGGCCTTTGGGATCAGAGGGGTGCGGAGGAGTTCAGTGCGGCTGAGCAGCGGCGAGCGAGCGCACGCGAGAGGAAGGCAGAGCGGTTGGAAGAGACGCGCGTGTTGGCGCATTTGAGCCACGGTAAAAGCTTGCATTTACCAGAGGGTTTGGGGTTTTTTTTTTTTTTTAAGATTTTATTCATTTGACAGAGAGAAAGATCACAGTTGGCAGAAAGACAGGCAGAGAGAGAGGGGGAAGCAGGCTCCCCGCCGAGCAGAGCCCAATGTGGGGCTTGATCCCAGAACCCTGAGATAATGACCTGAGCCGAAGGCAGCGGCTTTAACCCACTGAGCCACCCAGGCACCCTTTAAAGGGTTGTGTTTTTTTTTTTTTAAGCAAGGGGGTAAAAAGCTTAATCACGTTTTCTAATTTGCTCGCTGGCTCTCTGGAAACTAGAATTGAGGGGGAGCAAGGCTGGAAGAAGGAATATTAGTTTGAAAACAGAAGTGAAATGCAGGCAGTGTGGACCAGAGTGCGGCAGAAAGAAGTGGGTTCACCCGTGCCTGGCCCTGCGTAATGCCTGTAACCTACACACTCGCTTTCCAGAATGACAAGATTTTTATTTCCTTTCCTTTCCTTTTTTTTTTTTTTTAAAGATTTTATTTATTCATCAGAGAGAGAGAGGGAGAAAGAGCAAGCACAGGCAGACGGAATGGCAGGCAGAGGCAGAGGGAGAAGCAGGCTCCTTGCCGAGCAAGGAGCCCAATGTGGGACTCGATACCAGGACGCTGGGATCATGACCTGAGCCGAAGGCAGATGCTTAACCAACTGAGCCACCCAGGCGTCCCTCCTTTCCTTTTTTTCTTTTCTTTTTTTTTTTTAGGAGAGAGAGTGGGGGTGGGGTGCAGAGGAGAGGAAGAGAGAGGGAGAAACGTGGTCCCGGGCAGACTCCCCGCTGAGCACAGAGCCCGGCAGAGGGTCAGATCCCAGGACCCCGAGATTGTGCTCTGAGCTGGAACCAAGAGTTGGACGTTCAACTGACTGAGTCCCCCAGTGCACCAAGATTTTGTAATTCTTTTTTTTTTTTTAAGATTTTATTCATTTATTTGACAGAGAGAGAAATGACAAGTAGGCATAGAGGCAGGCATTGAGAGAGGAGGAAGCAGTTTCCCCGCTGAGCAGAGAACCTGATGCGGGGCTTGATCCCAGGACCCTGAGATCATGACCTGAGCCGAAGGCAGAGGCTTAACATGCTGAGCCAGCCAGGTGCCCCAAGATTTTTAAATTCTTAAATATGTTTTGTTACAGTTGAACTCCTTAAGTATTATTTTATGTTATTTATTAACTTGTATATATATAAAATTTTATTTCTCGTTTTGATTTTAATTTAAAATTTTCATTTCTTTACTCAGATTTCATGAAACTATTTTTTATAAACACTTCAGGGGGACTTCACACTTAGATGTCTACGTATGACTCTTGCTTTTGATCTCCAAACTTTTTCTCAGTCTTTTTCATCTCAATGAATAGTATCAATATCTCTACTCACTTAAGCTCCAAACACTGGGTCCTTATATTCTCTATATCAGCAGCTCTAGTTGGTCCTTTTTCTGAAATTCTGATATGTCTGAGAATTAGGTAAGTCTCTACCCCACGCGCACACGCACACACAAACTCATGCAGAAAAGAAGTATTTGCCTTATATTTGAGTTCTTGCAAAATCTTTTGACTTGCAGAGTACCTCCTGAGAATATTGGCTCACAATTACTAGTAAAGATTATCATAAGGTAACAGACTTTCACTTTAAAATAGCCGATAAATGACCATGTTGTGGAAACCACAAAGAGTTGTACTTACTGGGTCCTGAAGAGTCTGTCCTAATGTGCTATGCACAGGCTTCTTGTGGTTTGGAATGATTTGCACAGGTGGATTACATATAGATTCATTATAGATTACAGATTGAGTTAAAATGTCAAAAAAAAAAAAAAACAACCAAAAACACTGGCTAGCAAGAAGGAGCCTTTATGGGGAAGTCAGTGATGGCGGCGTTTCGGGCGACAGCCTTGAACCAGAATGTTCTTCAGCTGTGACGATCATACAGGAACCTGTTTCTTGTCTTTTGAATGACACTCAATAGCCTGTGTCTGCTCTGTATTCAGTATTTCTGCCTTCGTAGCACTCAGCAGTGTGCCAGTCCTTTTCCGTGTGCGGGCTGTTCAGTGATGCCGTCCCGGGGGGCCCCTGGTGTGGGCGTGCTGGCCCGTGCTCTTCCTTGTCTTCCCTCTGGACGGACAGCAGATAATCACATTAGTGATTAATAGTCTCTCCAGCGTTTGAGTATAAATCGCTCATGGTCGCTGCTCCTTGAGTGGATTTCATCTTTTCTCATTTAAAAATTCATGTTTCTAAGCCCTTGTAACTTTTAAATGTTTTCATTTCTGTTTAAACTTTTTTTTTAGGCTTTTATTTAAATTCCAGTTAGTTAACATACGGTGTCTGTCAGAATTTCTAGAGTCCAGTAAGTAGATATTATATTTGGGAGGGTTTTTGTGTTTTGTTTTGTTTTAATTGGGATCCTAGGCTCATTTCAGTTTTATTCAACGAGTATAATCATTGGGAGATTTACACAGTATGATTCATTTGTTTCCTTTTTAGAAGAAGTCTGGCTAGATAACAGTCTCAAAATGTGGCACCAGGATAATCAAGACAAGCTTAGAAGTGTGGAGAGAGGCCATGAATATGATGTTTTTAGGAAAATATTTCATTCAAGCATTAACTTTGTTCATTTAGCAATGAGACCCCATAAATGTGGCTCAGGTGAAAAAAGTTTGAAACATCCTTTTGAGTTTCTTATTCCAAAAAATAACCGTGGAAGAAAGAAACCTGATGAGCTCAATAAGAAATACTTATTGTATATCAAAGCTGATAGAACCCATGGTGGAGAGCCATACTGTGATTGCAGTAAATGTAGGAAGGCTAGCCGGACGGGGTCATGGCCCCGTGCAAACCACAGAACACACACAGGAGTCCACTTGTGCATGGACTGCGGCAGCGTTTTCAATAAGAAGTCACAGCTCATTGTCCACCAGCGGACGCACACGGGAGAGAAGCCCTACGGCTGCAGCGACTGCGGGAAAGCCTTCTCCCAGAAGTCCTTGCTCACTATTCATCAGAGGACGCATTCGGGAGAAAAACCCTACGGGTGTGGAGAATGCCAGAAAGCTTTCAGTAGGAAGTCCCTGCTCATTTTACACCAGAGGACGCACACGGGAGAGAAGCCCTACGGCTGCGGCGACTGCGGGAAAGCCTTCAGCAGGAAGTCGCAGCTCAAGAGACATCAGAGAACCCACACGGTAGAGAAGCCCTACGGCTGCAGCGACTGTGGGAAGGCCTTCTCCCAGAAGTTCAAGCTCATTACCCACCAGAGAACTCACACTGGGGAGAAGCCCTATAACTGCAGTGATTGTGGGAAAGCCTTCTTCTGGAAGTCACAGCTGATTACGCATCAGAGGACTCACACAGGCAAGAAACCGTATGCCTGTACCGAGTGCACAAAAGCCTTCAGCAGGAACTCACTGCTCATCAGGCATCAGAGGATCCACACGGGGGAGAAGCCCTACGAGTGTGGTGAGTGTGGCGAAGCCTTCATCAGAAAACCGCAGCTCATCAAGCACCAACTGACGCACACAGGAGAGAAGAACTATCAGTGCGGTGACTGTGAGGAGGCGTTCTTTAAGAAGTCAGAGCTACTCCGCCATCAGAAGACTCACTTGGGGGAGAAACCCTACGGATGTGTTGAATGTGGAAAAACCTTCTTTGGGAAGTCGCAGCTCCTAACACATCAGAGAACTCACACTGGTGAGAAACCGTATGAATGCGGTGAGTGTGGGAAGGCCTTCACCCAGAAGTCCAGCCTGATTTCACACCAGAGGACACACACAGGGGAGAAGCCCTATGAGTGCACGCAGTGTGGGAAGACCTTCAGTGAAAAGTCAAGCCTCATTCATCACCAGAGAACCCACACTGGAGAGAAACCCTTCGAATGTAGTGAGTGTAGGAAAGCTTTTGCCTGGAAGCCACAGCTTCTTAGGCATCAGAGAATTCATACAGGGGAGAAACCCTATGAATGCGGTGAGTGTGGGAAAGCCTTTGTTCAGAAAGTGCAGCTCATTAAGCATCAGAGAAATCACACAGGAGAGAAAACCTACGGGTGCAGTGAGTGTGCGAAAGCCTTCTTTGAGAAGGCACAGCTCGTTATCCATCAGAGAATTCACACAGGGGAGAGACCCTATCAATGTGGTGAATGTGGGAAGGCTTTCACTAGAAAGTCTCACCTTATGAGGCATCAGCGAATTCACACGGGAGACAAATACTCCGGGTGCGGTGAGTGTGGGACCACCTTCCGCAGGGAGTCACAGCTCACGCTTCACCAGAGGACTCACGCACTCTAGAAACGGCGTGGTGCCGTGAACATGGGAAATCTGGCGTCCGATGTCGCCTTTTGACATGTCCAAGGACACACGCATGGGAGCAACCCCGTCAGTGCACTGGGAAGGCAGGTCTCACCCAATTCAGAGAGGGAATTTGTTTAAGTAGACAGTGTAAGGGAGCCTTCTCCCGGAACACACAGCTTCTCACCCATTGATGACTTAACGTGGAAGTCTTAGCAGTATCGTGTAGCAGACCCTGTAGTCAGAAGTGACAGCTCATTGTTAGAGGACCTACACTCGAGGGGAAACTGGACTGCTGTAAAAACCAAGCGAGAGGTTTCATCAAGAAAGGGTAACTCACAGTACACTAGAGGTTATATACACAAAGGAAATGCTGAATCGTCTGGACTGGAGATTTCCGTATGGAGGAGAGGTCCTAATGGGAAGAATTTTTATAAGCACGATCTATTGAAAGAATTCTATAACGTGTTTGTTGTATATAAGTTGTTATGAAAATGGTTATTTTAAAATGGTAGATGTGGGCACCTGGGTGGCTCAGTGGGTTAAGCCGCTGCCTTCGGCTCAGGTCATGATCTCGGGATCCTGGGATCGAGTCCCGCATCGGGCTCTCTGCTCAGCAGGGAGCCTGCTTCCTCCTCTCTCTCTCTCTGCCTGCCTCTCTGCCTACTTGTGATTTCTCTCTGTCAAATAAATAAATAAAATCTTTAAAAAAAAAAAAAAATAAATAAAAAAATAAAATGGTAGATGTGTTTTAAGTATGAAAACTTCTGCTTTCTGCTGTGTTGGTCCGGCAAGAACCAGATTGACTCCCCTGCCTTCAGCAGCTAGAAACGGTAAAATGTATGTGGAAGAATGGTTTAGAGACCGATGGCAAGCAGGTGTCTGTGATCCCCAGCAGACCATGGACAGAGTGAGGTGCGCTCCCAGGCTGCCGTTCCGGGAAGGGAACACATGCGGTCTTGTCGAAGAGAGCTGCTGACTTGGCCTTTGGAGAGGCCAGAGTAGCTAGAATTTATAGGGAGAGGAGAGGAGAGAGCTTTCTAGAGAGAGGGCTGCAGAAACCTACAAGGAGTCCCCTTGAGTCTTTTGGCTTAGCGCTGATTGGCATGTGTGTGAAAGGAAAAGTCGCGCTGGAAAGCAGGAGGCTGAACAGCTCCCAGAAATCAGTGCCAGGCTGGGAGTAAAGTTCCCGCCAGCTGGAGTGGAAACCACTCTGAACACGTGCGGCATCAGGTAGGATTCCCAGCAGACTATGATCTTGTGAAGGAACTAACCCTAGATTCAGAGCTGCTCTGGACCCACAATGTCTGGCATCCAGAAACTTCCTGACACGCAAAGAAACTATGAGAATACGACTTGTGGCCAGGACAAAAATGAGCCTGTAGAAGAGACATAGAAGAGACTGAAGCAGTTGACATTGGATAAGGGTGTTCGACTAGCTTTTATGAGTTAGAGGAAAACATGAACATGATAAGACCTGAAGTGGAAGGTGTATTTTCAAAACCCCAAGTGGAACTCCTCAGGATGAAAACAGTGGTAATCTGAAAATTAAAAACAAAAACCAAACAAACAAAAAAACCCACACCAATAACCAATAACCCAACTCTGGATGGAATTAAGAACAGATGAGACACAGAAGAAGAAAAATCGATGAATTTAAGTAAGAATTAAAAAAAAACTGTCCAGGGCGCCTGGGTGGCTCAGTGGGTTAAACCGCTGCCTTCATCTCAGGTCATGATCTCAGGGCCCTGGGATCGAGTCCCGCATCGGGCTCTCTGCTCAGCAGGGAGCCTGCTTCCCTCTCTCTCTCTCTCTGCCTGCCTCTCCGCCTACTTGTGATTTCTGTCAAATAAATAAAATCTTAAAAAAAAAAAAAAAAAACAAAAAAAAACTGTCCAACTGATGTACAGAGGAAGAAAGCCTGGGAGAAGAGAGGACGGGTCCATTGTAGTGGGAGGGGGGTCCTAGCAGGAGCGGGGGGAGGGGGAAGAGAAGGAACACGGGAGCTGAGTAAGTGCCAGCTGAAATTGTTACCCATGGGATGAAAAGTGTCACTGCACATATTCAAGGAGTTCAGAGAACCCCAAACAAGACACACAAAAACCCCTAACGGACATCATAGATGGAAGAAGAATGGTTATAAAGCACCTCGGGACAGACAGGGCGCGCTCGCAGAGCAGAGTACGTCGGCTCGTGGGCAGGTGCCGCTCGACGACGTCGGATGACTGAGGGAAGAATAAAGCCCCCGCACCCTGGTGTTTGTTACCCATCAAGAAGACCTCTCAGAAATGAAAGCAAAAGAAGAGGCTGTAGGCGTAGCTCCAGGAAAATTAAAGTAAGTCTGGGGGCCGCAGGAAAGGAATGCTGGCTGGAAGTGTGGATCTACAGGAAGAAACGAAGAGTTCTGGGAGTGCTGAATATGTGGTAAATATAATAGATTTTTTTTCTCATTTTAAAATGTTTTAAAAAGGTAATCCATTGTTTAAAGCCAAATACTGACAGTGTGTCGTGGGTTATGATCTATGTAGAAGTATATGACAAAAACAACACTTTGGATGAACTTTCCAAAGTAGTCGGATTGATTACGTCCTCCGAGTCCAAAGCCTGCTTCCCCAGGGTTCAGGGTGCCTCGGATCCGTAGCAGCTGCGCACGAGCGGCCCGTGTGATGGACTGGCATGGGTGCGGCGCCTCCCCGCCCTCCTCTCTGCTCTGCACCCCAGGGGCTGTCCCTCTAGGGTTCCTACTGAAGTGTGAACGCGGGAGATGGTAGATCCCCCGTGGGAGGAGAGAGGCTGGACCCTGCCTTCCCTCCACCGCCTCCCTTTCCCGGACCTTGGTTCTGGCAGAGTCTGTTGCCGTAGGGCCCGGCTCCTGCGGGGCGGCCCTCCTTTGGGGCTGGAGACTCTCCCTTCTCAGCTCCTACCTCCCGCTCCTTGCCCTTCACGTGCCTCACCATCCCTGGCCATCCCTGGCTGGCGTCCTTACTTCCGAACCCGCTATCTGTGAATAGTCGCTCAGTTAAATGCGCTGGAGTTAAAATTTGGAGCGCACCACTTGGTTTCTGTGCCGTGGTAAGGTTGAGCACTTAACAGCACTTTGAGTGCCAGTTACTGGTGCGTGTGCCTCACAGGGCACAGACTGACATCTGTCAAGATTCCCCACATGAAATGCCAGTGTTTTCTCTCTTTTTTTAAACCATTCCACAGAAATTATAACGAGTAACAAAGTGTTTTGTGTTTTTGTTTTGTTTTGCTGCAAATGTCCGTGGCCGCACAGATTGTCGTCTGCTGCGTGTGCAGTGCTCTTGCACTTATTACTAACCCTTCTTCAGCAATAGAAGCCAAAACTCTTACGAAGTCTTATGCTACCTCTGGATTAGCCAAGCAATTTACAGAAACACATTGGCGTTTATGTTCAATATGTATGGACGAGAAAAAAGGATAGCTGGGTCCTGAGTGAGGCGGAAAGGAATGGTGCCTCACAGACCCCAGGATCTCCTTTAGAAACACTGCTGGGCATACCCTCATTCCGTATTCTGCTGCTTCTCTGTATAATTCACGTAATCTGTAACCCATGGACAAGATTTCCATGCCAGTAAGAATTGCCACAGAAGGTCTCTAAAGTCTCCACACCAGTGCCCACCACCAGGACGACGGTCTGGAGAAGTCAGAGTCAGGTTGAAGCGGGCGGCCTTCGAGCCTGGACGCGGCAGCCCCGTCCGTTGTCACTTGACAGATAGCTCTTTTTTTTTTTTTTTTTTTTTTTAAAGATTTTATTTATTTATTTGACAGAGAGAAATCACAAGTAGATGGAGAGGCAGGCAGAGAGAGAGAGGGAGGGAAGCAGGCTCCCTGCCGAGCAGAGAGCCCGATGCGGGACTCGATCCCAGGACCCTGAGATCATGACCTGAGCCGAAGGCAGCGGCTTAACCCACTGAGCCACCCAGGCGCCCTTGACAGATAGCTCTTAGGAAGTTCGCCTTTCTGCACCCTCTCTCACCTGGCCCTCTTCTCTTGGTTCCCCAGGCGGCTTTTGAAGAGAAATAATTGCCCTCAGGCTACACAGCTGCATTTTCTCTCCGGGTGCGTTTGCGTTTCGGTATGCATTTTGAACTTTTCATGCAGGTCTTCCGTTTTGTGTAACCCCGAAAGACGCCATTCACAATGTAGCCTGTGCCAATAAACTTGTGTATTTCTCTGGTCCTGTCGTTAAAGAATTACCTAGCCAATGAAATCAATGTTTCAAGGTGTGGACATGTTTGGAACACAGCACTGTGACAGTTAACTGTAACGGCTTCTCTGTAACAGGACTGTGTACTCTCTGTGTGACAGCAAAATGGTTTCCACCAGCACAGCTCTCCCCGGGTCCCCTGTATTTGTCACTTAGTGAAGGGAAAGGCCACGCTCACTCTCAGCGTAGAAGACTTTATCTCATGATGCGTGTCTGCAGCTGAGAAGCAGGCCGTGTAACATCACGTGACCAGCTCACGGGCATGACCGGTAACTAAGTTACACGGTCCCGCATGTGTGGATCTGGTGATGCTGTCCGGTCATTGTTTTATTTCCTTCATGGGGTCTGGGCACTTGAGATGAGCTGTTGCTCCTTGTAGCCAGACTTGACGTCCTGTTGCTCCTTGTAGCCAGACTTGACGTCTTGTCTTGTCGTAGAGATTGTTACTTTGAGAACATGAAGATGAAGTAAACCAGGGACCACCAACTGTATTGAATCCCGAAATCACTATGCTCAGGTATTTTACAACACCTACGTCATCAGCAGTGCCCAGCAAGGAGAGTGTAGCTGCAGAAGCAGTCACCGGTAAGGTGGAAGAAGAATGCAAACAAAGTGGCATTTGTAGTTTGAGGTTCTCACTTAAAGCCTTGCTCATTCCTGTCATTAAAATGTATTAACACATCAGGCTCAGCTTCACGAGAAGATGGGGAAGCAGATTAACTGCTACGTTAGGGGGGCATGTAAACCATGGACTTGCTACCCCTGTAGCCATGAGCTGGCAGGGTGGGTGTATCTCCAAACCGTGGTGTCACAGGCCAGCCCTGTGTGGGTGAGCGAGTGTACATACTTCTCTCTGGTGTGAGTTTGCACAGAGCAGAATGTGGGGACAGGGCACCTGAGCTCTGGGCCAGCTGTGCTTCCCATACAAGGATGGGGCAGACCGCTGAGGAAGAAGGTGGGGCTGCTGGCGGGTCTCCACTGACTGGTACCCCTAGAGAGCAGGGGCGCCCCAGGGAGCTGTGCTAGCTCACACCTATTGCCCACACTTCTCTGTGCTGTATTGGAAAAGAAAGTCTCTGTACCTCTACGTTTACTGAGTAAACGGCTCAACGAATCAGTACGCGTGAGCGTGATCATTGGTGACCGTGACCTCTAGCTTCTCTTCGCTGGGAATCCAAACCGAGTCTGAGCTCTGGCCAGCTTCCAACACGCTTACCGTCCACACACACCTGAAACGTGCGGAGAAAAGCACCTCCCGGTTCACCCGGCGGCCAGTGGTCCGCCTGGCTGGGGTCTGGTCTGTGCAGAAGAGCGGCCTGCGTTCTTGCAGACTACACCGGAGACTCCCCTAATCCCTTGAAGCCTGAGTAGAACGCGGGCAGTCAGCTCTACCCCAGCACAACCTGTGAGAGCGTGGAGGTGGGGTGTGCGCATTCCGGGTCGGATGTCCCCCACTCGGAATCCCCACTGGACAGACGGGCAGCGTCCGGCCCTGCGGCTGGGGGCGCAGACCAACGCCCTTGGCCGGTGCTCTGCCCACAGGAGACGCAGTTGTCCCTGGATCCCTTTCCTGTCCTTCTGTCTTCTTAAGTGATGTCCACCCCGGACATGGGGCCTAAACTCACAACCCAGAGATCAAGGGGGCCGGGCTCACCCGCTGAGCTGGGCAGGTGCCCCAGGTTCCTTCCTGTCTTCACGCCCTCCGCCCCCACCCCAGAGCCCTGATGTGTTCAGTACCCGAGTGCGGGGTTAAGGCTGATGCTTCTGCCCGCGAGAGCTTCCGGTGGGAGAAGCTGCAGCATTCGTTCTGCGCACCCCGGGCTCTCGGAAAACCGACGGGGCTGGCGGCGAGCCCGCCGCAGAGCCCTCTGGGAGATGGAGTTCTGGGGCGAGAGGCACCCTGGGAAATGGAGTTCTGCGCGCGCCCTTCCGCGGTCCGCGGTGAGGCTCTCGGCGCGCGGGCCCCAGCGGGAGGGGCGGGGCGGGGCGGGGCGGAGGGGGCGGGGCGGGGCTCGGCGTCCCCGCGGCCTCGTGGGGACAGCGTTCGGGGCCGGTGCAGTGTGGGGCGGTCCGTGGGGACCGGAGATGCCGAGGGGCGGAGGACGCAGCGCGCCGCGCGTCCTGCCCCGTGGACAGCGGCCGCGGAGCCGGCGAGTGCCGAGGGGCCTGCGGGGGCCGGGCCGGGGCCGTGGAGGAGCCGGGCCCCTGCGGCTGAGGCTGGCGGGAGAGGGGCCAGCGGAAGGGGTGTTCGGGGCGTGCGGCTGCGGCGGTTGGGTCTGCGCGGGCAGCGCCGGGGCCGCAGGCTGCTCGGCAGGTGCCGGCGGTGTGGACGGCCGCCGCGGCGACTCGGGGTGCTGCGGTGAGCCGGCGGCCGTGGGCGCGGACTCTGGGTGCCGGCAGCGGACTGTGCCGCGAGGCGGAGAGTCCGCGGCGGCCGGCTGGGCTGCGGGGCCGCGACGCGCCGCGAGTGGGCACGTCCCGGAGGGGCTTCTCCGCCGCCTGGTCCTGAGCCTCCGCGGGGAGCGCCCGGAGGCCGGCGGTCTGCGAGGTGCTGTGTGTGTCGCCGGCACCGGCTCGGGAGGACGTGGCCGTGGGGTGTCCGTTGGCCTCGGGGACTGCGGAGCGCGGAGCCCCAGGGCTCCCCGGGAATCAGGATTAGGGTGCCTGGTGCGGAGGAACGGGGGATGATGGAGTGGTTGGGGACGCCCGGTGTCCGCAGGGCACGAGCCCTTGGGGTCTGGCCGGCCCAGTGGGGAGGGCCGGGACTGCATCTTGGGGTCCGGAGTTCCAGTCCCGGGTCGCGTCGAGCCGGCCGTAGACACCAGAGGAGAGTGACCGCGGGACTGCGGGGTGAATGATTTGGCCGCTTGGGGCTGGAAGTCAGACACTGGTTGGCCTTTGGCTGTAACTGGGGGGCCCTGGGGTTGACTGGGGACAGAGTAGGTTTGGGCGACTGGGGAGACATTTGTGGGGAGACTCCCTGGTCATCAGGAGGCCCGGGGGGTCACTAAGTGTGCGGGTCAGCGAGGGACTTGACGGTGTCGGTGAGCCGGCTGTGGGCGTCGGTGGTGGCCCAGCGGTGTCTGAGCCACGGGACTCGCGGAGCTCGCGGGAGCTGGAAGGGCTGTGGGGCTGCCGGGAGGGGTTAGGGTTAGGGTTAGGGTTAGGGTTAGGGAGGGGTTCGAGGCTCACGACTGCGCGGCCCCGGGGGTCGGTGACTGAAGACCGGGATGCTGGTTGAGCGCTGACGGGGCAGCCAGCGCGGGGTAACCACGTCTGTGCTCCTAAGTGTGGGTTTGAAAGTGGCTTTACTGTGCGGTCTACAAGGCAGTTGACACCTGTAAGACTTCAGACCCCATCTTTGTAGTGTCAGCGCGGTTCCCACCACCTATGACAGCCGCACCTCTGAAGTAGCGGCGTTACTGATCATGATTGTTATTGGTAAGAGTTTTCTGGTTTCCCTGTAACCCCGTCACGTGATCATAGGAGCACTCACCAGCCTTTACTCAGTGTTTCTGTGCCAGTCCTGGCTCGCAGGGATTTAGTGTAGAATTGTCGAGAACATCATGGGCTTCAAATGAGCGACTTGTATGTTGAGGAGAAGCTCTGCTGAATTACTCTCTTGTTTCATCAGCTGCTGAATCCAGTTTCCTCGCTTCCTTATGCCTTGACTTAAAAGTGAACGCGACCTTCTTATTTTCTGTGGGCTCTATATTACTCGCGTGGTCTCTTTCCCTTCCCCGTTCCGAGAGAGAGCGAGTGCTGGGGGGAATGCGGCTACTAAGGGGCTGGGGTTCCTTCTGCATACCCCCTATTTTGAGTCCTTGTGAGGTCTTTGTAGAGTCCATAGAAAACCCACTCTGAGCTTTAAAGGCAGGTTAAATGAGTTTCCAATGAGAGAGGGGTATTTCCATGAACTAAAGACAGTTTGTTACCCGACTCTACAGATTCTAGTTTCCGTGGACTAATTGGCTTGTTTGAGATAAAGAAGTCTCTGGAGCAAGGGTCCTGGGTGAAGAGAATCCTGACCCGAGACCTTTAATTTGAGCATCAAGATAAGAATCCAAGAAGATACACAGAGCCTGCAGTTTTCCCGAGAGCAGCAGAAAATGACCAAGTCCCAGGTGAGTAACTCATTTATTTCCTCAATTGTGGTACCGTACAATTCGCCCATTTTAAGTGATCAATTGACTGTTTGTTGGTGGTGGTCGTTTTTCAGTAGTTTAGAGGCTTCTGCAACCATCTAATTGTTGAGCCACAATCTAAATTTAGCATATTTTCATCCTCTAGGGGCGCCTGGTGGCTCTGCCTTCAGCTCAGGTCATGATCCCAGAACCTTGGGATCTAGTCCCGCTTCCAGCTCCCTGCTCAGCGGGGAGTCTGCTTCTCCCTTTCCTTCTGCCTGCTGTTAGCCCTGCTTGTGCCTTCTCTCTCTCTCTCTCTCTCTCTTTTTCTGTGAAATAACTAAAAATCTCAAAAAAATGTGAAAAGGACATTTTCATCCTCCTAAAAGGAAACCTGTCTCCATCTCCGCAGCAGGTAACCCCCAGGGCCCCCGCCCCAGCCCCAGGCCCCAGCTCCTGGGTTTGCCCATTCTGCGCATCTCATATCCACAGGATCACACGTGATGGGGTCTTTTGTGACTGGCTTCTTTCATGTAGCCTGCTTTTAAGATGGGCCATGAATTAATACTTTATTGTGTTTTGTTGTGGAATATTCTGTTGTGTGACTGGGGCAGTTTTGTTTATCAGTTCCTCATTTGCTAGACCAAATAGCTGTTTGCTATTTTGGCTGCTGTGGATACTACTACTGCCAACATTGGTGTGTATGTTCTCTTTTCTTAGGTACATACCTAGGAATGAACTGCTAGTTCCTGTGGTAACTATATTTAACATTTTAAAGAACTGATAGACTTTTTTCTAAGTACTGTTTTCTTTTTTAAGATTTAATTGTTTAGGGGCACCTGGGTGGCTCACTGGGTTAAGGCTCTGCCTTTGGCTCAGGTCATGATCCCAGGGTCCTGGGATCGAGCCACGCATCGGGCTCCCTGCTCAGTGGGGGGCCTGCTTCCCCCCTCTCTCTGCCTACTTGTGATATGTCTGTCTATCTCTGTCAAATAAATAAAAATCTTTTTAAAAAATGATCAAATAAATGTATCATTTGGGGATGACTTCATTTATAAATAGTAGCTCTAATAATAAGGCCACTGAAGGGTCACTTGTGTGGCTGTCAGTTAAGCGTCGGCCTTCGGCGTGGGTCATAATCCCAGGGTCCTGAGATCGTCTCCCGGGTCGGGCACCCTGCTCAGCTGGAAGCCTCCCACTGCTTGTGATCCCTCTCTGTGTCTCTGCCTCTGTCAAATAAATAAAGATCTTTAAAAAATAATAATAATAAGACCTCTGAAGTTTCTCCTGCTAGGACACATGGAAGCAGACAGCCCTGGGCTGGCACGGCCCGTGAGGGCTGCCATGAAAGACTACGGGGTTTTCTGGGCTTCTGCTCTGTCGTACTCTGCCAGTTGGTTTTCTGTGTCCCACATGCCGCCTCACAGCTCAAGGTGGCTTCTGCGGCTCCAGTACAACGTCTACTCAAGAGCAGGAAGAGGGAGGCCTGGGTGGCGCAGCTGGTTAAGTGTCCAGCTCTTAGTTTCCACTCCGGTCCTGATCCCAGCGTCACAGATCAGGCCCCACATCAGGATTCGTGCTCAGCGCAGAATCTGCTTAAGACTCCCTCCACCTCACCCCGCCCCTCCTCCTGCTCCCTCTTGCCCTAAAATAAATAATTCTTTTTAAAAAATCGTAAAAAATAAAAGCAGGAAGAATAGTAGAGAGCAGAGGGTATTATCAGTGTGTCCCTGTCTTACCAGAAAAGCAGCAGCTTCCCCCAGGTGGCCTCGCACACCTCCTGGAGCCGTTGCCAGCACGGATCACGGGACTGACTCTAGATGTAAGAGAGGCAGAAGGGCCAAGGGAACGGTTACGATTTGTGACTGGGAGCGGGCGCGTTGGCACCCCTCGTACAGCTGAGGTTTGCAGACAGGAGAACAGCTATCCCGAAGGCTGCTAGAGGCTCCTGCCCTGGGGTCTTTGCACCATGGTTTCACCGTCGGAAACCCACTGGTTCAGCTTTACTAGGAGCGTGCTCTTCCAGGGCCCGCCGTCGTTCGAGGACGTGGCTGTGGACTTCACGTGGGAGGAGTGGCGGCTGCTGGACTCCACGCAGAAGGCTCTGTACCGAAGTGTGATGCTGGAGAACTTGAGCAGCCTTGTGTCCCTGGGTAAGGACACATCCGGTGTGGACTCGGCCCCGTCAGCTGGCTTTCCCTTTTGTTGACTGAAAAATGGGACCTTTGAAGTGTGTCATGACATAGGGCTTTAGTCTAAGAATTCAAAAATTCTTAGCCCTTTTTCGTCTCCAGAGTGTCTGTCCACGCACATCCCAAGTGAACGACGTCTTTCACAGCCTCTGGAGCTAAGCATTTACTTTTCTTCAGAAGCCCGAGCCCAGGAAATTGGGCCCAAGTCCTATGTGATTTTTCCATACACAAGGTTTCAGCTCATCAGACCAGATGTGACCTTCAGGCTGGAGCAGGAGCAGCCACGGGTACATCCCGAGTCCGAGCTTTGCAGGCGAGGCCCCTGGGCAGCGGTGGAGTTAAATTCCAGCTGGAAGTGAACAGTGAAGACGGTGAGGGGTGGGCACCTGTGCAATGTTGTGTCGAGAATCCTCGAGGTCACTAACCCTCTGGAAGTGACCCAGAGCCATTGAGATGAGCTTCTCAGATAGGCAGATATCGTTTCTAGCGCTTACCATGTGAGGATAGGTCATCTGTCTTCCTTGGCTCTGATTTTCGAGTGAGCTCTGCCTCTCTGGTCCGTCCTAAGGAGCTCAACCCCTCTCTCCTGTTGGACTTTGCTCGTTCATTTTCCTCTCCACACCAGACCTTATCCTGCTGAGAGATCCCTTTTCTTTTCTCTAGGACACAGGATTAGTTGTGATTTTTTCCCCTCTCACTGTTCTAATTCCCACATATTTCCTTTCCCCTTTCATTGTGAATGCCTCCGATTACTGTTGCACTCCCACAGTCTTTCCTCTAGTCTCGCCTTCATTTCTCTCATGATGGTTTACTCCTCCTGGGCCTGTAACCAAAGAAATAACTTCGGAGTCCTCATTCCCTTGCTTCTAGTGCAACTTTTTATTGCCTTCTCTTAGGGTTGAGTGTGTGTGCAGATGAAACCCTTTGCCTGGAACAGATTATTCTATCATGGCTCCTAACAACCTGTTTAGTCCATTTTTTTTCTTCTCCTTATCCATTATCGGTTTTCTACCTCAGTTTCCATGAAAGCACTTTATTTAATTTTAATTCCCAAACATGTACCGGTGTACATGATTATTTCTGCGGTTCTGGTTCATCTGGTTCACAGTTATTGAAGAATTCACTAAAGGGGTTTAATTCTTGTCTTTTCTAGAATACTGGAAAGTTGATGATTACAAAGCATGGCACCAAGAAATTCAAGACAGGATTAAAAAATTGGAACAAGTTCATGAAATGAATGCAGGTGGAAAAATATTTCAGTCGAGCATGAACCTTGCCCCTTTAAAGCAAAAATCCAATAAGCGTGTCTCAACTGGAAAACATTTGAAATATTCACTAGATTTATTTACTCAGACTGGAAACAGTGGGAGAAAGAAAGCTGGGAAGGTCAGGGGATATGAGAAATCCTTTCTCCATATTGCATGTGAAAAAACTCCTGTTGGAGTAAAACACTATGAATGTACAGAATGTGGAAAAGTCATCAGCAGGAAGTCACGGCTCATCGTCCATCAGAGGACACACACAGGAGAGAAACCATTCAAATGCAGTGACTGTGGCAAAGCCTTTTCCCAGAAGTCACACGTCGTTACACACCAGACAGTTCACACAGGAGAAAAACGTTATGGATGTGAGTGTGGAAAGGCCTTCGCTAGAAAGTCACACCTCATCACACACCAGAGAACTCACACGGGAGAGAAACCATACAGATGCAGCGAGTGTAGCAAAGTGTTCTCTCAGACCTCACAGCTCATCATTCATCAGCGAAGTCACACGGGAGAGAAACCCTATGCCTGTAGTGAATGTGGGAAAGCCTTTAGTGGGAAATCACAACTCACCTCTCACAAGAGAACCCATACAGACGAAAAGCCCAACAAATGCAGTGAGTGTGGGAAAGCCTTCAGGGAGAAGTCAGGTCTCCGTAAGCATCAGAGAATCCATTCAGGAGAGAAGCCCTACGGGTGCAGTGACTGCGGGAGAGCCTTCAGTGGGAAGTCACTGCTGCTTCGACATCAGAAGACTCATTCAGGAGAAAAGCCCTACGGATGCAGCCAGTGCGGGAAAGCATTTATTTGGAAGTCACAGCTGCTCATACATCAGCGAACTCACACAGGAGAGAAGCCCTATGGTTGTGGCGAGTGTGGGAAAGCCTTCTCCCAGAAGTCACACCTCCTCGTACATCAGAGAATTCACACAGGACAGAAACCCTAGAAACAGAGTGGATGTGGGGCGCCCGGTGGGGCTCATTCGGTATGAAACTTTAAAGACACGTATCGTAGCTATAGTGAAAAGAAGGGCCATCTGTACCCCAATGTTCACGGCAGCAGTGGCCACAGTCAGCAAACTGGAAAGAACCAAGATGCCCTTCAACGGATGAATGAACAAAGCAGATGTGGTCCATATACACTATGGAGTATTATGCCTCCATCAGAAAGGATGAATACCCAACTTTTGTAGCAACATGGACGGGACTGGAAGAGATTATGCTGAGTGAAATAAGTCAAGCAGAGAGAGTCAGTTATCATATGGTCTCACTTGTGAAGCATAAGGAATAACACAGATGACATGGGGAGAAGGAAAAGAGAAGTGAACTTGGAGAAATTGGAGCAGGAGACAAACCATGAGAGACTGTGGACTCTGAGAAACAAACGGAGGGTTTGGGGGGGGTTGGGTGAGCCTGGTGGTGGGTATTTTGAAGGACACATGTTGCATGGAGCACTGGGTGTGGTGCATAAACGCTGAATTTTGGAACACTGAAAAAAAATTAAAAAAAAAAAAGATACGTATCTGTGTGTATATGTATGTTGGCAATGACGACAGCCAAGTAAAAAGCCTGTTGCTTCAGAGGGATATAGGCCTTACGTTCCTGAGTATGGCTACATGTTATACATTTATATATTCTTGTAGCACTTGTGAAAATAATCTGTGAGCATGGTGTATGTCGTGTTTATGGCACGGCGTCTGTGAACAGTGCTGCACAGTGGGTATCATTTGTACCATGACGGTAGAAGGTACCTACGCTGGGCCAAATGATGTATTTCTTATTTAACAAGTAGTATAACTTATATTGCCAGATACTTTTCGGCACACGTAAATGAGTTTGAGAACTCTTACCGTGCTCTGTCTTCAATAATAGAAGCCAGAATTTTTCGGTAAAAGCTCCTGCCTCCTCTGAGTGCCCAGTTTATACACAGAACTGCTATTCACGTTAGACGCGCAAAGGCAAGAAGACACGTGAGCATGCGACGGAGTGAGCAACAGAGAAGCTCTGAATAGCACTGCTCTTCATCTGAATGTGTGGGAAATAAGGTTTGTAAAAGTAAAAGACCCACAAAGCATCTCCTCCTGTTATTTTTCAGTGGGATTTCTATACA
Source organism: Mustela putorius furo (assembly GCF_011764305.1). Lineage (NCBI taxonomy): Eukaryota > Metazoa > Chordata > Mammalia > Carnivora > Mustelidae > Mustela > Mustela putorius. The sequence continues at coordinate 1,995,764 of NW_025421741.1, read as the reverse complement.
GATTAGTTGTACATAGGTCAAATATAATAGAGCTAAGAACCTGTATTTTAGATTAATATGCTAAGAGATCATGTAATCCTGTTCTCTGTGTCAATCTTTTAATGTTTTCCTAAAGTAACTTGCAAATAATTAGAAGAAACTCTATTAAAAAAAAATAACAACAACCGTGTAGTTCTATAGGCTTACATGCAGAGACTTGCTAGGGGAATTAGGATTTTGGGGATAATTTGATTCAGACATCTTCTACAGATGAGACTTTAGAAGTCGAGGTACCTGGGACGCCTGGGGGGCTCAGTTTGTTAAGCAGCTGCTTTTGGCTCAGGTCGTGATCCCAGGGTTCTGGGATCGAGCCCCACATCTGGCTCCCGACTCCCAGGAGAGCCTGCTTCCCCCTCCCACCCTGCCTGCTGCTCTCCTTGCTTGTACGCTCCCTCTCTGTTAAATAAAATAAATAAAACCTTAAAAACAGTTCTTAAAAAAAAAAGAAGTCGAGGTACCTTATTGTTTGTAAAAGAAATCTCTATTTAATGTACAAGAAATCTTGCAGTGCACAAGGTATTATCTTGCTTTTAAATAGGCCAAACTTAAGTATATTTGTAAATAATGTGTCTTGAAAATGCCAAAAGCCTTTCTTGAATGTTGATGAACTTCAGAGGTTTGCATCACACCCTAAATGTGTGATTTACATTCATGGTTTTTTTTTTTAAAGATTTTATTTACTTATTTGACAGACAGAGATCACAAGTCGGCAGAGAGGCAGGCAGAGAGAGAGAGGAGGAAGCAGGCTCCCGCCGAGCAGAGAGCCTGATGCGGGGCTCGATCCCAGGACCCTGAGATCATGACCTGAGCCGAAGGCGGCGGCTTAAACCCACGGAGCCCCCCAGGCGCCCCAGCAAACAGATTTAAACCCGGTTTACCGAAACGCTTTTTACCCCCGTAACCGCTCAGCCAGCGCCCCCGGCGCGCCCCGAGCGGGTCGGTCACTCAGACCCCGGGTTCGCTCGGGACCAGCCCGCGGCGTTTCCCTGCGGCCGCGCCCCGCCCCGCCGGCCGAGTGCGGGCCTGCGCGTGGCCGGGGACCGCACCGCCCCTCCAGACGGCGGCCCCCGTCGCCCCGGCCGCAGGGCGGAGGGGTCGCGGCGGTCGCGTGCGGGCTCCTTCCCGCGGTCCCGCGTCGGGGCGCAGAGGGCGGAGCGCGCCCCGGGGGTGCTGGCTGCGGCGGGGCTGCGGGTGCGCGGAGCTGCGGGGGGACCCCGGCCTCCGGCGAGCTTCGCGGGGGGCTCCCGCATCGGGACCCGGAGTCGTGAGCCCGCCGGGGCCTAGGGCGGCCCGGGACCCGCTCTTCCCGCCGGGGCCGTTCCGGGCTGTCCCCTGCCCCCGAGTCCCACGCAGGTCCCTGGCCGGGGGCGCGCGCCCCTCCCGCCCTGCGCGGGCAGTTGGGCCCCACGCGGGTTTCCCGCAGTCGCGAGTTGCCGGTGGAACCCGCGCGGGCTCCAGCTGGGGCGGTCGGTCCTTCGTGTGGCTGCCCTTGTCTCCCGCGGCATTATTTTTCTCCCTCAGGTTGTAACTTAAATACCTATCTCCGAGTTTAAAATGTGTAAGATCTAATCTATATTTTTATTTTATTTTTACTCGCTTACAATTTAAAAAGTACAGTCTCCAGGGCAGCGAATGGAGCCGATTATTTCTAGGGCATGTGGCACACTCGGACACTGTTTAAGTACAGTTGTTGGATGGACTTTGTGTGTAAGGGCCTGCTTAGCCAGAGGGAGCCATTCTGCCGTTTCTGCAGTAAACATGGATTGACCCTGCGCCCCCAGAGGAACTTACTTAAAAGCTAGTCCGGGAAACCAGTCCCAGGTAGCAAAGCCCGGATACAAGGGCGCGTCAGGCCAGGTGGAGACGTCCAACCAATGGGGCGCACATACTGTCTCCCAAGCTACCAAGGAGAGTGGGCCCCGCCTTATGCCAATTCTGACCAAGGTCATAGGCCAGTTCAAATATCTACTTGGGTAAATCGAAATCCATTGGCCGCCCGTGTGTGACCTAGCATGACTGTGCAGTTTTCTCTGTGTGTTGCCATCTCCTGGGCCACCTCTGTGTGGCCAGGCTCAACCACCTCTGTAAGTTAGTCTGTGAGGCTGGGAGGGGTCGCGGGACCAGAGGTTGGTTTGATTCTTTTTTTTTTTTTTTTTTTTTTTTTTTTAAAGATTTTTTATTTATTTATCCGACAGAGAGAGATGACAAGCAGGCAGAGAGAGGGGAGGAAGCAGGCTCCCCGCTGAGCGGAGATCCCGATGCGGGGCTCGATCCCAGGACCCTGGGATCATGACCCGAGCTGAAGGCAGCGGCTCAACTCACTGAGCCACCCAGGCGCCCCGGTTGGTTTGATTCTTGATGCTTGGCCCGTAATAAAGCTTTGCTTGACCTTCGCTTTGTACCAGTCTCGCTCCTTTGATCACGGACGGTTATTGGGGGACCTGGCACAGTGGGTTACTTCATCCATTGGCTTCACTCAGAGGAAGAGCATTTGTGTTTCTTGAAGGATGAATGGTCTCTTCGCCCTCAGCAGGGCGGGTTCCGGGCAGGTGTACGTCTTCAAAGTGGCTTTCATAAAAGAGTAGACGAGTTTAAATTAAGTGTAAAGCGTGTACATCAGTACAAACGAACCTCTGCACTCCAAGTCCCTATATCCAAACCCGGTTCTCCCTGGCTTCCCTCTAGGGGTCTATGTTGCCGTGGCGTCCAGCTCTCATGCGAACGCTGTGTTGCCTCGGTCTTGCCTCCCTCAGTGTCACCAGAGTCCCCTGCCTTCTTGTAGTCTGTCCCCCGTGTCGCCTGTCACTCGGAGTCCCGTACTTTCTTGTAGTCTGTCCCCCTTGTTGGGCCGGCGGCTCCGGGAGTGCAGGAGGAACAACAGAAATGACCGCGGGCTGCCGTCTTCCAGGTCCCTCCCCCATTCCCTAACCCCTGTCTCTCCGGCCAAAAGGATGTTTGCCTGGGTCACGGCTCCTTAGGTAACCCGATACCTATGCAGGAAACAGGAGCATCAGGACTCCCCCACACCCTCCAATCACCAAAGACCTTACCATGTATGTAAACCCATGCCCTGTCTTGGCCTGATAAAAGACCCCGCCGCCTCCCTCCCAGCTCTAACTTCCCCAACTCCCCCTTCCCGAGCCAGGGAACCTCACCTGAGAATGCCTACCTCCTCCCGGTGTGACTTTCCTGGCTCCCCTTCTCCTGAGCCCCAAAACTTCGCCAGAGAGTGCCTTTAACAAATCTTGCCTTGCCTTTACCTCGCCTATAAACCTGACACCCCTCAGTGTCGCCGGTTACTCAGAGTCCCACACTTTCTTAACTATCGCACATTTGCAGCAATATCCACTCTGTCATAGCAAGTGGCTTCCCAGTTGTTTTCTCAATTCTGCTCTTTCAACAGATTGTTTTCCTGAATTTGGTTACTTGTTTGACTTTATCTCATTGTCCAGTTTATAATTAGATTTGGGTTACTAATGACAAAGTATACATTTTTCAAAAACATATTCACTGGGCGCCTGGGTGGCTCAGTGGGTTGGGCCGCTGCCTTCGGCTCGGGTCGTGATCTCGGGGTCCTGGGATCGAGTCCCGCATCGGGCTCTCTGCTCGGCAGGGAGCCTGCTTCCCTCTCTCTCTCTCTGCCTGCCTCTCTGTCTACTTGTGATCTCTCTCTCTGTCAAATAAATAAATAAAAAAAACTTAAAAAAAAAAAAAACATATTCACTAAGGGGTGCCTGGGTGGCTCAGTGGGTTAAGCCTCTGCCTTCGGCTCAGGTCATGGTCTCAGGGTCCTGGGATCGAGTTCCGCATCGGGTTCTCCGCTTGGCAGGGAGCCTGCTTCCTCCCTCTCTCTGCCTGCCTCTCTGGCTACTTGTGATCTCTGACTGTCAAATAAATAAATAAAATCTTTAAAAAATATATATATATATATATTTTTTTTTCCCACTACAAGACCAACCCCCACCCCCAATAGTCAACAAACAATCTTTTTAATTGTTCCATTAAAACAAAATAGGATCTGTTTAACTAAAATTTTCTGGCTATCGTCAATGTTTTAAAAAGTCCTATCCAAGTATGAATTAGTTTAAAATCCACTCTTTAGCCTGGGTGGCTTAGTCTGTTAGGTGTCCGAATCAGTTTCAGCTCAGGTCACAATCTCAGGGTCCTGAGGTGGAGGCTGCCCCTGTGCTTAGGAGGGAGTGGGTTTCACATTCTTTCTCCTTCTGCGGCAAGCCCCACCCCCATGCACGCTCTCACTCTCTCTAAAATGAAAAGTAAATCCTATAAAAATTTACTTCTTTTTTTTTTATTGAATATACTTAACAATGAAAATCTGTTATTGATAGTAATACATTTTTGGTAAATCAGCAATGCTGGTGAATGTTGAAACTTGGTGTATTTGGGAAATTGGCTGCTGGAAAGCTTATTTTCAGTGAACTGGTTAGAGAGAGCATACTATGTTCTTAGTTACGACAGCAGCGGCATTCTAGGGCAGATGAGTGTGCAGATACAAGAGGTGTCTCTGCAGAATGAGATTTCTTGTTAAGCTTTAAATAGGAACACTCGGGGTACCCGGGTGGCTCAGTTGGTTAAGCGTCTGCCTTCCACTCGGGTCATGATTCCAGAGTCCGGGCATCGAGCCCCACATCGGGCTCCCTCCTCAATGCAGTCTACTTCTCCCCTTGCCTCACCCCCTGCTGGTGCTCTGTCACCCACGTTTCCTAGGATGTAGGCTACATTATCAACAGAAGGGGGCAGCTCTCCCTACCTCATCTGTGATTATTAGGGTGAGTTAACCCGTCTGGCAATTCCCACCTTGCTCAAGGCTGTATCAAGCATCCACAAGCCCAGCCCCAGGCCAAGCCTCACCTTCCCCTTCTGGGGCAGCGCAGCCTTCAGGAGCACCCGGAAGGAATCTCAGCGGCCTGAGTGTGTTCGGTAGAGCTTCCTTTGTGTGGCTGCTTTGTACCCCCTAGACACGTATCCATGGCTTTGCCTCTTGACACTCACAGGCTTTGTAGAAAGACCTAACCCTTGCCCACTGTCCTGCCCTCCAGAGTATTTCCTTATGGAACCGCGATGCTAGTTCACATGTTCCTGAAAATCACTTATGTAGCGTATCTTTTGTGGGAGCCATATTTGTTTTTTCAAATCAAATGAATTAATTCCTTAGCAGGGATGACGCATAGAGGTGAAATCAAATGTCTAGTGTTGGCACATATATATAATGTCTGGTGTTGATGGATTGTGATTTTGTAAATTTATCTGTGAGGTGTGAAACCACCTGAGTATAAATGCGGAGTTGTCTGTGATAAACGTCTTTCCTCTCTGCCTTTACCTCCAATTTCTTTCCTTCTGCTAGATTCTTTCCGAAAATTTTCCCTCAGGAGGGAAAGTGTATTTTCTCTGTCACCTCTCATTTTTTTTTTAAAGATTTTATTAATATACTTGACAGAGATCATAAGTAGGCAGAGAGGCAGGTAGAGAGAGAGGAGGAAGTAGGCTCCCGCTGAGCAGAGAGCCCGAGTGGGGTGAGAGCCAAAGGCAGAGGCTTTAACCCACTGAGCCACCCAGGCGCCCCTCATCTCCCATCTTTTTATTTCAGACATCAGCCCCTGCTCTGATCTGCATGAGTTCTGTGGCTTTATTTTTTGAGCGCGCTTTTCAGCAGCAGCACACTTGCTTTTGGAAGCTGTGCTTACTTTCAGTCACCAGCCTATCACTCCACCCCAGTGGCCCTGCTTTTTGGGTTGGATGCTTGCTGTCTCCTGACCAAGTCTGCAAGGTTGAGGAATATCCATGATTTTCCAGATTGGACGTTTCTGGGTGCATTGTACGTGTTTCCAAACTGCAATTACATTGTATTATTATGACAAGTTTTTTAGTCTGGTCTCAACATTTTAGCAGTTGAAAGTTGAAGTATGTTCCAGGTAACAAGAAACTTTTACTTTATGTAGTATTTAAAATAAGGTGCTGTCCTGAGGCAAGTACTATGGGGATCAGCAGGATTTGGGAAGAACATTATGCCCTCTCCAGGTGTTAGCTGACATGTCCGTGTTGCTCCTGGCTCTGTGAAGCAGTCCACCCACCGTCTTTCCTGCAGAAAGGTCCCATCCATTGGTGGATAGATTCCGATGCCACGATTTTTTTTTTAGATTTTATTTATTTGACAGAAAGACACAGTGAGAGAGGGAACACAAGCAGGGGGAGTGGGAGAGGGAGAAGCAGGCTTTCCCCAGAGTGGTGATCCCAGGACTCTGGGATCATGAACTGTGCCAAAGGCAGATGCTTAATGACTGAGCCACCCAGGTGCTCCGATACCACTAAGTTTTATTTTTGAATGGTGAATACTTTTCTTTACTTGCTTGTATATATTCAGTGAAGCAAAGAAATATATTCATAAGACTTTCTTCGCTAGGGGTCCCTGATCCAACCCCGCATCGGGCTCTCTGCTCAGCAAGCAGCCTGCTTCCCCCTCTCTCTCTCTCCCGCCTGACTCTCTGCCGACTCGTGATCTTTCTGTCAAATAAATAAATAAGATCTTTAAAAAGAAAGACTTTCTTCGATGATGTAAGTAACGTGAAGATGAAAATCCTCTCCCTGGATTACATTCTCAAAGCAGAGGTACAAGTAATGGCCGATCATTATGGGCTTGACTGCGTTCTGTGCAGGGTCACACTAGGTCATTAGAAGCAATCAGTAAGTCGTGGTGACATAATCTTGGGATCAGCGTCAAGAACGTACTTGGTCGGAGCGGGGAGCCCCGCTCGGGGAGCGGCCGTTCTCGGAGGAAGGCCGCGCCGCGGCGGCCGGTCGGCGGGGCTCTGGGACCGAGGCCGGCTCAGCCAGGGGAACAGTTTGCAGCACCGAGTCCGACGGACGGCCGCGTCTCGCTGGTTTTCCATCCAAACCAATGTTTGTCCAAGATTCTGTTGACCAGCAGCGGGAGCAGCAGCGGGAGAAGCGGGTTCCCTGCGGACCGCGCGCCCACGGGGCTGGGTCCCAGCCCTCCGGCCACGGCAGACGCTGGACCGACTCAGCCACCCGGGCGTTCGGAGGGATTTTTGATTCGGCCTCTCCGGTGTCCGGCCTCGGCGACAGCCGGAGGCAGGCGCGGTGCCAAGGCTACGTGGCCGGGAACCGCGGGCCCGACCTCGTCCGTCGCCGCGGCCCCGACCCCCGTCGCCGCGGAAGCCTGGCCTCGGGCTCGGGCTCGGGCGGGCCCGCCTGCAGACGCGGCGCGGCGAGCCCCGGCGAGCCCTCGGCGCTGCACGGACGGCGGCGGAGGCGACCTCCGGGGACTCTCCGGGGCGCCCGTGAGAACCGGAACGCGGACAGCCGTGCGCGGCCGACGGCACGAGGGCGCTCCCTCCCCAGGACGCGCGGCCGGCCGCGGGCCTGCTCCGCCGCCGCCCCGGGAGAGCCCCGCGCCCAGCCCGGCCGACGCGGAGCCGCGGAGACCGGCCGGCGCGGGGGCTCCCGCTCGCCCCGCGCTCCCGGCGCGTCACCCGACTGCCCGGCCTTCGCTCCCCGGCCGGGGGCAGTCGGCGTCCGGAAGTGCCGGCCGATCGGCGTCCGGAAGTGCCGGCCGATCGCACTGATCCCGCCGTCCGCCCGGCGGAACGTCGCTTCCAGCTCCGAGTGCAGTTATTGCGGACGCCCCACCCCCGATCACTCCATCTCTTTTGCCCCGACTTAACATGGCGCCGACGGCCGAGCGCCCGCAGACGAAGTCGTCCCGGCCATCACCAAAAATGGCGTCAGGACCGCCGCCAGCCGACTGCGCACACTCCGGCGGCCCCCACACTCCGAGTCTCGCTGGCCTCTCGGAGTTCCGCTCTAGCCGCCGCGCTCGGTGGGCGCCGCCGCCAGCCAATGGCAGCGCACGGCCGCTGCTGGCCCCGCCCAGCGAATCAGCTGAGGGATCCGCGATGTCTGTTGACAGCGGAGGGGGCGGCGGCGGCGGCGCGGCCGGTTCCGGGTTCGGCGCGGGGCGGGGGGTAAGCGGACGGCGCGGGGCGGCGCGGGGCGGCGCGGGGCGGCGGGCGGGGACCGGCGGGCGGGAGGCGGCGCGCGGAGGGGGCGAGCGTCCGGCGGCGGCGGCGGCGGCGGCGCGGCGTGGGCGCGGAGGCCGGGAGGCCGCGGGGCGGAGCGGCGGGCGCAGCCCCGGCCGTGCGGTCCGAGCGCCTGCGCCGGCGTTTCCGGGTCTCTCAGATGTGAGTCGGATGGAGCGGCCCGGGGAAGGCGAGCAGCCGCCGCAGCAGCAGCCGTGGGGGCGGCTCCTCCGCCTGGGCGCCGCGGACGGCGAGCCGCACGTCCTCCTGAGGAAGCGGGAGTGCACCATCGGGCGGAGGAGAGGTGCGGGCCGGGCGCCGGGGCGCGCGGGGCAGGGCGGGGGCCGGGGACCAGGCTCGGGGGCCGGCGCTGGGGGCCGGGCCGGGCACGGAGGGCCGGGGGGCCGCCGCCGGCGAGGAGGGCTGCGGGCTGGCCCGGGGGCCGGGGTCGGGGCCGGGGCCGGGGTCGGGGCCGGGCCGGGAGGCTCCCGAGGCCGCCGAAGGGCCCTGGGCGGGGCCCGCCGCGCGGTCCAGCTGTCCCGGTGGAACAGGCTCCGGTGGACGAGCCGCGGCGCCTTCGCCCGCGGTCGGCCCGGTCCCCGCTGAGTGTTTCCGCGGATCACCGAGTCGTCGCCAGCCCTTCGGGAAGCAGCGCCGGACCCCGAGAGCGCAGGGTCGTCGGGCCGGACCCGAGAGCGTCTCCCCGGGTGGGGTCGCGTGAAGGCCGGCCGCAGAAGGAGCAGAGTCCGGGGTGGAAAGTGAGCGGCGCACTCTGAACCCGGTCGCCGGAGCCCCAGGGCGGACGACAGGCTACCCGGAGCTGAGCGCGCGGGTACGGCAGGCCCCGGTTCGGGGCTGCCGCGGAGCCGTGCGCCGAGGACATGTGTAGCAGCAGGCGGCTCCGTTTGTTTTTATTTATTTCTTAAGATTTTATTTATCTGCCAGAGAGAGACACCGAGAGAGGGAGCACGAGCGGGGAAGCAGGCTCCCCTAGAGCAGGGAGCGCGATGCGGGGCTCCGTCCTAGGACACTGATCAGCACCCGAGCCGAAGAAGATGCTGAGCGACTGGCACCCAGGCGCCCTGGGGGCTACGATTGAAAAGCTCTCACGCCCCCGCTCGTAGAAGGGAGCTGCTCACTCTAGGTTGGAAGCACAGGGCGCAACCAGAGTCCCGCAGCTCGCTGAGACCAAGTGTGTCACCCTCCAGGCTCAGCTGCCTCCAAACTCCCAAGGGCCCATCTGGCTATTTGACCGGCTGGGTATCTTCCCCGCAGGGAGAGAAGTGTGCTGCTCAGGTCGGCAAAAAAGTGTGGTTTGTCTGAAAGTTAATACATCATCGCTCCGGCTCTTTCTCTCTCTATATATATTTTTAGTTTTTTAAGTCCAGCCCAATTAAGGTACACTCTTTAGTTTTGGCTGGGTGATACAGTGACTCCGCAGTTCTGTCCACTACTCAGGGCTCGTAATGAGAAGTATACTGGAATTCTGTTCACCTAATTCACTCTTCCCCCAACCCTCCCCTGCCCCCGCCAACCAGCCGTTCTTTTCATGTAAGAATCTATTGTTTTCTGACTTTATATTTTAAGAAAGAAAGAATGTGGAAAAATATTATTTAAAAACAAGTATTTTTTATATGTTAACTATACTGGAATTTAAAAAACTAAAAAAAAAAAAAAGGCTAAGTACTATGATAAAAAATAAGGATAATAAAGTAAAACACAATTTTGGGGGTTATTTTACCATTTATGATTTACCGGCACCTGTTTTTGTTTTTTGTTTGGTTGGTTGGTTTGGTTCGGTTTGGTAGTCTTAAATCTCAGTTTTTTTTTTACAACATTGAATGTTTTTACCTGCCACTAGAAACTTCTGAAAAATGCATTAATTGTCTTTAATTTATGTAATAGGAATTTGGTGAAGAGCAGAGGCCCGGCGTTTCCAACCTGGCGCTGCCTCATAACTTGCTTTGGGCTAAGGACTTAGCTTTCCATACCTTTCTACCTACTTCACTGAAGAGTAATGCAGGTCTTACTGCGAAATCCTTAAAAGGAGCCTGGCTGAAAGTTAGCTCTTAATGTTAGCCATTGTTATTGTAACACAGTATCGTAACATCATTTTGCATGTTAATACAAGGAGCAAAAACAGGCTGTTGGGTAAATCTTCTCAGGAGAATTCCTTTTGGTGAATGTATTAATCTCTCCATGGGAAGCAGAAGTTGCTGTGTTAGCCTGTCAGGCTGTTGTAACAAAATGCCGCAGACCAGGAAGCTTAAGCAATAGACATTTGTTTTTCACAGTTCTTAAATCTGAGAAGTCCAAGATTAAGGTGCTAGTCGATTGGTTTCTTGGTGAGAGGCCTCTTCTGGATTGCAGACAGCTGCCTTGCTAGCCTTCTCCTTCGAGACAAAGTTTTGGTGTGTCTTCCTCCTCTCCTAAGGGCACCAGCCCTATCAGATTAGGGCCCCACCCAGTGGTCTCATTTAATCTTTATTCCCTCCTCCCAATCCCTGGCTGCAGTCACTCGGGGGTTCAGACCTTTAAGAGGAATTTTGGGAAATACACAGTACGTGAGAATTGTAGGGCTTGATTACATTTCTTTCTTTTTTTTTTTAAAGATTATTTATTTATTTATTTGACAGAGAGAGATCACAAGCAGGCAGAGAGGCAGGCAGAGAGAGAGGAGGAAGCAGGCTCCCTGCTGAGCAGAGAGCCCGATGCGGGGCTCCATCCCAGGACTCTGGGATCATGACCTGAGCCGAAGGCAGCGGCTCAACCCACTAAGCTACCCAGGCGCCCCTTGATTACATTTCTTTTAAAACAACACGCGTGGTCTATGTAAGGCATTATTTCGAGGAGAAAGCGAGAGCTGAGTTGGTGTGTGTGGGAAGGGAGATGGAAGACCTCACCTTCCAAGAGCTTCCGTGCTGGGGCGTGGCCAGCCAGCCTCCCGAGGGATTTAACCCACTGAATGATGAGCAGGGCAAACGCCAAGAATAGAACTTAACACAGAGTGTCTTGGATCTACGTTAGAATGCTATGTTCTGGCGTAGAGAAGCTTGTTAAAAACCCATCCCAGTGGCATGGTGACTAGTGCTGGGCTGGGGGCCGCCGGCACACTGTCCTGCTGGTTAGACTCCATGTGCTGGGAAGATGGTGAGCGCAGCTGAAATGTGCCTTGGGTAAATGTAGCACTTCCCCTATGTATAATGTGGAGTAAGATGTCTAATGCTTCGGGTTCATGGAGATACAGTTCACGGTAAAATTCACCCCTCCCAGGCGCCCGGTGAGTTTTGAGAAACGGAATCACCACTGCTGTTAAGAGGCAGAACATTTCCATCACCCTAGAAAGTTCCCTAGTGGTCCTTTGGATCAGCCACCTGCTCTCAAAGCCCAGCTCTGGCCACTATCCATCTAATTTCTGTCCCTGTCATTCTGCCTTTTCCAGAATCTGGATCTAAGTGTTCCACCACCGTCTGTGTATGGCTTCTGTCCTTTGACATAACCCATTTCAGGCTGTTGTGTGTTTAAGTAATTCCTTCCCTTCCCTTTGTCTAGGCTCCACACCCAGATTGAAGCCCAACACAGGGCTTGAACTCACAACCCTGAGATCAAGACCTGACTGGTACCATGAGTTGTTCACTTAACCGATCAAGCCACCCAGGCGCCCCCGGAATGTGTATCTTTTTGGTGCTGTGTAGTCTTCCAGTGTTTGGGTGTACCACAGTTTGTTTTTTAATTCACTGGCTGATGGACACACGTATTGCTTCCCATGTTTGGTTCTTTTTCTTTAAAGAGTTATTTATTTATTTGATAGAGAGTTCACAAGTAGGCAGAGAGCCCGATGTGGGCTCGATTCCAGGGCCCTGAGATCATGACCTGAACCGAAGGCAGAGGCTTAACCCATTGAGCCACCCAGGCGCCCCCCATGTTTGGTTATTAAAAGTAAAGCTATAAGCCTTAGTAGCTATAGCATAAACTCATTATAAGCACATTAGTGATTCAATAGTAAAAAGTTCTTGAAAGATTCTATTCCTTTGGTTTAAGGAGAGAACAAAATATTTGATGATATCTCCCTTGCATTTAATGAGGGTATAATGATCATGTCCAGCTATGGATGCATTCCCACTTCTGTGTTAAATTTTCTCAGACATGTACCTCAGTCCCATTTTCTGTGACTCTTGATTATTGCTTCAGTTTGTGATGATTTATGAAGCCTTAGATAACACTGAGAAATTAAGGAGTAAGTGAAGATATTGAAGAGTTACTTAACTAAGACCCTTAGTTTTAAACTTCTTTTTTATCACGCCGGCTGCATAGATGTGCATATTGTGAAATTGTCACCAAGAAGCTCTGGTGTGTAGCCAGAACTGTTGATGGTTTGGGTATCCTTTAGGTAATGGGGAGTCAGAAAAGTTCAAGACTTAGTCCCTCTCCCTTTGCTTTGGATTAATACTTAAATGCTTTGGGACGCCTGGGTGGCTCAGTTGGTTAAGCAGCTGCCTTCGGCTCGGGTCATGATCCCAGGGTCCTGGGATCGAGTCCCACATCAGGCTCCTTGCTCGGCGGGGAGCCTGCTTCTCCCTCTGCCTGCCTCTTTGTCTGCCTGTGCTCGCTTGTTCTCTCTCCCTCTCTTACAAATAAATAAATAAAATCTTAAAAAAAAAATAAATGCTTTTTCAAAAATTGCTTCTTATCGGGGCATCTGGGTGACTCAGTCAGTTAAGCATCCAACTCTTAATTTTGGCTCAGGTCATGATCTCGGTTCTGGGATCGAGCCCTGCATCAGTCTCTGAGCTCAGTGGTGAGTCTGCTTGAAATGCTCTCTCCCTCTGCCCCTTACCCCACTCTCTCAAAATAAAAAAATTTTTTAAAAAAATAAATCTCAAAAAAATTGCTTCCTTTCTTGCTTTATTAGGTATTGTCTCCTATGGTGCATACAACATGGGTCCTGATTTTCAAGCACATGCTTTGATAGGCAAAGGGTAGTATTATGCATGGTCCCCATGGTCCTATCCAGTGTGTATCCTTTCTCTGTTTTAGGTTGTGACCTTTCGTTCCCCGGCAATAAACTGGTCTCCGGAGATCACTGTAAAATCATAGTGGATGAAAAATCTGGTCAGGTGTCACTGGAAGATACCAGGTAAGCTCCTTCTGAACTTTTCTTAAAAGGATTTCTTGTTTTTGTTTTTATGTAATCTCCACACCCATCGTGGGGCACAAACTCCCAGCCCTGAGATCAAGAGGCCCACATTCTTCCGACTGAAACAGCCCGGTGCCCTTTGTTCTAGACTTCTGTTTCCTCTGGAGTCCATTGACTACAGAGAAGAAACAAGGGCTTGTTTTCTATGACACAGTAGTTTGGTAGGCCGTCAAATTCTTAGAAAATGTATTTTCCTGTTTCCAATAACACTTCAGTGTCTGTGACCCTTCTTGAATGTGTTCAAATTAAAGCAAAAATATTTCTGAAAGAAAGATTTAAAAGGCAGCGATAACCTATTCAAGTTAGACTTTCCTCCAAGTCAAGAAAATAAAAAATTGGCATGCCTGGGTGGCTCAGTGGGTTAAAGCCTCTGCCTTCGGCTCAGGTCATGATCCCGGGGTCCTGGGATTGAGCCCCGCATTGGGCTCTCTGCTCATCAGGAAACCTGCTTCTCTTTGCTCTCTCTCTGCCTGCCTCTCTGCCTATTTGTGATCTCTGTCTGTCAAATAAATAAATTTAAAAAAATTGTATACAACATAAATAGTACATAAAAGTGAAAAGCTTTCCCAAATCCCACTTACCTATTAGAAATACGTATTTATTTTGTATTTTGCTAGATACATTGTTTCTCCTTTTTCACTTTCATTTATGGGGCGCTTATGTCAGTGCACCCGGACCCATCTTGCCGCCTTCACTGTGATTATGTAATTATCCGTCAGCTCCTTTACTGATGGAGAGTTATTATTTTTTACGTTTTCTTATTGTAAATGACACTGCAGTTATTGTCTTCCAGAACTCCTTGCATTCATGTCTGATTATTTGCTTGGGGCACATGTGTAGGAAGGAAGGCGGTGTCAGAATGTGCTTTCAGCCTGGTGCGAGGGGCAAAGTGGCAGGTGGCCTTCAGCAGCGTGTTGACAGTGTGCCTTTTCCACCAGACGAATTCTTATTGTTGTAAAGGTCAAGTGTTAGGAGATTGGCGGTTACAGTTGTAGGGTAGAAGACTAGGAATTAGTTTATTAGGCAGAAGTGATGCTCCTTTCCCCTCTTCTACTAGGTAGCAGATTGAGTTATTTCTTAGCCTGTTGGAGAACGGCATAGCGCTGGTTCTGGAGCTGTCCCACGGCAGGGCGGGGCTCTCCGGGACTGGCCATGGGACAGTTTTGTAACAACTCGCTGCAAATTTACTGGCTTTCACAGAGCTGCGATCTCATAGTGTCGAAGATACAGAGTCGAAGTCAGGTCTCACTGGACTAAAATCAAGGTGTCGGCAGGGCTGGCTCCTTCTGGGGGTTCTAGGAGAGAATCCTTTTCCTGCATTTTCCAGGCGCCGCCGTGTTCCCTGGCTGGGGTGGCTGGAGGGGAGAGGGTGTTCCCGGCCGGAGGAGGTGCAGGTGCAGAGGCCCGGGGCACAAGCAGGTCCTGTGCACGCAGAGTGAGTGGCCAGTGCAAAGCCGGGCAGTGGACCTGAGTGGGAAAGCCCTGGTGTCCACACTAAGGAGTCTGGACTTTAGCCTGAGAGCAGGGAGAACTGATTGGGGTTTAAGCAGAAGAGTAAAGTCAGACTTTTTTGGTTAGAAAGGGCGTGAGAATGGATTGTGGGGAGACTCCCAGCGGCAGTGACCGGGCTGTACTGGGGAGCACCACCAGCTGCTGGAAGTGAAGCCGCGCTGGGGCACTGGCCGCTTCCCTGTGACAGGCAGAGCGGAGTGGTCGGGACAGAGACTGTGGGAATATTTACTTTGTGGCCCTTTACGGAATAGTAGACTAGTGGGCATCTGCTCAGATGTGAAAATAAGGCTTTTCACCCGTGGAGGCCTTAGGAGTGAAGCTGCAGAGTCAAGCTCGGGTGGTCTGAGCGCCTGTGGTCGGTTCGGTCCGCTCGCCGCGTTGTGTCCTTGTCCTATACATTCCCATGCTGCGGCGCGTGCTTCGTCCGGTCACGACTTTCCATCAGGTTTCTACTCAGGACTCCCTCAGGGAAGTGCTGCGCCGTCCTGTCCCGGCTGACTTAGACTCCTGTCTGTCCCCTTGGCAGCCTGTCCCTCTTCCATCTGTGCTCCCTGATTGACCGGAGTGACCTCCCAACCGAGGGACCACGCCACCTTCAGCCCGTAGTGGGCACTGATTTGCTTCTGCCGGAAACCTGTCTTTCTCTCTCTTTTTTTTAAGTAGGCCCCACTCCCAGTGTGGGGCCCAGTGTGGGGCTTGAACTCACGATCAAGACCCGAGCCGAGGCGCGCCTGGGTGGCTCAGATGGTTAAGTGTCTGCCTTCGGCTCCAGTCATAATCCCAGGGTTCTGGGATTGAGCCCCAGTCGGGCTTCCAGCTCAGCGGGGAGTCCGTTTCTTCCTCTCCCTCTGCCTGCCCCTCTGCTTCTGCTCTGTCTCTCTCTCTCAAATGAATAAATAAAATATTAAAAAGAAAAGAAAAGACCTGAGCCGAGATCAAAGAGCAGGACGTTTAACCGTCTGAGCCACCCAGGTGCTCGTTGGAACCCGTCTCTCTCTTTTTTTTTTTCAAAGATTTTATTTGTTTATTTGACAGACAGATCACAAGTAGGCAGAGAGGCAGGCAGAGAGAGAGAGGAGGAGGCAGGCTCCCTGCTGAGCAGAGAGCCCGATGCGGGTCTCGATCCCAGGATCCTGAGATCATGACCTGAGCCGAAGGCAGAGGCTTTAACCCACTGAGCCACCCAGGTGCCCTGGAACCCATCTCTTAAGAGGCGTCAGTGCTGACTGGAATGAGCTGACCTGGTTGAAACTCCTGGAGGGAGGGCTGAATCTGTGGGCAGAGCGGAGTGCAGAAGCGGGAGAGAAGCTGGAAATCAGAGCTGCTGGCAGAATTCCAGGGCTCCACCAGGAGGCAAATGGGGGAGAATGTGGCGTGGGGAAAAGCAGACACGTCGGTGAGATTGGTGACGAGTTTGGCTGTCAACGAGGGGTAGTAGGCAAGCTTTCCCTCGGGAGAACTGCGGTGTGGCACTGGCATATATGGCTTCTTAAATATTTATGTTGTGCTTAGGAGTGTTTTATCGTTTTCAAAGCAGTGATACTAATTTGATTCCCTAGTGGTGGTAGAGAAAGAAAATTTTCACTCCGGAGTTATTTTAAGTAGGCTAAATTGCAATTTCGTTGTCTCTGCAGCACCAATGGAACAGTGATTAACAAGCTGAAGGTTGTTAAGAAGCAGACCTGCCCTTTGCAGACGGGGGATGTTATCTACTTGGTGTACAGGAAGAATGAGCCAGAACACAGTAAGAGAGAGGGATTGGACAGGGTGGACACAGGGGTGGTTCGTGGCGGGGAGGTCCTGCCGCCGCTGGGAAGCGTTGTTGAAAGGAAGTGTGCTGAAGCAGCTGTTTCCTGTAGGAATGTAGCGTTAGCTACATTTTCTCTGCTCTTGATATAGACTCTGGCATGAGTCATGTCTGTTGAGAATGGGAGTGTTGACCCTGCAGTCTGAGCCCGAGCCATTTTTCCGAAATCCCACCCTGGCCACAGCCATGCATCTCAGCAGAGCCAGGGGAAGTGAGCGGGGGTGGGCCGGGTGACATAGCGGAGGAAACCTCAGTTGTAGGGAGTCAGACCTAGAATAGGAGCTGGAGGCCAGAGGTCATCTGCTTTTGAAGACCTTATAGGAGACAACAGACATCTGACTGGATCCCATTCGTGCTTTTCCAGATCTGAGTATTTGTTTGGGGAGGAATGATACAGGTCAAGGAGAGTTGAGAGGGAGTCTTTCAAAGGTTACCACGAACTGGAAGAGGGAGGCAGATATTCTCGGGTTGTCTTCCGCGTCGTCAAAACCAGCCCCTGGCCACGTGGCAGGTCCTGTGTCTGCTCCTGCTGGTGGTTTGAAGCGACAAGCAAAGCACAGGTTCACCCCCTGCTCATCGCTCTGCCTCCCCTAGTCTGCATCCTGCCTGCAGACCTTTTATTCCGAGCCTTATTTATTTTAAAGTTGGTTACGTTATCTTGGGTCACTTGTTTTGAAATCTCTTGAACTGGTTAATGTTGTTACCCGCTCCTAAGTCAACATCGTCAGCAAGGACCGAGGGACCGACGTGACAAAAAGGAACAGAAAGGGGAATGGGGTTCCTGATGGTCCTGGGGACTCCATTCTGATTGCTGATTTCCTTTTAGATGTGGCATACCTCTATGAATCTTTAAGTGAGAAGCAAGGCGTCACGCAAGACTCCTTTGGTAAGTGAGGCCGTAACAGCGCAGGTGCGTAGTAAGGGCTGTTGGTTCTCACTAGGAAAGCCTTTTCATGTGCTGGAATGTCTTGGCTGAAGCTGTGGTGCTCCCCCTGAACCCTGACCGTATGCTCTTTCTGTTCTTTCGTGTTTGCAGAAGCTAATAAAGAGAATGTGTTCCACGTGACCAAAGATACCTCAGGTGCAGGGCAAGGTGATGACCCCCAGGTCCTGCCGTCATCGCCCACCACTCAGGCGTGCTTTGAGGAACCACAGCCATCGACGTCGACATCAGACCTCTTCCCCACGGCTTCTACCTCTTCCATGGAGCCCGCCTCTGCAGGGCGAGCGCCTTCCTCCAGCTCTGGTGAGAGGGGAACCTCAGGGCGGTCACTGCGTGCCTCTTTGGTCACTGATTATGACCCGTGTTATTGTGGACGGAAACAGACATAGAAGCCACTGGGGAAGCCAGAGGTGGCATCAGGCATTAGGCTGTCAGCAGCAAGATCGCTGCCGGAGTCGACGGTGTCGTGTTCCATCTGCGGTAGAAATGTGGAGAGTCCGGCCGTGCAGTAGCATGGTGTGTCTTGTCCTTGTGCGGGGATATAATTCACAGGCCGTAACAGTCACCCCGCTCAAGTGTACACGTCTGTGGTTTTTACTACATTCATAGTGTTGTGCGTTCACACCACTGTATCATTCCAGAACATTTTTGTCACCCCAAAAGGAGACCCCACACCCACCAACAGTCACTGCCCCTCCCCCAACTAATCTGCTTTCTGTCTGTGTGGACTTGCCTCTTCTGGACGTTTCATACAAGTGGAGCCATGCAGTCTCTGGCCTCTTGTGTCTGCTGCTTTCACCGAGCATAATGTTTCCAAAGGTCACCCAGAGGAACATATAATTTACTTATTTATTTTTTAAAGATTTTATTTATTTATTTGAGAGAGAGTGCACAAACACACACCAGCCGGGGGAGAGGCAGAGGGAGAAGCAGACTCTCCGCCTAGCGGAGAGGCCAGCTCGGGACTTGATCCCAGGCCTCCAGGATCGTGACCTGAGCTGAAGGCAGACGCTTTACCAACTGAGCCACCCAGGTGCTCCTGGAATAACATGTAATTTAAAACCAGTTTTTCGTATACTGGTCTTTACCTTCCTCCCTGGTCACTAGAGAAGATTCAGACTCCCTGGGTGCCGTGGGACTTGAACATTTCTTTGTAGATAACTGTTAGGGTGTAGAGTGTATACATATATATGTTCTGTGACTTGGATTGTACTATATATGTTCATTGTTTTAAAAGATTTTATTTATTTGAGAGCGAGAGCCAGCACAAGCGGGGGGGGGGGGCAGGTGGGGGAGAAGCCGATTCCTCACTGAGCAGGGAGCTCAGTGTGGGGCTTGATCGCAGGACCCCGGGGGGTCATGACCTGAGCCAAAGGCAGAGGCTCAACAGCTGAGCCCCCCAGGCGCCCTTAAATATGTTAATGTTTTAGTTCACTTTCTTAGCTGTTCTTCTTTTTTTTTTTTTTTTTTTTAAGATTATTTATTTATTTATTTGTCAGAGAGAGAAGCGAGAGCAAGCACAGGCAGACAGAGTGGCAGGCAGAGGCAGAGGGAGAAGCAGGCTCCCTGCCAAGCAAGGAGCCTGATATGGGACTCGATCCCAGGATGCTGGGATCATGACCTGAGCCGAAGGCAGCTGCTTAACCCACTGAGCCACCCAGGCGCCCCATCTTAGCTGTTCTTCTATATTTTTTTCCAGATTCTCTTTAGGTTTATCTTAAGTTTAAAAAAAAAGGTCTTTTTGAGATTTTTTTGATTGGGGAGAATTGACATTTTTACAGTACCCAGGACAGTGGTGGTTCACCCTGGTCATTAAGCTCTTTGATGTTCTTCAGTGAAGCAAGCCTTCTTCACCTTGTTTTGGGAACTCAAAATTATCCCTAGAATGCTTTTTTTATTCTTGGTTTTTTTTTTTTTTTAAGATTTTATTTATTTATTTGAGAGAGAGACAATGAGAGAGAGCATGAGCGAGAAGAAGGTCAGAGAGCAAAGCAGACTCCTCATGGAGCTGGGAGCCTGATGTGGGACTTGATCCCGGGACTCCGGGATCATGACCTGAGCCGAAGGCAGTTGTCCAACCAACTGAGCCACCCAGGCGTCCCATTTTGTTCTTGTTTTTTAAGATTTAATTTATTTGAGAGAGAGCAAGTGAGTACAAGCCATGGGGGAGGGGGAGGGGCGAGGGAGAGGCAGGCTCCCCACTGAGCAGGGAGCTGCGGTAGGGGGGGGGGCGGCTCGATCCCAGGACCACGAGATCATGACTTGAGCTGAAAGCAGACAATTAACCGACTAAGCCCCCCAGGGACCCCTCCCTCTCTTACTCTTAACATTGTAGTGCACAGGGACCGCCTTAAATCTCGGGGAGGGTGTGTTTGGCTGTGAATAGTAGAAGACATGGTTCCCAGAGCAGAGTCTGGAGACTCGCAGCCTCGCCCTGCCTCACCAGCTCATGATGTCACCGGGCACTTCCTGTCCGTGGCGCGTCGGCTGTTTGTCTTCTTTTAATCTTCTGCTTGCAAGAAGCCCAAGTTCTAGCTGTCGTAGACACATTCAGAGGCAGGAACCAGCAAGGTCTTTCTAAAAAGAACTCGGTTGCGGGCTCAGCAGCAAAGGACTTGTCCCCAGAGGTCCCCTCCGTCCCCTCCGTCTCCTCCGTCTCCTTGGCCAACCTAGCTGTTCTCCAAGGTGGTCCTTATTTTAGCATCTGTTCTGGTGGGATTTGGGGAAGGAGAGGCAGTAAATGCAGAGACTCTGTATGCTGCCTTGAGACCGGAAGCCTATTTCTCCCACATTATTTGAACTTGTTTCCATATTTGCGAACCTGGTTTTCACTTGCCAGTACAGTTGCTCTTTTTAGCGTAGGGAGCACCACTCTCCTACTGGCTGCCCTCATTAAGGCTTTTTAGCTCTCTCCGCCGTCCTTACCCAGAGCCTCCGCCGCCCCGCCGAGTCCCCAGCGGCAGCGGGCTCATACAGCACACCACACTTTATCCCCGGGTCAGTGGCACCCGGCTGAGCACCAACACCCTCGTGTTACGGGGACTTCGGTGCATCCATAAAGGACTTCGAGGTACTTAACAGGCATGCTTGCTTACACAACGGTAGTGGCTGGTGAGCCCTGTATCTGAGTCTCACCCACCACCTCCAGGAGATAACCAGCAGCAGAAACCAGACTCATGACCACAGGAGGCCCTCCAGCCTGTCTCCTGGTACTGCTGAACTCGAGTCCCAGCTTCTCAGACGCCTTTGACTTACCGCTCTTTCAGCATCATACCTCAAACTCCTGAGTAAAAGAAAAGGCAATCACACTACCTAGATAAAAACATGCCAGATACTGAAAAATTGCCCAGATGGTTGAAGTTCTCCCGGTTCTGTTGGCTCGCGTGCCCTTTAGAGTATCCCCTGGGTTCCTTAAACCACAGAGACACGACACGGTTAGGTCACGGGCTGCCCCGCTGCTGGTTCCACCCACCCGAGGGCTTCCCCTTGTGAGGGCCGCCCCAGGAGGAATAGAAGTGACATTCACTGACATTGAGTGTACCCCGGGGAGTGTTGCGTATGAGCGCAGATACGATGGAAGGCTGTGGGCATTCTGGACTAAGTGCTACTCTCCAGCTGTTTGTCTCTGTAAAAACATGCTTTGTCTCTGGTCCCAAGCTGTGTGTTTTGTGGTTACTGTAATAGCTTTTCAGAATTGAAGCACAGAATAGCTCTGATAGCTCTGATACCAGTAGGAATCTTTTCTATTCCATCTATATACTTAATGCAGTGTATAATGTGAGTGGGTGGGATTTGATAGTTTATTTTGATAATGTTCTAATTTCATTCAAGGAAACCGCAATGCGGTATCACCTCACACCTCTTAGAATGGCCAGCGTCGAAAAGACAAGGGATGACAAGCGTTCTTGAGGACGCGGAGCAAGGGGAGCCTCCCGTGGTGGTGTCGTGGGAGAAGGGGCTGCTGCGGCCCCTCTGGAAACCAGGGCCGAGGCTCCTCAGACGGTGAAAAAGGGAACCGTGTCTGACGCAGTCGCCTCGCTTCTGGGTGTATATGCGGAGAAGTGCGATCCCTGTGTGCGGGAGGCACCTGCGTGTCCTTGTTCCCACAGCGGCGCTCGCGGAGGCCAGGACCTGGAAACGAAGAAAATGTGACGTGTGTGTGTGTGTGTGTGTGCACACGTGCGTGCACATACAACTGTTAATTTTACCATGAAAGGGCAAAAGGGCAGTGCATTTATGTATTGTACGATTAAAAAAAAATCATAAAAAATTTTTCTGTAAGCAGATTGTTCAGATGGAAAGCTTAGCGCCAGTTGTGTGAAGCTGGGGGCATCTTCCTGTGTGTCTGAGTGTGTATATACTGATAAGGTTCGCAGCCTGCTGAGTGTGCTCTGGGTGCCAGGTGCTCTTACAGGTTTTGAGTTCACCCTCCCCGTGGGTCTCTTGGAGAGACACCGCCATCGTGGTGTGCATTCTGGAGGGAGAGCTCAGGAGCCGCCCCCCCACCGTCCCCCGTAGTGGGAGTGAGAACCAGAGCCAGGAGCCGCCCCTTGACCCCGTCTCTTCTCTTCCCTCCGTGTAAAGCTCATTTGCTCCCTCAGCAGTTTTAACCTTTTTCCTTTGGCAGCTATAGGGCAGTTTCATTCTTTTTCAAAATAACGGCACTAAACACTTGCATATTACCAACTACGCCTGTACTGTTGCGGATGGTATTATAAACCAGGTCTTTATCCAGATGAAGGTTATTAGAAAGTCTCCTTACCCTCCGGCCGGCTCGTTTCAATCAGTGCTTCCGGCTTCCGGCTTGCGCGGATCAGCGCTGCCCTGGGAGGTGCTCCTGCTCCTTCCTTTCTCGCCGCACCGTCCCTCCGCTCTGTCTGGCCTTGGTGTCCCTGCCGTCCAAAGTGCAGCTCTCCTGAGAGGACGGGGTGTAGCTGCGCCAGCATGAGTTACGGCACGGTGAGTGTTCGGCCTTACTTCGCGTGCGGATTGGCCCCGTGTGAGACGAAACGTTCCAGGCCGATCCCTACCACAAACACGTCTGCCTTTGCTTCCACGCGAGCACGCTGCTCGCTCCAGGTTCATCCAGCACAGCAGCGGGCGCAGGTGCGTTAAAGAGACGCAGCTCCGTATTGCTAGTGAGTGTGTGTCACTGCGAATGTGGCATCTTGGATTACCTAGGCCTGACTCGAACCCGTGATGCTTCACCTGCTGTGCTCTCTCCTTCCAGGGCAGGTGAATCCGAACCTCTCTTGTTTGTCCTCCTCACAGGCTCCGGAGACGCAGGCGTGTCCCCGAAAGAGCGTGGTCCGTCTGTGGCCGGTGATGAAATCCCGACCTTTCCTTCAGCCCTCCCAGACGGAGAGGGGGCTTCCTCTTCTCTGTCAGAGCCCCGGGATCAGGAGGATTTGGAGCCCAGCAGGAAGAGAATGAGAGGAGGTCAGAGTCGCGGGGTTCTGTGTGTCTTGGCCCTTGTGGGCGTGCCGGGGTCCCAGCGGGTCAGAGTCGCGGGGTTCTGTGTGTCTTGGCCCTTGTGGGAGTGCCGGGGTCCCAGCGGGCCTGTTCGAGCGGCTTCCGGTGGGGCCTCCCATTTTCCAGAAGTTTGAGGATATGTCTCAGGCAGACACCTGTGGTGCCTCAGCTTTTTGGAATGGAAATCTGAACCTTTTCTTTCTTTCTTTTGTCATCATTGGATTGCACTGTGTTTACTGTCAGGTTATGCTCGTGGTCCAGAAGCAATGTGTTCTGAGTTGCCGTTCTGTCCACATTTGACAATCATTTTTTTAAGAATATGTGGCCTTTGGAGGAGCCTGGCTGGCTCATTCGGGGGAGCCTGTGACTCTCGATCTTGGAGTTACGGATTCCAGCCCCACGTTGGGTTTAGAGCTTACTAAAAAGTAAATGAACTTTAAAAAAAAAAATTGTTGCCTTTAAGCAATAGCTTTAACCTTTTCGTAAAGGTGATTCAGAGAAAAATCTACTCTTAAGAAGACAAAGTTAAAAAGACTATAAAAAATTTTGGGAATGTGTAGTGGGACAATGGCTGCGCTGCAGGCTTGAGACCGCCCGAGGATGGGAGCAGTGAGACCAGGGGCTCTGGGGGGGAGGAGGACCTTGGGGGAGGAGACTGGGATATTTTGCATATTGTGTGGAAAATTGAACTGACTGGCTTGGGGGGGGTGTGGAAAAAATCAGCAATAGTGCGTAAAATAATAAGCTAGTATAAAAATGAGGCCACTTTGGGGGGTACCTGAGTGACTTAGTGAAGTGTCTGCCTTCGACTCAGATCTTGATCCCATGATCCCAGGGTCCTAGGATCTAGTCCCAGTCGGGCTCCTTGTTCAGCGGGGTGTCTGCTTCTCTTCCCTCTGCCCCTACACCCCCATCTCCCCCCACCAGATAAATCCCCCCCCCACCAAATAAATCTTAAAAAAAAAAAAAATCGAACCCAGGCAAGGTATTATATAGTTAAAAAATACGAAGTTCTGTACCAGCAAAAGTAGCTAAAAACACGAAAGTCGTTAACTCAGTGGAGGTTAGACCATGGCAGAGGGCTCCTGCTTCTGGTTTCTTGTAAATGTTTGACTTTGTAAATTGTGTGCAAGTATTTCTTTAATTAAAAATAAAAATTAAGGGCGCCTGGATGGCTCAGTGGGTTAAGCCGCTGCCTTCAGCTCAGGTCATGATCTCAGAGTCCTGGGATCGAGTCCCGCATCGGGCTCTCTGCTCAGCGGAGAGCCTGCTTCCCTCTCTCTCTCTGCCTGCCTCTCCATCTACTTATGATTTCTCTCTGTCAAATAAATAAATAAAATATTTAAAAAAATAATAAAAATAAAAATAAAAATTAAGCTGTGGTTAGCAACGCACGAGCACTGTGGAATAGCAGAACAGAAAAGAAGATTCACAGCTCCTGGTCACATCGGAGCGCGTACTTTCCAGTGTGTACGCAAGTCACGTTTTTTGTTTAAACAAAAATGACATTACATACAAATCCTGAGTGACAAATGGCCTTTAAGCATGTATCCCAAGTGCCCCTTTTTATGTGATTACATTTAAGTTTCTTACGAAACTTAAGTGTATTGGAATTTGAAGCTGCTTTTCAGCCCCCTTCAGAACATCCTTTGAAATACAAACACCGGGGGCACCTGGGTGGCTCAGTGGGTTAAGCCTCTGCCTTCGGCTCAGGTCATGATCTCAGGGTCCTGGGATCGAGGCCTGCATCGGACTCTCTGCTCAGCAGGGAGCCTGCTTCCTCCTCTCTCTCTGCCTGCCTCTCTGCCTACTTGTGATCTCTCTCTGTCAAATAAGTAAATAAAATCTTTCAAAAAAGAAAAGAAACACAAACACTGGCGGGAGCTGCGTCTTCCCTCCGTAGGTTGAGGTGTTCGTGAACCCAGAAGAGCCAGCGTCTGCTGCTTCCCCGCTTGGCTGCGGTGGTCAGAACGCACCCCTTTCTCTCGCAGATGGGGGCCCTGATGTGACCCTGCAGTTGCTGGCCGCAGACCAGTGTAGAGACACCCACACCGGCCTGGGCAGTGTCCGGTCCGAGGCCATGAAACCGGACAAGATGGAGGAGACGCTCACGTGCATCATCTGCCAGGACCTGCTGCACGACTGTGTGAGGTACGCGCCCCGCGGGGAGGTGTGCGGGGCCGCCGCAGCCGGGAGGAGCGGCCGCCGCGGGGTAGCCAGCCTCTGGCTCAGGGCAGGTTCGATGCTGTGGACGTCACTGTCATTTGACCTGTGTGGCCAGCCTGCCCAGAGCCCGGTGCCCGTACCCGAGGCTGTGGAAGAGCTCACGAGGCTGCAGTGGCAGTGGCCTCCGTGGACACAGGCTGGCACAGCTCCCAGTAGATAACCCCAGTAGCCTGTGTGTGCTCCACAGACACAAAACAGGAGAACTGTACCGAGCCTTAAGGGAATGTCGTAGTTAATCCAGGGCAGTGCCCCGGAATGTGGGTCCCAGGAGCCACTGGGGAGAGCCCCCTCCTTGCTTCTTTGCGGAACTGAAGGGTGAAAGCCCTTAGAATTTCCACTGAAATGCAAGCCTTTTCCACACTCAGTGTCCCTGTTCCTCGTATGCCTCAAGTCGCAGCCTGCTCTCCTGTCCCTGCTGGAGCATAGATTGTCACTTCTGGTTTCTCTGAATTCCCAAGGATCAGGTGAAAGTAGTTGAGGTCGAGCGCCGTTCTGCCAGGGGAGCCGGATCCCCTGGTGGCCTTCCCCGCCCGACAGCTGGGGCTGCGGCTGCGGCCAGCGCGGGGCCCCAAATGTGGTGTGTGTTGCAGCCCGACAAGCAAGGGCTCTAGGCTCTGCTGAGTCAAGTGAGCTCCGTGGGTCGGGGGTAATCGCATTTTTCTGTTTGTTAACGAACCCTCAGCCTGAGCAAGGCACATCCTCCTCTGGGGAGGGGCCGCGTGAACTGGGGTCCCTGCTTCTCCTGCTCCAGGCAGGCCATGCCCCACGTCCCCTGGCATCTGGGGGGCTGCTGTGGCCTGGCAGACAGATGCTCTAGCAGCGGGTGATGCGGGGGAGTCTGAAGACCTGTCCTTGTGCCCTCAGCCTGCAGCCCTGCATGCACACCTTCTGTGCCGCCTGCTACTCGGGCTGGATGGAGCGCTCCACCTTGTGCCCCACGTGCCGCTGTCCCGTCGAGAGGATCTGTAAAAACCACATCCTGAACAACCTGGTGGAGGCCTATCTTCTCCAGCACCCAGGCAAGTGGGGAGCCCACCCAGCTCCTGGCCGCTGCGGGGTTCTCTCCGGGGCCCCTCAGCCGGTAGAGCCACGTCCTTTCCCTCCAGACAAGAGTCGCAGCGAGGAAGACATGCGGAGCATGGCTGCCAGGAACAAGATCACGCAAGACATGCTGCAGCCCAAAGTCAGGAGGTCGTTCTCCGATGAGGAGGGCAGCTCAGAGGACCTGCTGGAGCTGTCCGACGTGGACAGCGAGTCCTCCGACGTGAGGTGAGCCTCCGCCTGGCTCCGAGTGCGGCAGGGAGCTGGGCAGGCAGCGCGGGAGTCCGGGTCGGATTCCGCCTCCAGCAGCCTGGCTGCTGCACAGTCTGGCCTCGCTTCTCGTGGGCGACGTCAGCCAGTGACCTTGGCTGCTTGGAGCATAGCAAGGATGGGTGGACACCAGCCAAGGACAGCCACTCCCTTGGATGACTGGGGTGGGTACTTGCCACCCTGCCTCCTCCAGTGCCCCCTCCCTCTCAGGTTCGCACACAACATTTATTTTTTGCTGCTGTTTATCCGTATTTCCTTCTAGCTTTACTGAGATGTCATTGGCACCCAGTACCTTTTGAGTTCAGGGCATCCTGGCCAGCGAATGGCTTGACTGCCGACTCTTCTAAGATGAAGAGCACCAGAGCCCACACCCTGTGGTCAGGTGCTTGGGTTCTGGCTACAACAAAGTCACGATGTAACACGTTCTTTGTCCCGTGTGCGCGTGTACTCAGCAGCTCGTGCAGGGAGTGTCGGTTCCGCACTGGGAGCTGCATGGTCCGCGTTGGTCGGGATGGTACCATGGAGAGGCCGTGGCCGCCTGGCTGAGGGGATGTGGTCCTTCGAGACCTGGTGCTAGCTGCCATTTCCTGACTCAGAAGTCCGCCATTTGAGTTTCGGGTGGAGGCCGTCAGACTGAGACAAAAGTCAAACCTCCCAAATTTACTATTCTTTGTTTCTTTTTGTAAAATTTAGCAAATGATGGTCAGGCCAACAGAAGGAATCAAAAATCACTTTAGCATGAACATATTATGGTGCGTCAGTCAGACCGCGCGTTGTGCCCAGCTGAATGCTGCTGTCCTCGAGGGCCTTCCCGCCCGGCCAGCAGCAGCCCTGCCCCGCCTCGCTTTATGCCCTTCCACTGAGCTTCCTTGTGGCCACTCGTAGAGGTGGCCACAAGCTCCTTCTGTTAGTAAGTAAAACGCGGTGTACTTAGAAATGCTCGTACGAAGATGGGATTGTGCCGTACACGTGGTTTTGTCGGCTTTCTAGTATTCTCATGGAGGGGCCGTGCTGCGGTGCACACTCTGCGGTTACAGTTTCGTGCACATGTGCATTAGTTGACAGAGGTCAGTGACGGCACTGGAGTGGTCAGGTTGGAGAGCCTGACCCAGGGTGCCCTGCTGGACTGGCACCTGTGTCATCTCGTGCCCGTCAGGAAGGTCCTAGCGATAGCCTCTGGGAGGTTTGTCAAGGGGTGTCGGGAGACCTGCCTGAACTCGGCGTCGCCCGAGATGAGTGCCATCTCGTTCCGAAATGAGGTTGAGCATTTTCGCTGGGGGTATTCTAGAAAGGTCTCACCCTTTCTTCCCTCTCTGGCTCCTGCTGTCGGAGGCAGGCCCAGGAAGGCGCTCTCCGAGATGAGGGAAGAGTCTGTGCCTGTTTCCTGTGGATTCTTTTTTACCATCTGTGTTTTTAGGAAGCTCAGTGGAAGGGCATAAAGCGAGGCGGGGCAGGGCTGCTGCTGGCCGGGCGGGAAGGCCCTCGAGGACAGCAGCATTCAGCTGGGCACAACGCACTCTGACTGACGCACTTTCTCAGGCGCTGGGGTGGACGTGCTGAGCGCGCCGGGCAAGCTGGGGCCGCCTCCGGACGTGGCTCCGGGCTCGCCCAGCATCAGGCCTGTGAGCGCGCGCCCTGTGTGGGGACTGAGCGGCCGCGCTGTGGGGGATGCGGTGCCGAACCACGGCCCGGGCAGGGCCTGTCTCCATGTGTCGGGAGCCGCCAAGGGGGCTGAGGGTGGTGAGGGACAGAGAGCCCCCGCTGCTCTTCCGGGTGAGCGCTGACTGGGTGCCCAGCGGGGACAGGCTGTCCTTCCCCATCACACACTGGGCGGCAGCGGTGGGACGGGGGGCAGAGAGGACACCTCCAGGCTTGGCTTCTGGCTCTGGTCTTGTCATGGGGCTGGGGGCGTGGCCGCCACCCCCGCACACTTGAGAGCAGGAGCCTCCTGCTTCTCCGCACTCAGGTGCGTGTGGCCTTCGTGTGCCCCCCCTTGCAGCCAGCCGTACATCGTATGCAGACAGTGCCCCGAGTTCCGGCGGCAGGCGGGCCGGGCCCTCCCCTGCCCAGGGCCTGGCAGCGAGCCAGGGGCGGCACCGGCTCCGGGGGACGCGCCCTCCACGTCCACCAGCGTTACGACAGGTGAGATGCCGCCTTCCGTGCTGTCGTCCTGCTGCGACCACCCAGGATCCGGCTGTCGTTCCTGCGGGCTCCTCGCCCCTTTCTGCCTGACTCCTGTCACTGCCTCCATGGCCCCGCCACCTCTCGTGACCGCTTGCTTCTCCGGGTCTGTTTTGGGCTGAGAAACCGAGTTAACTTTTCTCGTGGTCCTCTGCTCCTGGGCAGTCCTGGGGGTTTAGTCCTGAACCTGACATTTGGGCCAGATGCTGACAAGAAAGGGGCAGTGGACAGGTGGAATCTATGTTTGTGGCCCTGGCCATTCTGTAGTTCATGGCCCCACAGGGCCCAGTTTCTTCGAGCCTTGTCACAAGGCCAGTGACCCAGGCCAGTGACCCAGAGCCGTGTTCACAGATGTGTGCCATCACGCCGTGGCCCTGTGGACAAGCACGGGCAGTGCAGCGCCTGGTCACCTCCCGACTCTGCCATCCCTCGGGTGGGCTCTGTCGTTTTCAGACTGCAGATGGAAGTCCCCGGAGGGACTGTGTCTGTAGCAGATGTGTGTGCACAGGCGATGCCTCCCGTGTGGCCAGGAGTGTCCGGGGGCTGGGCTGTATGGACACAGCTCCCAGGGTGGGGTCGGCCACTCATGCCCACCAGGCCTGTCACTTGTTGGAAGACACAGAACTCACTTTATTGTTTTATCACGTGGGCTTTATAGCCTGAGGAAACTTTAGAAACCTTCAAGTGAGCTTGGAAGTGTTGCTGCAGCCACTGAGCCGAGAGGTTGCTCTGCTATTTTTTGTTCTGTTTTTTAAAAGGCTCCTTTCCGATGGTAAGCTTTCATTTGGCTATTTAAGAAAACAGGTCAGAGTTCTCCCTGGGTTTTTTTGTGGCTGAGTTCCCTTGTGTGCTTTCCAGACACTCCCCTGGATGGGGGTCTAACCTGTTCTTTCTGCCTGTGTCCCGCTATGTGCCGCCCGGATATCCTGTCTGTTCCACAGCCCAGGATTATGTGTGTGCCCTGCAAGGAAGCCATGCCATATGCACCTGCTGCTTCCAGCCCATGCCTGACCGGAGGGCAGAGCGCGAGCAGGACCCCCGCATCGCCCCCCAGCAGTGTGAGTAAGGGTGTGCATGTGCACTGCCTGCCTGAGCAACTTCCCCACCATGGAGCCCCTCTTGGGATCCCTCTAGGCTCAGGTTTCAGAATGGTGTTGACTGCTGCGCATGGTGTAAAGATGTGGCTGTGTGTTCTCATCTGCAGAATCGGCTGTCTGTGCAATCCTATCAAATAGCCATCTTTTTCCATTACTTGATAGCCTACCCTGTCATAAACCAAGTTTCCACATACGGGCAGTCTCTTTCTGAAGTCTGCATCCAATGTTTGTCCCCACATCAGGACCATGACATTTCTCTAATATGTCACTTTTTTAAAGAAGATTTTTATTTATTTTATTTTTTAGAAGATTTTACGTATTTGTCAGAAAGAGCACACACGTGTTCACAAGCAGGGGGAGTGGCAGGCAGGCGGAGGAGCAGGCTTCCCGCTGAGCAAGGACCCCCCCCATGGGGGACTCGATCCTGGGACCCTGAGATTATGACCTGAGCTGAAGGCAGATGCTCAACCCGCTGAGCCACCCAGGCGCCCCTTTTATTTATTTATTTTAAGGAGTGCGTGGGGTGCCTGGGTGGCTCAGTGGGTTAAGCCGCTGCCTTCGGCTCGGATCATGATCTCAGGGTCCTGGGATCGAGACCCGCATCGGGCTTTCTGCTCAGCAGGGAGCCTGCTTCCCTCTCTCTCTCTCTCTGCCTGCCTCTCTGCCTACTTGTGATCTCTCTCTCTCTCTCTGTCAAATAAATAAATAAGTAAAATCTTTTTAAAAAATAAATAAATAAAGAGAGTGCATGTGCATGAAGGCGATGGGGGAGGGAGAGGCTCACAGGCAGACCGCCTGCTGAGCAGGGACCCTGACTCGCTTGATCTCGTGACCCTGAGATCATGACCTGGGCCAAAATCAAGAGTCAGACTCCCAACAAACTGAGTCACCCAGGCACCCCTATAATGTGTCACTTTTAAGTAAAATAGGTGAAAAGCCATGCTTTTATTTGCAGTTGCTTTTATTTTATTTTATTTTATTGCTGTCAAAATTGAGTGTATCACTTATTTAACGGTTATTTGGATTTATTCTTCACTGAAATGGCCTGACTAGCGGCTGTGCTGTGTCCACAGGTGCCGTGTGCCTGCAGCCTTTCTGCCACCTGTACTGGGGCTGTGCCCGGGCCGGCTGCCTTGGCTGCCTGGCCCCGTTCTGCGGTAATGCCGGGTCTTTGGCTGAGTTCTGTGCCTTTGCATGTTCTCTCAGTGCCTTTGAGGGTGGTGACCGGGTGGTGTGGCCCGCGTTGTAGGAGGCTGCCACAAGTGACCCTGCTTTGTCCTGACATACTGTGTATGTCCGACGTTTGGAAGTGTCTCTCTGTTCCAGCTCAGAACCAAGCAGTAACAGAGAGGTACAGGGATAGGAGCTCAGTCAGGAGGGTGTCCTTATGCGCGAACAGCCCCACTAAAGACGCCCAGTCTGGCCGTGGCTTTGAGTCTTCGCTGCGCCAGACCAGGTGCTCAGGAGGCGGAGAGGGCCATCCGTTTCAGGAAGGAGTGGAATGGAAGTCATTTTGCCTGTTCTCTTTTTAAAACTATTTTATCATGGAACTTTTTACTCTTCTAGGCTCTGTAAGAAAGGAAATTGGGTTATCTTACTGTCAGTGAATGGTGCTTTCATAGAGCGTCTGTAAGACGGGTGACTTTGCTTCCCTCTGTTTGGCAGAGCTAGACCTGGGCGACAGGTGTCTGGATGGGGTTCTGAGCAACAACCACTATGAGTCGGATGTCCTCAAGGTAACGGACGGACCTCCCGGACAGGCGTGGGGGGGCTCAGGCCAAGCGAGGCCCCCTGAGGTGTGCAACTCCGCTAATGGCTCTTCCTGGTACTGCTGCTGAGTGCACCGTGTGGGTGTTTTCCTATTTTCCAAAAAGGAGGTATTTCCTTCATGTCCATTATGCCACAAATCCGCAGGACTCGCTCCAGTGCCTGCCCCAGGCACAGAGCTTCGGAGTCTGGGTGGGGAGCGGGCTGGCCCCCGGGGGAACCAGGGCCTGTCTCCTGTTTCCTCCTTTCCGACGTTTTCCTTGCCATGCTTTAGAAGCTGGCCCAGCTCTTAGAGGTTCAGGGTCTGATGTGCACAAGAGTCCCGGCTTCATCCCATTTAGTGCAGTGCTGCGCACACAGGACGTGGGGCCTCTCCCCTGCGCGGCGGGCTCCTCCGCATGCTGCGCTCCATTCGTGGCCGTGAGCCGTGCGCTCGCACAGACGGAGCCCAGCAGCCGTGTGTCTGCACGGCAGAGCGTAGATCCAAGCCCTGCACGCGTCCTTACCTGGTCACGGGCCTGTTGCTGCCCTAGGGCTGCTTTGGCCAGAGTGGGCTGTCCTGCCACTGCTGTGCGAGGACTGTCTTGGCAGAATTTTAGAGGGAATGTGGCCGCGCCCACGTCCAGGCTTCTGAAGCTAGCCCTCCTTTCGAGGCTCTGACGGAGCACCTCAGACGAGAACCCTTGGGAACTAGGTGGCGAGCGTGTCACCGAGTCAGGCTTGGGCGGCTCGGCCCGCAGGCTGTCCCGGGTGTCCTGCGACCTTGGAAGCAGACCCCCCCCAACCAGCTGCACACAGCGCTCCCCCCCAGCTGCCCGACGCAAATCCCTGCCGTGCCGAGCTTGTCCGGGCTGTGGCTTTACCCACCTTCAAGGGCCTTTTATGAGGTGTTTGCCTTGTCACTTTAGTGTTTCCTCTTCCAAGCTAGTGGCTGAGGTTTCTCCTCTTCCCCGTCACAGAATTACCTGGCAACCAGGGGTTTGACGTGGAAGAACATGTTGACGGAAAGTCTGGTGGCTCTGCAGAGGGGAGCGTTCCTGCTGTCCGGTAAGCATCGTCGCGCTTGCTGTCCTCTCTCCAGAGGCGCTGGCTTGGCCTCCTTGAAAAGCAGTAACGCCGGCCAGGCCGAGCCCGGGGCTCCCACGCAGCTGCCTTCCCACAGGCACAGCCTTGCCCTCCCCCGCCTGACGGAGGCCGACAGAAAGGCGCTGATACCGTAGGTTTTCCGCCATGTAAAGTTAGGTCTGAGCCCGCAGGAGGTATTCTAGGGTTTCTCTGCCGTGGGGAAGGGCGGGCCCAGCTACGGACACAGGCCGTACCTTTTGTCAGCCTGGGGATCCTGGGGCTGGTGCTTCCCAGATCCTCGGGCTCCTCCTTGGCCACTCACTCGGTGTGGTGCGAACTTGACGTGGGCTCGCCCCGTTTCGCAGGACACCCAGTACACTGTGAAATGGGATTTTTGTCACTGAGGGAGGGGACTGCAGCAAATCAGCAAATGCCTATTTCTTTTTTTTTTTTAAGATTTTACTACTTTATTTTGGGGGGGGTTCAGGGAGGAGTAAAGACAGAGGGAGAAGGAGGAGGGAAGGGATCTCAAGCAGACTAGACTCCTCTCTGAGTGCAGAGCCCCACGTGGGGCTCGATCCGACAACCCTGAGATCATGACTTGAGACCTGAGTGGAACCCAATAGTTGGACGCTCAACCGACTGAGCTACCCGGGTGCCCCAGATGGCCTTTTTTTCTGAGACACACGTTATCATGAAAGACTTCAGAAGTTGTTGGGGATGCTTCTACACAGTTCCTGTCTTGTGGACACAGTCTCACGAGCATCTTGGGTGTTCTCTGCAGCAGCCCCGTGGCTGCCCAGACCGATCATCTGAACAGGGCCTGAACTCCATTAGCTCCTTAAGGACTGCTGTAAGGGTGACATGGCTCTCAGAGATGTGTGAGTGACAGAGGGAGGCAGAAAGGGTAACGTAACCATCACGGGGAGTCCCAGCAGCTGAGCACGCAGTGACGATGCGTGGACGGCCGGGCCCCTGCCTGCGCGTGCACACCGTCCTCGTAAGTGAAGGCCTGCCACCGCGCTGTCCTGTGGCCTATTAGCTCAGCACGATACCTTGACCTGCATCACGTACTGATTCACGAGTAGAGGATATTAAGTATTAAGGGATTTTCTCCTTTCCGCTCTCGGAGCCAGCACTGCAGCTGCTGGGGGGAGCATGCGCTCTGGCAGGCTCGAGAAACCGTCCGGCTGGGATAGGTAGGAAGGCTTGTGCACAGTTGGGACTCTGCCGTAGTGACTCTCCGCGCCAGGACACGACTCAGGTGTGAAGGCCAGCATCTTCTCAAGCCCGGCTGCCCTGCGTCTGCCTTTCGGGTCTTGGAAATACAGGACAGGCAAACGGGGCGAATCGTCATTTTGTCTGCCCGCGTTGGAGCAGTAACAGAATTGATGATCTTTCTGTTTCATGGTTCACTAGCCTGTCTTTGACCTTGGCCCATAGTAGGCTGTCTGGATTTGGGGGTCTGGGTTGGTAGGGTACCTTTATTATATAAAGGAGCAACAGGTTGTCATTTGTGTCGTGCATGTGTTTTCCACTAATCGATGAATCTTTTCCTTTCAGGGTATGTGTTTCCATTTTCTGTTTAAGTTGCAGGCAGTCAGATTTACAAGTCCTTTCCTGTGTGCTGTTTGGTTTTTGTGACATAATTAGGAATAAGTCAAGAGAAAAATAATACTCATTCCTTTCAGTACTTCAAAAAAATTTTTAAGATACTTGATTTTTTTTTTATCCAGTGGAATTACTTTGCTGTGAGGAAATGAGTTGTTTTTGTTCTCATTTTCTGAACATCTGCCCCATTGTCTCTGCCGCCCCGCCCGCTCCCCCCTCCGTGTGGATCAGGGCCGGGTGTCCCAGGCCTTCGCAAGGCCACAGCTGTCGCGCTGACGCCGCGTGCTGACTGGCCTGCCCACCTGAGGCTGTGTCCCTTGCAGATTACAGAATCACAGGGAACACCGTGCTGTGTTACTGCTGTGGCCTGCGGAGCTTCCGAGAGCTAACCTACCAGTATCGGCAGAACATTCCTGCTTCCGAGTTGCCCGGTAAGCAAAGGAAGCCTCCTCAGCCCCAGCTCTGTTCTGCCTAGATTGGCTTCTGCGTTCCTTCATGTGATGGGTACCCTGTTTGGGCCTTGGCTCCATGTTCTTAGTGGCTGTCTGCCTCAGCAGGGACAAAAATGGGCCGATAGGCCGCATGGGGGCCATGCCTCTTTCCGGGCCGTCCTCACTGGGGCGGGGGGTCAGCTCAGGCTCTGGGCCTGCCTGCCAGGACGCGGGCTTCCAAAACAAAATTCACAAAAGTAACCTGAAAACAACTGTAGTAGTTTTCTTTCCTTTTTTTCCTTTTTAAGATTTTATTTGTTTATTTGATAGAGAGAGAGAGAGCACACACAAGTAGGCAGAGAGACAGGCAGCGGGGGAGGGGGAAGCAGGCTCCCTGCTGAGCAGAGACCCTGATGTGGGGCTCGATCCCAGGACCTCGAGATCATGACCTGAGCCAAAGGCAGAAGCTCAACCCACTGAGCCACCAGGCAGCCCAGTAGTCTTATTTTCTAAATTGGGATGGTTTTTTTGTTTTGTTTTTTTACCCCCTGAAATCTTGCAACAGGCCAAGGACACTAGTTACAAAGCATGACAGATGCCATGGCTTTTCTGTTGCTGTTTGTCTCCTGGGGTCATAAATTCATGCAGCTGAGCTTGTGAGTGTGATGTGCATCACGGATAATGTCCTGTTTCCTCTTCCTAGCGGCTGTGACGTCCCGTCCTGATTGCTACTGGGGCCGCAACTGCCGCACTCAGGTGAAGGCCCACCACGCAATGTGAGTGAGACCGCGCTGCCCGGCACGGGTCCTCGGGGCTGGGAAGGGGCGCCCACGTGGTCCACCTGCAGAAAGGCACACCCCTGTTTTCCTAACAGGAAGCTGATTTTTTTTTCTTTTAAAAGTTTTGGCCGAGTTGATAGCTCAGCTCAGCTTGTAAGGATGTTCATGAACTAGTCAATTATTTACTTGTAAATGGGCTAATTTTACCATTTTATTTGTCTAAAGTCACGTGGTGTACGAAACAGTGCTATAGTTTCCGTGTTCCGCAGAACACAGCCGTCCGTCCCCGCTGACTCACCAGTTAGCGCTTTCTCAGTCGGTGGCTGGGGTCGGCGCTCTGCTCTGTCTTTGGTGCCTTGAGAGGTGTCTGTGATGGCTCTAACTCAGTGACTCACCGGGCATTTCCCGCTCACGGAGACATCCGCCTTGCCACATGGGGTTGTCTGGAGGTGTAGGTGAGGTGATGCTGTCAGTCAGTCTCACGGACTAATGTCGGAGGAGGCCACGAGGATCCCCAGTCATTCATGGTTTAAGTCAAAGTCAC
The DNA here is from genome assembly GCF_011764305.1 of Mustela putorius furo. NCBI lineage: Eukaryota > Metazoa > Chordata > Mammalia > Carnivora > Mustelidae > Mustela > Mustela putorius. The sequence continues at coordinate 1,959,728 of NW_025421741.1, read as the reverse complement.
TGAGAGTATGCCCTTAGTGCCGGGGACAAGGGCCCAAGTAAAGGCTCCCTTGGAGACTGATGCTGTGGAACGAAACCCTTGTTTTGTATTTGAGCCTAGCGTGTAGCAGACTGTTTGGGTACGGGGAAGGGAGTCTCACAAGCAACTTGTCTTTCTTAGTGAAAACATTGGTGAGGAAAGCAAAGGCACCCCTGTCTTCCCCTGGGACTGTCCTGCCCGTCACGAAGGGAGGTAATGGTGCTCTAGGCCAGCCAGCAAGTCTGTTGGTCCTGCAGGGTGGTCCCTGGTGGACCACCATATGTCCGTGGGGACACAGAGGAGGCTTAGAGTTTGAGTTCTTCTCTAAGAAAATGACCTAAAAATGTCTGACTTCTAAAATTTAAAGAAGAAGGCGTAGGGGTTAATTTCTTTGATGGTACTAAAAATATGTCACCGCGAGCGCCCTATATGCGGTCAGCTTCTCATCAGGTTCTCCCAGCATATGAGCTCAGGATCCGCTTTTGTGAATACTTTGTGGTAATTTCACTCTTTTCTCCCTGCAGGAAATTCAATCACATCTGTGAACAGACAAGGTTCAAGAACTGAGCATCTAGGAGGCACCAAGGTGGCTTGGGGGTACTGGAGGTCAATGACAGCGTTTCAGAAAATACTGGCTACAGACATTTTAAGGGCATTTTACAGTCCCCAGGGGATGCTGGGGGTCTCCGCATCCGGCACTGTAGTGTGACGACTCACGTGGAGTGAGACCTTCTTAGCGAGACCCCCCAACCCGCTCCAGTGGCCTGGGAGGCCTGGGGCACGACCCACCCCTCCTCTGAGCCCCGGTGCCCGGAGCACTTCTGGCCGAAGCACCGCTGTCACCATGCCCTCCCACTGAGACGATGACGTTCAGGTTTGCTCTCTGTACCTTTCCCAGAACTATGGTTCCAGCAGACCTCTCTCTTCCAGAAAGCTTTCCTGGGGGGAAAAGGAAAGTTTGTTGCTGAAAGGAAAGGGAGCAAAAGTTTACAGCCTGCGGGACACCCCGCTGCGGGTTCGGCCATGGCTGCTGAGGCCTCTTTGTACTAGATTTGGTGCTTATCTTCTAGTGAGATTTATCACAAACGGTAGCACAAGTAATATAATTTATAATTTACAAATTGACTAAAATTGGGATAGTAGGGTATTTGAAAGAATAAACATACGTTTCTGTTTATTAGAAAAAGAAAAAATCAGATGTCCAGAACTGCTAACCCTAGACACCCAGCGTCAAGCGTGGGGCCCTGTCCTAAGAGAGCAGAAGTGGGTGCTGCCACCGTGGGTGCTGCCACCATGAGCCTGCCGTGGAGCCGGGCCCTGGCACCCGCTTGTCGCTCTGTTGGCACTGCAGCCCCCGCCAGCCGCCCCAATTTCTTCCCACAGGCTGCGTGGGCCCCGCCAGTGCCCGGTCCACCTGGAGCAGCCCCTCCCCCGAAAGTACGAGAAGCCTTTGCTTCCACTAGATCTGATCTGCGTTGGGTTTGCCATGTCATCTGGAATAATACTTGAAATTTTGTTCTTTGTTAAAAAAAAAAATACGTTTTTTATCTTTTGTTGAAATCATCTATTATTTTTGTTTGCAAAATTGTAACTTTTTGCTTCTTCTCAGGAATAGGATTTTCAACTGTTGTCTTGCTCTTGATACGGACTCAGAAGCAGCGCTGTTTGTGGAAGAGGCCTGCTCCTCCCTGCGCTCTAATAAACAAGCCGTGTCTGTTTCTCTCCTGCGCTGGTTGCTGGTTCGCGTGTCGCCTGCCATGTGCTCCTCCCTGTCCTGGTGGGCTGCGGGTGGCTGAGCGCCCGAGGGTCCAGCCCGTAGCCCTGCTCTCAGACCAGCCCCCGTGCGACCCGGGGCTGGGGAAGGGAAAGGGCGCAGGGTCTCACGGCTCCACCAGCCCCAGGTGTCGGGCTCTTGGCTGCAGGTTGAAGCTGGGGCTGTGTCCGAGCCCTGCGCTCAGCCTGTGCGGGAGGGAAGCCTGCCCTCCCATCTTAGGGCCCGGCCTCATCACTCCCTCCCCTCCCAACAAAGTAAGAACGAAGATGTAGCTCTCGAGATATCCCAGCTTTTTTTTTTTTTTTTTTTAAGATTTTATTTATTTATTTGACAGAGAGCACAAGTAGGCGGAGAGGCAGGCAGAGAGAGAGGAGGAAGCAGGCTCCCTGCTGAGCAGAGAGCCCGATGCGGGACTCGATCCCAGGACCTGAGATCATGACCTGAGCCGAAGGCAGCGGCTTAACCCACTGAGCCACCCAGGCGCCCGAGATATCCCAGCTTTTTAAGCCTGCGTTAGAACGTGTGACTTCCCTCGGTCCGCCCTGGATCCTCCGTGAAGGACGGACACGTGTCACATTAGACGGTAGGCTCCCCGGCGCGTGGCTGACCCTGCCGGACTTGGGCTCCCCGTTCTAGAGCACACGGGAGGAGCCTGGGGCCCGAGCGGTTGCTCCCTGGGCTGTTTCACGGTGCGCTCAGGATGTTGTCATGACTTCCTGCTGGTCAGCACCCTCCCACCCGCCTAGCAGCCGGGCCGCAGTTGGGCTGGAGCCCTGTGTGTGTGTGTGTGTGTGTGTGTGTGTGTGTGGTGGCGGCACAGGCCGCCTGGGTGTGAAGGGTCAGCTCAGGACTCCGTGTGCTTGTCTGCGGGTACTTGGGACCAGCCCTGGCCCGGGCCCCGCCGGGGCCTCACTGCCTGCTTCCTGCCGGCTCCTCCTCCCGCAGCCTCGCCCCGCCCAGCCCCAGGCCCGGGTCACTCTTGGGCTCCGATGCGCCCCTCAAAGGAGGGCCCTGCTCCGCTCACGCCCACATCCAAGGTGCCCCCTCCCGGCCTGAGGGTCTGAGCTGTGAGGAGAGCCGCGCATCCGCGAAGGACCCTCACTGGCCGCAGCCAGAATCCAGCAACTAGTCTGATCCCGCAGCGCTGACAGGGTCAGTCACAGGCCCGGATGGGAGAGCAGCGGAGTGGTGTGGGCAGCTTCTGCCGCAGGGAAGCGGCCAGACGGTGACAGAGGTGGAGGGGTCGTCACGCCGCCTGCAGAGAGGAGGCCCAGAGAAGCCCAGCTCTGAATCAGGGTGGCTGTGGTGGACGGGGCAGCCGGAAGCCGGCCTCGGGCCTGAGGGAGGAAATGAATGGGGGACGGAGGGGACTTAGAAAGCCCCGCGTAGGTCTGCAGGTGTGGCTGGACGCAGGACGCCGTGCTGGAACCCTTGCCTCCCTTTGTGGATGGCCTCAGCCTCCATCAGGCAGAAATCGGGGAACTCGCCCACTGCTTCGAATGGAAACATCCCTGACCTGATCACTGGTGGACCAGAGGCTCCTGCCACCACCTGGGCCGTCAGCGCTCCCACGGGCAGGGGGGCCCCCTCAGGCAGGAGGAAGGGGAGTGTCACGGGTTGTCATCAGGAATGCAGACGGGCTGCTGGGCAGCAGCTCTGGGGCTTAAACCCCGCAGGCCTATCAGCCTGCTAGACCCTCACCCTGCGGAGGCCTGACCCGCGAGGGGACTGTGCTGGCAGCGGCCTGGAGGGAGTGCCCGGCGGGTCTCAGGTACTCCTCTTGGAGATGCCAGCTGCCGTGTGGGGCAGGGACAGGGAGGAGCCCAGACACACTTGGGGGGAGAGTCACAGCTCCCTGCAGAATTAATTCCAAGGACCTTGATGCACATGGAGTGCAGCCCAGTCAGGCCACAGTCACTCCGTCCTGTCTCTCAGGACACAGGCATATGTGCGTTCCCTCCCGCTCTCAGCCGCTGTCCCAGCTCATCGCAGGGGCCTGAGGGAGACCCACTTCTGAAGATGAACCAGCCCTGCCGTGAGCCCTGTGACCCGCAGAAGAGCTGCCTTGCCAGCTCCCGGGACACAGTCCTGGTCTCAGGAGTGTTGCGACCCAGTAATTCGAGGACAGCCATTTAAAAGTCATGAAAATTTGGAATTCCTAAGTCACTTCAGAAGCCAAGGTGGTAAGCACTCAGGACTCCTCTCTCCTAACGAATTCACTCCGCCTGCCCATCACGTGCGCCCTGCTGGCTCTCTGCATCGATGTGTCTGCGTGATGTAGGCGCTCTGTGATGGTGCGCACTCCTGCCCCCCACCCCTTTGTGCACCTCAAGTTCGTGCTTGAGTTGTGCCCTGCTGGGAGGATTCACACCATGGAAATTGAGAAATGCTACAAATCAGGGCCATTCTTATTTATTCTGGAGAGAAGTTTGTTAAACACCAGCACACGACTGCCCCCAACCAATGTAACTATGGGAACTAATACAGTTTGAAGCCACCGTGTTTTGGGGGCCTTGTCACATGGCAAAGAGTAACTGTCGTGGCCCACGAAGGCCTAGGACTGGGTGGCCTTGCCCCTCCCCCAGAAGCTCCCCTTCTGCCCACCCCATCTTCAGGGCCCTCCTCCGCTCGGCCTTCTCAGGGGCACGGTGGCCGCAGAGCACCAGATGGTCCTGTCTTCCCGTCACTCGGGGCTCAGTTCAGATCTCCTCCTCAGAGGGGACACTCCCCTCACACCATCCTCCAGCCAGCCGTGCAGTGTTCGCCTGTTTGGTTTTCTTCCTGTGCCTGTCATTATGGGAAAGTGAACACTTGCTTACTGCTTGTCTCCCCTCCATGACCCAGAGCAGGATCTTCCTGCCTTGTTTGCTGTGTGCCCAGCCCAAACCTCGGGCCCTGGCACGCATCTCATGATCGCCGCAGACTAGTCGGCTGCTGCTTGAGTGCGAGGATGAATGCAAAGGCTCCGCTTAGGGATCACTTGGCAGGATCCTCCCCAAGCATGGCAGACAGCTCCTTCCTGCCTCTGTTAAGCCTCACAAACTCTCTCTCTTTTTCTTTTTTTTCCTTTCTTTTTCTTTTTTTTTTTTAAGATGTTATTTATTTATGTGACAGATCACAAGTAGGCAGAGAGGCCGGCAGAGAGAGAGAGAGAGAGAGAGAGAGAGAAGCAGGCTCCCTGCTGAGCAGAGAGCCCGATGCGGGGCTCGATCCCAGGACCCTGAGATCATGATCTGAGCAGAAGGCAGAGGCTTTAACCCACTGAGCCACCCAGGCGCCCCTCTTTTTTTCTTTTTAAGATTTTATTTCTTTGAGAGTAACTGAGCAGAAGCAGAGGGGAGGGGCAGAGAGAGAAGCAGACTGCCTGCTGAGCAGGGAGCTCCATGGGGACTCAATCCCAGGACCCCAGGATCATGACCTGAGCCGAAGGCAGAAGTTTAGCTGACTGAGCCACCCAGGTGCCCTCATTTTTTTGTTCGTGTATGTTTGTCTCCTTTGAAGATGATGAGCCTGGAACTCATCAGTGGCTTCCCACCGCCCTGGCAGGCCCCGTGCAGCTTGCCCTTCATCGCAGACCCCCTCCCCCTGAGTGTGCTGACTCCTTTCCAGTAAAGCTCTTCCCCAGACCCTTCTCTGCCCGCCTCTTTGTCAGACAAGCTTAGCTCAGCTATAACTTCAAGGAACTCTGAAAACGGGACTCTCCTTGCTCTTCCCTCGCCTGAGACGCTTCCCTCAGTGCCCTGCACGGCTCCCTACTTTACTCACGTGTTCGCCCACTCATCCAAGGGCCTCCCTAATCGCAGCGCCCCTCTGCACCCTGTTCCCTTACCCTGCTCTTTTCCCAGCTCATCACCTCTTGTCTTGTGTTTCCGTGTGCTGTCCGGTGGTCCGAGAGGATGTAAGCACCTGTGACTGCAGGGGCTGTGTAGTGTCCAGAAGAGTGCTTGGAGTACAGTAGGCCGCAATGAAGACCCAGTGAACGACTGACGTAATTGGTAGCCCCTCCCAGTGACACAGTTTCCTTTGCATGAATGACGCCCTGGAGGGCTGGTCTTCCCCACACAAACAGAGCTGGACTGGAGGAGCGATCCTGTCTCCTGGTCCCCAGCTAAGCCCTACACTTGGAACATTGACCGGCACATGCACGGCACTGGAATGTGTCCGCCAACGGATGGGTTACAAGATGTGGTGTATCTAGGCAGGGCAGTATTACTCATCTGTAAAAGGAAGAAAGTTCTGATACGTGCTGAAAATGATCAAGTCAATCTCGAAGACTAGTGCTACATAAAACAGAAGGCAGTCACAATATGTCACGTATGACGTGATTCTTTTTATATGAAATGTCCAGAATGGATCCATCCATAGAGACAGAAGGTGAGTTAGTGGTTGTCAGGGGAGGGGTCTTGGGGACTGCGTGCATACAGACTAGAGGGGCACTTGGGGGTTATGGAAATGTTTTATTACTGCATTGAAGTAAATCCAGTTTTATTTGCTAAAATATAAATGTAAGTGCAAGTTTAAAAATTGAATTGTACACATTAAAAGGGCAAATTGAATGTAAATAATACCTTGATAAGCTTAAAAGTTTTACTTAATTAGCATTTTTTCCCTGCGTGGATATGCCGTTTATATCTAGGCTCATTTGTTTTTATGTTTAGTGTCATCTGTCACGTTTTACTCGTAATTTGTTCCCCAGTGTCCCACACTGGTTGCACCTGCATAGCTCTAGTTAGTCACGTTAGTCCAAAGTGTGTACAGCTCCCTTTGGGGTTCCTGCCCCACTTTAGCCAGCCCCCAACCATTCCTTGGCCACCACTAATCTGCTTTCTGACTCTATAATCGTATCACTTCACAAATGTTATGTAAGTGAAAGCACGTGACACAGTATCCTTCTGGGATTTTCCCGCCTCAGCATAATGCCTTGGAGATTCATCTAAGTTGTCCGGCCTATCAATAGTCCTTTTTTACTGCTGAAGAGAGACCCGTGACGTGGGTGCTCCCCGGTTGGTTTAACCGTTCCTCTATTGTGGGGTTGGTCAGATTCCAGTTGTTTCCAGTTTTGAGCTATTACAAATAACAATGTGGCAAAAAAGAGTGTCCAGGTTTTTGTGTGGATCTAAGTCTCATTTCCCTCTCAGATAAATATCCAGGAGGACAATTCCTGGGTCGTACAATCAGGTATATGTTTAATTTAGAGAAATCGCCAAACTTCAGAGTGGGCGTGCCATTTTATAGTCTCACCAGTAATGTATGAGAAATCTAGTTTCTCCACCTCATCGCTAGCATTTGGTGTTGCTACTGTTTGTTTTAGCTGCTCCAATAGGTGTGTGTAGTAAGAGCTCAGGCAGTGCTGATTTTTATTTTTATAGTAGCCAGTGGTGTTGAAATCTTTCACAAGCTTGTTTGCCATCTGCATATCCTTTTTGGTGAAATGCTTCATATGTTGGCCTGTCTTTCTGGGTACCAGGTTTGCAATATATTTTGTAACTAACTGCAGCTTGTCTTTTCCTTGTCTTAGTGGAATCTTTCTCAAATCAAAGAAAAAAAATTTAAAGATTTATTTGACAGGGAGAGCAAGAAAGGGAACACAAGCACAGGGAGAGGGGGAGGGGGAGGGAGAAGCAGGCTTCCTGCCGGGCAGAGAGCCCAATGTGGGGCTTGATCCCAGGACCCTGGGACTATGACCTGAGCGGAAAGCAGAGGGTTAATGACTGAGCCCCCGGAGGTGCCCCTCAAAACAAATGTTTTTAATTTTGGCGAACTTCAATTTATTAAGTTTATTCTTTTGTGGCGTGTCCAAGAACACTTAACCAGGCCTTCAGTCCTGAAAATTTTCCTGTTTTCTTGTAAGAGTTTTATAGTTCTACACATTTCTGCACTTAAGTCCATGTTCATTTTGAGTTGAATTTTTTTGTTTGCACAGGACACGATGGCCTGTGTAGGAGATTCCAAACCTCCTAACTAATAAGTGAGTTTAGCAAGTTCTCAGGATGCAAGACCAACCCACAGCATTCACTCACATTTCCATCTACTAACGACGAGCGCGTGGAAACCAAACTGTAAAACGGTCAGTGCGATTCCATCAAAGTCCCAGGAAGGATTTTTACAGACAGGAACAAGTTTATTCTGAAATTCCTACGGGAGGGCCTGGGTCCGCCAATACCTGGACGATCCCGAGAAAGAGCCACGTGGGAGAAATGCCCTGCGCAGCCCCGGGGCTTGCTGTAGGGCTCAGGGGCTGGAGGCCGCCCCGTGGGCAGAGGGTCAGGGGCCGAGGCCATCGGGGGCGGAGCCGCTGATCCTGGACGAGTGTGCAGGGGCACGGAATGCAGGGGGGCCGTCTTCGCAGAAACGGGGCCGACGCGCTTTCGTACCCGAGACAAAGGACGCCGTCACGCGCTCGGGGCCGGGCCAGCGAGGCCAGTGTTTGTGCTTTCGCAGAGGTAGGACACGGCCAGGGCCCCCGGCCGCAGCCGGCGCCGCGGAGACCAGCCTCCCGCCACCCCGCCCGGAGCCGCCCCGACTCCGCCCGCCGCCCCCACCCCTGCCGGCGCCTCCTGGCCACGCCCCGCGACGGGGCCGGGGCGGAGCGAGGCGGACCCCGCCCACAGCCTGACAGATGGGGCGGGGCGGGGCGGGGCCCCGAGCCCTGGCCACGCCACTTCCGCCGGAAGTGCACGGGTCTAGCTTCCTGCCGGCGTCGGTTCTGCACGTCCAGAAGTTGCGTTTCCGTAGAGGGGAGACCCTCAGGCTCCCATTCTGAAGCCTCCCGCGCGCCAGTTGTGACTGGGCTCTCGGGTCCCACCGTGCGGCCGGGGCAGCCCGGCCCGAGGGCGGCTGCTGGCCCGCAGGAGAGGACGGTCTGTCGTCCGGAACGGAGGCTGCGCGCCCGGCTTGTTTCCGGAGGGGCCTAGCCCGTCGCCGCGCCGCGCCCCGCCCCTCGCGCGGCCACGTCTCCGCTGGGGCAGCGCGGCCGGCGGCGGCCGCCGAAGCCTCCACAGCGCCCGGGTGAGGGTCGCGGGCAGGCCCGGGTCGGGGCTCCGGCCGGCGGGAGCGCGGGGCCGCGGGGGGGGGGGCGCGGTCGGGGCGGAGGCCGGGCGGCGGGCGAGGGGCGCCGGGGCCGGGGCGGACGCGGAGGGCCGGCCGCTCGCCGTGGGCAGCCTCGGGGCCCGGCCCGGCTCCACTGCGGCCGGCGGCGGCGCGCGGGGTCCCTGCCCGAGGGCCGAGGCCGGAGCGGGGGCAGCGCGGCGTGCGGTCAGCGGCCGAGGGCGGGCGGCCGCAGGGACCCGCCTGCGAACGCGCGTCGTTTCCCGTCCGGCGACTGCGGAGCGGGGGGTCCGGTGTCCGGCCCGGGTCGGCCGCGCAGGCGCGTCGGCGCCGTCCACGGACTCGGTTCCGAAGCGCCGTTTCCGGTCCTGGTGTCGCCGTCGCCGTCGCCGAGCGGCCGGGCCGGGCGGGGACAGTGTCCGGCCGGCGCCCCGGGCCGCCCCCACCGGCCGCCCAGGAGCCGCAGGGCCGTCGGCGGCGCCGCGGGCATGAAGTCTCGGCCACAGCCGCGTTCGCCGAGCCGGGCGCGCGGGGGACGTGGCCGGGGGGAGTCCGGCGGCCGCGGGGCCTCGGCTGCGCGCTCGTGGCTTCAAGACTTTACTTGCGGGCCGGAGAGGGCGCGCGCAGGCGGCGGCGGGTCCCCGCCCAGCAGAGAGCCCGCCGCGGGGCTCATCCCTGCACCCCGGGATCGTGACCCCGGCCGAAGGCAGAGGCTTGACCCTCGGAGCCCCCCGGCGCCCCAGAGGTCATCTTAAGGAAGCCCTGCTGGCGCTGCGGCCTGGGCCGGGGGCAGCCGCGGAAGGCAGGGTCGGAGGATGCCCGTGGTCTGCGGGATCCGCGTGTGCGGGATCCGCGTGTGCGGGAAGCCGCGAGCCACACACGCCGGCCTGCGCCGCGGTGTCCGATGCGTGAATCCAGACTTACCGGCGCCGGAGAAGTCGTCGGGTTCCGCCTCTTCCCCTGGGAAACAGCGGAAACACGTGTGCTGCTGTGGGGGCGCCTGGGGGCTCGGACGGTCAAAGCCTCTGCCTTTGGCTCAGGTCGTGATCGCGGGACCTGGGATCCAGCCCGGTCGGGCGCTCTGCCTGGGAGCCGGGCCTGGAGCCTGCTGCCCCCGACCCGCCCCCACCTGTCATCTCTGTCTGTCAAACAGATAAATAAATCTTCTAAAAAATGCTTCCGTGAGAAGACTGATCCTTTCTCTGTTTTAACTGTTTTCTAAGCCGGGACCGGAACGCCTGCCACGAACAGCAGCTTCCTTGTGCTGTGCCCCGGCTGTGCGACCTGCTCCTTGCCGGTTTGTCGGCAGTGAGGGAACGAGACCCCGACGACTGAGCCGCGCGGACTCAGGTCCCCCCGAGACAGGACAGAGCAGGCCAGCTTATCACCAGAGGCCGCGCTGGGCAGGCCGTGGGGTCGGCTGTCCGGCTGAGGAGGCGCGGCCCGTGAGCAGGAGGCATCTTTGGGAGTTACCGGGCGTGTCCCGGTGCCGGCGTCTCCTCTCTGGAGGGCTGGGCCACCCAGCTCGGGCGCGGTAGGCGCTCGCGCGTTCCGCAGGCTTCTTGTTTCTCAGGAGATCCACGTAGGGGAAGTAGAGAGGGAGCATGGGACAGCGCTGTGCCCAGCGGCCGGACGCCTTCGTCTCCAGGTTTGCTGGAGCGACTCAGCCAGAGTTCCTCTTCCCCGGACAGTGCCGGGGTCGAGTGTTGTCGCTGCCGGCCGCGGGGGCGCGTGCTCCTCCGCGGCCCCTCGTCCGCCCTGGCCCTTCTCTTGCCCGGTTGGCATGTTCTGTCTCTGGCGCGAGTGAAGTCTGGCCGCCTGCTCTTCCTTCTTCCCAGGCGACGTTGCTTATTGGGGATGTGGCCATTACGTGCTGCTCTGCCCATTGGGAACTCCCGGGGACGTTCTGTCTCTCAGTGGAACCCTAGCTTCCAGGTTGTTCTTAGTCAGAATAGTTAGAGTTCCCCCGTGTTTGAAAAGGCAGTGTTGCTGTTCGGGAGGCAAACACTGTTTTGTTGTGGAGCCGCTAGCTTCGTTGGGAAGGGCTGGAACTTGGTAGGGCCAGAGACCAGTCAGGAGCCTGCACCCAGCTCAGCTCGGAGGAGGGCTGTTCGAGGAGTGGGGCAGACCTGGAGCGCGGGCTTCTGCCTCCGAGGTTCCTGCAGCGGGGTGGAGGAGGGGGGCACGCACGCATTTGCCGTGCGCTGTGCACGGGGGTGGGGGGAGATGGCCACGGCAGAGCAGAGTGGGCCGGGTGCTTCACCTGAGGCCAGGAGAGACTTGAGAGCAACGCCGAGTGGCAGACACGGAGGGATCCTTGGGAAGTTGACCTGGTGGTCAGGCAGGGAGAGGCGTCCATGCGAGAGGGACTGGCTTCTGCACGAAAAGCACTCAGTCTGCCATTGTTACCTTTTCAGGCATCATAGGGAAAGGTGACTGACGCACCTTCGCCCCTGCCTCCACAGGACAGAAACCAGGACGCTGGAAAGCAAAACGCAAACATTTTCTTTTGTTAAGGGATGCGTCGGGGTGAGCAGCACGAACCGTGTGCCCTGACCGTTGATTCCACCTTCCACTGTGCTGGTTGCTTTCTGTTCTGCAAGTGGCCTGTGATGCGGGGCTAGCCTGGCTGTCCCTGTGCTTGTGTGCCTTGGCTTGCTTTGTGGGCATCTCTGTGGGATCAGCCTTCTACAGCAGCCAAGTGGCTTTCCGTGGAGCTGGGACCCTGTGCCGCAGTGATTTTTGGACGGTCCTGTGAGATGTGCAGGGACAGGTGTGGAGCCTCCAAGAGCCCGTTTGTCCGTCCACCCCTCTCCCCGACCCCAGAAAGGTTTTTCGGATGAAAGAGATTACTGATTATTGTGCAGACAAAAACAAGATAGAGAGCTCCTTGCAGATAGGATCCGTCCTGGCCAGCCCCAGTAACTCCCTTCGTTTCTGTGATCCAGTATTTTTTCGGTCTTCAGACACTTGGGTAAGGGATATGCGACGAGCCACACGGGTACCCAGCTTTTCAGTTAGCTGCTTGGATTGTCGTCACCCCTGCTGTCACGCAGTCTGTCTTGGTTCTTTCTAGTACAACCCTTAGTGCTGGTTCTACACTTAGTGGTACGTGTAACCTTTTCATGTTCGTGCCAGCACTGGTTCTGAGCCACAGCGTCTTTGGCCTGTACGGTGCCAGGCAGCAGAGTGGAACGTGCAGGTGATTAGAGCTCAAGCCAGACACTCCTGGGTTTGCACGGGGGACACTGCCATCACTAGTCACTTGATCGTGGGTAGGCCGGGTTATGTCAACCACCAGGGGCTGCCTGGTCGAGGGGTACGGCAACGGGATTGTGGAGAAGGAGGCACATCTACCTCTCCTGCGGTGGCGTCAGCGCCAGCCCCCCTCCCTCTGTGGCAGCTGCTCAGGCTCGTCCCTGACAAGTCTGTATGGGATTGGTAAGCTGGAGAAGAGAGGCATGTAAACTTTTGTCCTGAAACTCGTGAAACACAGAATAGGATGGGGTGAAGCTTACTTTAAGGGGAGTAAAAGCCAACATCTCCGCAGCACGAATTGTGGGTCGGACCTTATCTGATGATCAGGAGTAGGTTATGAATATCCTCGGTTCACTTCCAAAACGGTGACCAGTTGCCAAACTTGGGGTGAAGGTTTCTTCCCTTAAATTTAGCCTAGCAGGATGAGCCAAAAGCTGATCCTGAGAGAAGTGAAAGACGAGACTGGTCAACGGCTGTAAGATGCCGTCTCTGGACCCCATTCCCAGGTGGACACCTTTCCACGTGTCGTCACCTCCCTGTGCTTCCCCGACACGGTGTACAGTTTCCATGTTCCGTGCACGTGCGTCTTCCACCATGAGGTCGGGCTCCTGGGAGGGGAGCTTGCCCTTGGAGCCCTGTGTGTCCAGTACAGGTGACACTGCTCACAGGTGGCTATTTAAACCAAATTACTTATATTTTAATGAATAACTGAGTTCCTCAGCCTCCTAAGTCCTGCCTCTGCGAGGAGGCTCCCTGCGGTGTCTATAGGTTCGGTTACAGCCCCATCTGGGCAGGATGGCCCGTAGCCGGCACCAGCACAGGCATTAAGCACCTTCTGGAACAGCCCAGATGTTCAGCACTGTATCCTCAAAACCTGGTATATTGTAGGTACTTAAGGGTTGTCTGCTGAATGAATAGGTCTGTGTTTATTTTATAGGTGTGAGTTGGGAGCCAAATGGTAGTCTTGGAATTATTACTCAAATCTGACGAATGAAGCTTCCTAATTCTTTCTTTTGTCTTTCCTATCAGGTACCATGAGATTACTTGGTTTGAGTTCAAGCCACTTATGAGACTTTAGATCTCCCCGGAATGGAAAGCTTAGTGTGGTTCTTCCCAGAAGCTTTTGGCCGCTGCTGATGGCCGAAACCAGACCTGCCAGCAGCTCCCGTGCAGCCCCTGAGACTCCGCCCAGCCTGTGCCGTTCTGACCATGGACAGGATGCCGGCCGGCTCTGGCGCCGGCACTGCAGCTGCCCCGGAGGCCCTCCCCAAGCTCCCAGGCTCTCTGGCGCCGGCTGACCAGCAGGATGAAGCCCAGTGTAAGTCGCCGGGTACTCTGCTGTGACATTTTGCCTTAAAAGAGGAGGACATGGAGCCTCTTACATTTTGGATCAAGACTGTGGTGTTTAAGAGTACAATGAACTTGATGTTTAGAGTGTGTTTTTACTAGTCCGTTGAGTGTTTTTTTCTGAGTCGATGGCAACTTTAAATCAAGTACCGTGCATGTCACACAGGGTAGGGGCTGCCCCGCTCTGCTCCAGCGGCCTTCTGTGGGCTTTCACTGACCCGCTGTTCCCTGCCTAGTGGCCTGCCTCTCTTGTTGCGCGGTTGCCCGAGTTTTACTAACTGGGATCCAGAAATGGTCCAGGAGCGCTCTAGGGGTTACTGGACCACATTGTGTGTTAGCTGATGGGTCATCCACGCATCAGAACTGCGGGGTGCATGGCTCACTTGCTTCTTATGCCCCTTAGGAGGGTCGGGGCAAGGTGCTTGGAAGTGGTATGGTCTGTGTGTTCTGGTTTGCTAGCAGAGATTGCATTCTGTTCTGGCAAATGATGTTCAGGCCCCTGAAATGGTTTTGTTGACTACCGGTCCTTCAGGGCCAGTAACAGCAAGGGCCCAAGACCGGGGATTCGGCGGCAGGATGTGTAGGGAGCCGCTCTCAGACCTGCCGCCGAGACGGCACACCCAGCGGGGCTCTCACTTGATCTCGTTTCCCTCTTGTGTGAACAGAGGATGAATGGTGCGTGCGCCTTAGGAAGGTTGTAAGGACTGCAAGAAATGGTGCCTAAAGCCCAAGGACTCGGGCACAGTGGGAAGGGGCGGCGGCCGTGGTTTCTCTGCCTCGTCATCTTTGTTACTTGCTTCTCCACGGTTGTGCTCGTGTTTGAGAATGCATATATGTAATGTTTTTGGCCCTTCTTTTAGATTTTTTTAGAAGTACAATATAATGCTCAAAACATTATTTTGTCATATGAACAGGAAGATGTGGAGACGCTCCCAGATCTGTAAGCCCGTCAGAAAGTGGTATTGACCTGATGACCTCGTATCTGAAATGCAGGCTCCCCTTCCCCTCACCCAGCATGCAGCGAAGGGGTGTTTGTGTAAGAGCAGACGGGGGGGTCGGAGCTGTGGTCCAGGCTCCTCTGCATTGAGTCTGCGGTGTCCCGTGTGTATTGTTCTTCCTTCCAGGAAAGGAGGACGGTGAGTCGCTGCATTGGTTGAAACTTAGGAATGTCGGAAACCCATTTTGAATTTGCTTGGGCAAAGGGCAGCTTCCTGGATGCATCCTGGGTACGTCCAGGAATCCGAGTGATGTGGGTCCCTGTGAGAGGCTCAGACCTTGCTGCCTTCGGGAACCTCTGGAACCACACCCAGAGGCCCCCGGACCCTCCCGTCCTCCCTCTAGGTGCCATCTTGGTTCTGGACCGCCAGCTGGCTCCCTGACTGGGGTGAGGGGACAGGGAAGGTAGAATGATTTAATTGTGAGAAGTCTCTTTTATCTTTTGACAAGGCAAGAGATTTCATGTAGTGTCTGACCGATCTGTGTGTAGTGATGTTTGTGGGTGAAACTCGGTCGTCATCACTGGTTAAACCTGGGTTTTCGTCTAGCACGCGTTCATCAGACGGAAGCACAGACTCCGACTCCTTGCCACAATTGTTTGGATCGGTTCGTGTAACCTTGCCTTAGATCTTCCATTTTGGAGGATACACTTATGCTTTGAAAACAGCTTTGGAACTGGCGGTGTGCGTGTGCGGCTGCAGCTCTGGTTAGCGTGCTGTCTCCAGCACCCGTTAGGAACGTTGTCAGCTGTGTTTTTAGCATTTACTTCCTTTTGCTATTTTTAAAACAAGACTTTCATGGGATTTCTCATTGGTCTTGTTTAAGTGAAAAGGAAGCACTACTACTTAAATCCTACAGGCTCGATGCCACAGTGAGCAGTCCAGCCACTTGTCCGATACCGCCCACTAACAGGAGGACAGCGAGGCCTGCTCTCGTCCCAGAGTGACAGTCTCATGGGACGTGGACACAACTCATGCCCCTGCATCTGCAGTCCCTTCTGTCCTGTGTTAGCCGTGCGTCTGGAAAACACCTTGATCTGGTGGTTAAAGCCATGATGACCAGCCCCCCCTCTTTTCCAGGTACCAGAGCTTCAGATGGAGGAGGAGGCCTGGATGTCCCTGGCAAAGGCGACACCTGTCAGAATGGGCCGACGCCACCGTTCCCAGACTCTTCGTCATCTCTCGGTCCCCCGACAAGCCCAGGGGGTCCCGATGCCTCTCCAGGTGTGGCTGGTTTCCATGACAACCTAAGGAAGTCTCAGGGGACTAGTGCTGAGGGCAGTGTTAGAAAAGAAGCTTTGCAGTCTCTCAGACTCAGTCTTCCTATGCAAGAAACGCAACTGTGTAAGCATCTGTTCCCACCGGGCTCTTCCCTGCTCTCCCCAACCCTCCTCCCGCATCCCTTGTGACTCACCACCCTTCAGAGGCACGTGCCCTGGCCAGCTTACTGCTTGTCCTCTGTCATCACTGTTTTCTCACTGTGGTGGGTTGTGCGTTGAGCAAGTGGCTCCCTCTTAGAGAGAAGGTATACTTCTTTGTGGTCGGCACTGGGGATGCTGCTCCAGGTCTGGGTTTAAACAACTATGCGGCACGTCTTTTGTTACGTTGGTGGCAAGCAAGCAGTTAGGAGGGAGATAAACTTTGACAGCTTTCTTTACTGAATTATTTAATCAGCGCGGGGACCCAGGGGTGAACAGTCACGAATTGCAGCCCATGAGCCCCGGAAGCCTCCCCGCCTTTTTCCTGCACGTTTATCATACACAGACACACACGATCTTACATAATGGGATGATGCCACACATGGTGTTTTTACCTCTCACGCCCCTCCCCGGCCTGCAAGTCACATTCTCCCATGATCTTTATACCCCTGCAGACGGCCAGGTTTCAGTCACTGTGTTTTGAGAAGGGATTAGGTTGTCATAGCCTGTATTTCCTGGTCAGTCTTACCACGTGGAGTTTGCCCCCACGCTGTTGGGTGCAACTGCAGATTCATTCTGGGAAGGCTGGTCGGGAGCCCCTGGCGTGCCCGGGTGGCCTCTGCGCCTGTGCGGTCACCCGTCATGACCGATGCTGCGGAGAGCACCTGGCGCCCGTGTCCAGCGGTGTTGGTGCTTTGATTTCTGTGGGCTGCGTCCCAGAAGCAGAACTGTTGGTTGGAAGCAGTGGCATCTTTTTATCTGTCGTGCGCAGTCCCGTCGCCACGCCACTGACGACCCTGAGAGGCATGGGCTCCCCCTGGCACGTGCTGTTTTTGGTTTTGCCAGCCTGTTGGCTGTGCCACGATGCTTCTGTGGCCCCTCAGTTTGGAGCTCACACTTCCCTGATCGTTTGGGCGTCTTCTGCCTCTTCGCCGTTGGTCATTCTTTTCTGTGAATTGATTTGTTTGGCCCATTTTTCTTTTGGATTGTTTGCCCTTTTCTTCACAGGCATTATTTTACGAGGGCCACAATGTGTTTTTAAAATTTCTGTAAACCTAGGGGTGCCTGGCTGGCTCAGTTGGTAGAGTGTGCGACTCTTGATCTTGGGTTTGTGACTTCGAGCCCTACGCTGGGTGTACAGGTTACTTTAAAAAAATAAAATAGCTTTTTAACTGTCAACGTTGAAGTTCAGAGCTGTCATTAGAAAACTCTGGATTCTTGATTTGTAAGGATCTGTGAACCCTAAGCCCAGGTGCCCACATGCTGGCATCCCGCGGCCACCAGCTGCCCCTCCTGGCGAGTGTTTACCCAGCCCTGACTCTGCTCAGTTGGGCTCCCCGCGTGAGTCCATAGACTCCTAGGTTTTTGCCATGTGGACCCCTTTGTTCTGTGAGAACTACTAGACCTTTTCAGTGATAAACACGCACATTAGTAATGACTTGGTGAGCGCTTAGTGAAGTCCTTAGCAATTGCTCAGGTTTTAGAGGTTATTATTATTTAAGATTTTTATTTATTTTGGGTGGGGGGTGTGCTTGCAAGTTTGGGGAGGGACGGGGGTAGAGAGAGAGAGAGAGACTCTCCAGAGCAGACTCCTGGCTGAGCGTGGAGTCTGACCTGGAGCTTGACCTCACCACACTGAGATTGGGACCTGAGTTGAAACCAGAGCGAGATGCTTAACTGAGCCACCCAGGGGCCCCTGAGGTTTTAAGGGTTTTTTTAAAAGATTTTATTTATTTATTTGACAGAGTTCACAAGTAGGCAGAGCAGCATGCTGGGGGCGGGGGAGAGAAGCAGGCTTCCCGCTGAGCAGAGAGCCCGATGCGGGGCTCCGTCCCAGGACCCTGAGATCATGACCTGAGCTGAGGACAGAGGCCCAACCCACTGAGCCACCCAGGCGCCTCGGTTTTAGGGATTTTTTTTTAAAACAACAGCTGCGGGGGACGCCTGGGTGGCTCAATTGGTTGGGCGGCTGCCTTCGGCTCAGGTCATGATCCCGGCGTCCTGGGATCGAGTCCCACATCGGGCTCCTTGCTCAGCGGGGAGCCTGCTTCTCCCTATGCCTCTGCCTGCCATTCTGTCTGCCTGTGCTCGCTATCTCCCCCCTTCTCTCTCTCTGATAAATAAATAAAATCTTTAAAAAAAAAAAACAACAAAAAAACAGCTGCGGGCACCCGGGTGGCTCAGTGGGTTAAAGCCTTTGCCTTCAGCTCAGGTCATGATCTCAGGGTCCTGGGATCGAGCCCCGAGTCGGGCTCTCTGCTCTGCAGAGAGCCTGGTCCTTCTCTCTCTCTCTCTGCCTGCTTGGGATCTCTGTCACTGCCCATGGCAGTGCTAGGTGCAGGGATGTTGAGTGTGAAAGACGCCTATGGCTTTCGCACCTTTTGCTCACTCCTCAGCTCTTTTATTACCCAAAACGAAAGATTTGGGTTCTGAGATATTCTTAATTCTGTTTTTAGGGTTTTTGTTTTTTGCTTTTTTTTCCTTTAAGATCTTACTTATTTGAGAGAGAGAGCATGAGAGAGGTGAGGGTCTGAGGGAGCAGCAGACTCTGTGCAGAGCAGGGAGCCTCATACGGGACTCGATCCTGGAACTCCTGGATAATGACCTGAGCTGAAGATAGTTGCTTAACCAACTGAGCCACCTAGGTGCCCTTGTAAATTCTTTTTTTGGCCAAAAAGTTGTAATTTCCCCTTCTGCGCTTGAGCCTGGCCCGTGGACTGGAATCGCCTCTATTAGGAAACCGAGGTAACCAGTCCCAGGCCTCGCAGGGACGCCTGCTTGGCCTTCACTTTGAGTTGAGTCCTGAGTGGGACACTGAACAGTTTGTTTCCTTAGGAAGTAACGTCTGAGCACTGCTTGTGTGAGTACCTCCGATTTTATAGAACTTGACTGTAACATGACTCGCCACAGGAATTTAAATGATTTGTGGGTCAGATTGTGTCTGCAGATGTGACTGTGTGGAGAAGGCATGTTTGGGGTCCCTTGACCACTGGCTCAGATTATCCCTCAGTACAGTTCTGTGGACACGACTGTCCACGTGCTCCTAGGCAACGTCCCGAGCATGGTTGGAGCTGTGTGCAGGCTGAGGGTCCCTGGGCCTTGGAACGCTCGGCCCCGGCTCTGGCTTGAGATTTAGTTCTTCTTTGGCTGCAAGTCATGGGGGAGCCGGGTCCGTTTTCCGGCTGAGTGCCTGTGGGGAGTGGCGGGCTGGTGGCGTGCGCACGGACCCCATGCTTTGCCAGTGGGTTTGGCCACGGCGGTCCGGGGCTCACGGTTGTCTCTTCATCAGGCAACAGCTCTTTCAACCTAAAAGGCGAGGCATTGTTTGAAGCAAAATCATAGTTAATTGGTAATTGAACGCAGAAGAGCCAAGCTGCTGTTCTGCTTTGTGCTCTGTGCCCTGGTGCTTTATGAGTTTTTAAATGGTCATTTCCTGGGGCGCCTGGGTGGCTCAGTGGGTTAAAGCCTTTGCCTTTGGCTCAGGTCTTGGTCCCAGGGTCCTGGGTTCGAGCCCCGCATCGGGCTCTCTGCTCAGCGGGGAGCCTGCTTCCCCCTCTTTCTCTCTCTCTGCCTACTTAAGATCTCTGTCTGTCAAATACATAAATAAAACCTTTAAAAAAAATAAAAATAAATGGTCATTTCCTCACTGCAGGTTCAACAGAGGCTTCCCTGCCCCTGGAGAAGGAGGAGCAGGTCCGACTTCAGGCTCGGAAGCGGCTGGAAGAACAGCTCAAACAGTACAGGGTGAAACGCCAGCAGGAAAGAGTGAGTCCCCCTGTCTCCAGCGAGCTGATGGGCAGCTGTGTGTGCGGAAAACGGAAATTCGCCACGGTTTCTAGGACCTGTCAGTGGTTTCTCTGTGCTGGGATGGCTGCTTGTGCTTCTCTGGCAAGACCCTTCCTCTCTGCATTTCCCAGCCTTTGGGGCTCCTGCCTTCCCTTGGATCACGCATATTTGATTCCTGTGTCTGCCATTTGAAAAGCAGAGATTGCAAGCACTTGGGTGTGATTTTTCTCCCTGCTTGGAAGGAGCAGTCAGTGCTAGGTTTCTGCTGTTTATTTCATGTGTGGTGTCTGCTGACTGGTGGTCTGGCCAGTGTCAGAGTCTGTGTTGTGTCATGTGGATTTGATGACTAGGTGCTAAAATCAGTTCTGTTCAGGTAATGAAACTTCTGTTGGTGTGCTAATGAAAACAGTCTTTTGTTATTTTATTTTATTTTTTATTTTTTAATTTCTAATTTTAATTTTATATTTTAAAGATTTTATTTGTTTATTTGACAGATGACAAGTAGGCAGAGAGAGGGGGAAGCAGGCTCCCCGCTGAGCAGAGAGCCTGATGGGGGGCTCGATCCCAGGACCTTGAGATCATGACCTGAGCCAAAGGCACAGGCTCAACCCACTGAGCCACCCCTGTGCCCCAAAAGCAGTCTTTTAAAATCATATCAAGTGACTCTAGGCAAATGGGTTTGGGTGTTCGTTTCATACTTTGTTTAGCTTTTCTGTACTTGAGAATTTCCAATTAAAGGGATTCAAAGTTAAAATATTTAAACATGCTTTCAATGAGTGATTCAGTGGTCGCATGACCCCGCCAGGCTCTTTGTGTTCCCAGGAGGGGGCTGTGACTTTATGGGTGTCATTGCTCCAAAGCCAATGTGAGGGAGCTAAAGGAGCCGCCACCGGGCTCTTCTGCCTGGTCAGGGGCTTTCAGGGTTGGTCTGGCCGGCCCAGCAGAAGTCCCAGGGATAGTGGCGAGTGATCATTTTGTACCTGGCCTTGTGTCCAGTTCCCTGTGGAAGAGGAGCCTGAGGCTCAGACGGGTGAGGAGCTCGTCAGCGGTCGCGCAGTGCTGAAGGGAGAGTTGGCGTGAGGACAGGTGTCTGGGGGCCAGGCCTGTGTGCGCTGTCGCCAGGCGCCTGTCCTCACTGTGCCTCCCAGAGGCCTGCCTGGCTCGTCCAGCGTTGGGCAATTAATGTTTCAGGAGTTCAATGTAAGCTTCCAAATGTGAAATTTAGCGTCATTTTCCATCTTTAAAAATAATATAATACACACCCGTAACTAATAGTTGAAATGGAAGGTATTTCCTTCAGTAAATAAGATCTTCAGTGGAAGATAGTTTCCTCAGTAAGATAACGTCTCCTCAAGTGATGCAAACAGGCGTTGCGTGTGTCACATGCTGTCCTGACCGACGGTCAGTCCCTGCGTGCTCAGCATCTCCTGCCCTGAAGAAGGCAGGCAGGAGGCAAGATGCTGGTGTGAGGACCACCGCCTGGCCTGCCCCAGGGCGCCTCCGGGCAGGGCCAGCGGAGGCGGAGTGCAGCGTGCAGGGGCGCTGTCCTGGGCGCAGAGCACAGTCTCCCTCCTTTAGTTCTCCTCTGCCCTGTGAGGAGGGGCCGTCCCTGGCGCTCGGGGCAGACCGGCGGGCGGCGGGGGCGTCTGAGCCGGGGTCTGAGCCCGCCGCCCGCAGGCCGGCCGCGCTGCGCTCCCCGCTGCTGTGCTCTCGGGCGGCGCGCGACCAGTCAGCGCCCCTGCCGGCAGCAGACGAGTGCGGGACGGCCGAGGGAGGTTTTCCCAGGGACAGGCGAGTTCAGAATGGGAGAATCTGCCAGAACTCATTGTGGTGGTGCGTCCATGTGAAGGGGCTTAGGACCATCCGAACAGGCGCTGAAAAGGTAGTTGTCCGATAAAAGTCAAAATATGCAAAACAAGTACAAACTACTAAACTAGGAGCAGAAGGGTATTTCTTTTTTTTTTTTTTTAAGATTTTATTTATTTGACAGAGAGAGAGAAATCACAAGCAGGCAGAGAGGCCGGCAGAGAGAGGAGGAAGCAGGCTCCCCGCAGAGCAGAGACGTGGGGCTCGATCCCAGGACCCTGAGATCATGACCTGAGCCGAAGGCAGAGGCTTTAACCCTCTGAGCCACCCAGGCGCCCCCAGAAGGGGGAATTTCTTTAGGAATATTTCCCTTACCTGGGAACGTAGCTTAGACCCCATACTCACATGCCACAGACGGTAAGAGTTCTGTGTTGTTGACAGCCTTTGGGAACATCATTACACCTTGGCAGGGTTGGGTCTTCATGCCGCCTGCGCCCCTCACCGTGTCCTGAGCACAGTCACCTCACAGCAGCGTGTGTGCCAGCATTTGATTAGAACCTCCCCTGATCAACATTTTGGTTGTTTCTTAGTTTTTGTAATTTTTATTTTATTTATTTTTTTTTTTAAATTTTTATTTATTTGTTTGACAGATTACAAGTAGGCAGAGAGGCAGGCAGATAGAGAGAGAGGAGGAAGCAGGCTCCCCGCCGAGCAGGAAGCCCGATGTGGGGCTCGATCCCAGGACCCTGGGACCATGACCTGAGCCGAAGGCAGCGGCTCTAACCCACTGAGCCACCCAGGTGCCCCTGTAATTTTTATTTTAATTTTATTTTATTTATTAATTTTTTTTAAAGGGCTTTTATTTATTTATTTATTTGACAGAGATCACAGGCAGGCAGAGAGAGGGGTGGGGGGAAGCAGGCTCCCCGCTGAGCAGAGAGCCCGATGCAGGGCTCGATCCCAGGACCCCGGGATCATGACCTGAGCCAAAGGCAGAGGCTTTAACCCACTGAGTCCCCCAGGCGCCCATGTTTGTATTTTTTAAACAGATTTTATCTATGAGAGACAGAGAGTGCATGCAGGAGTGGGAATGCAGGCCACAGGGAGAGGGAGAAGCAGACTCCCCGCGGAGCAGGGAGCCCGATGCAGGACTTCATCCCGGGACCACCACCCCCCTCCCCCCCGTCATGACCCATGCTGAAGGTGGACACTTAATTCACTGAGCTACCCAGGCGTCACTGATTGTTTCTAAATTTTTGAAATTGCAAACAGTGCTGCAGTGAATGTTTTGTGCCTTGGTGTACTTTTGTGGACAAAGCCTTGAATGTCAGATTATTGGGTAAAGGTTTTATGTGTTTGTTAGCTTGATGCTCTGCAGTCTGGATGGCCGGACTGGTTGATACTCCAGCCGGCAGCAGTGGGACTGCTAGTGTGGTGTGCTTGTGAGCACTGAAGGAACAAAAATTGGATTTCGTTTTCTGACAGGTGACAACAAGTGTCTCCTAGCAGTTTGTGCTTTTTATGTGTTCGTGGTTTTTGTCTTTTTTTTTTTTTTTGAAGATTTATTCATCTATTTTAGTGGGGAGGAGAGAGGGAGAGAGAGACTCTGGCAGCGTCCCCGCCAAGCCCGCAGCCTGAAGCGGCGCTGGACCCCACGACCCTGAGATCACAATCTGAGCCGAAACCACAAGCTGGACGCTCAGCTGACGGACCCGTCCAGACGCCCTGTGTTTGTGTGTCTGTCAGTCTTTGCTTATTTTTCTGTTGGTTCTCTTTTTGTTAACGTAGGTGCTATAGACAGGAAATTGCCCCTTTCTCATCTTTATTGCAATATTTTTTCCCTGTTTGACAGTATCTTCTAACTATTTCCCTGGCATATTTTTCATTGCACATCCATTTTAAACATTTGTAGTCAAGATTTTCTATCTTTGCTGTTACTTCTTTCAGGGCTTATGTCATATTTCAAAAGGATCTTCCCATTGGAGGAATATAAGTTAGCTTACCAGTGTTTTCTTCTTATTAGAAAAGTATGAGGTAGTATAAAAATATTTTTATTATTTATTTATTTAATATTTTATTTATTTATTTGACAGGGAGAGCGAGAGACCAGCAGGGGGAGCAGTAGAAGGAGAGGGAGAAGCAGGCTCCCCACCAAGCAGGGAGCCCGATGTGGGGCTCGATCCCACAGCCCTGGGATCATGACCCGAGCCGAAGGCAGGCACTTAACCATCTGAGCCACCCAAGTGCTCCTAAAAAGTACCTTTAAATGTGTTTCTTTAACATGCGTTGGATGCGGTCGAGAGGCGGGGACTCACCCCTGCGCGGGCTGCGGCGTGGCTCTCACGTTGCTCGTTCCCTCAGCAGTTCCAGTGCCTCCTTGTTGTGCGGCTCCCCGACCATTGGCAAACCCCGCTGTACGTGGATGGATTTCTGGGCTGCATTCGGTGCCATCCGCCTGTCTTGCACTTTTCAGTTCTCAGTGGATCTGATTACTGTGGCTTTACAGTCTGTGTTAGTATCGGGACTGGCCAGCATATCCATTGCCCTGCACCCTGACCCTTTTCCAGCTCTCTTTGTTCATTTATTCTTCCCGTCACATCCCAGTATCATTTTGAGATGTTTCCCTTTCCCCACCTGGTCCCCTTGCCTGTCGTGATTGCACAGACTTGGTGGCATAAGCATCGGATTGGCTGTTTCTCTGTAAGAGAAAGTCATTTTGAAAAGGCATCTGGAGGTGGCGCCTGGGGTGGCTCATTCAGTTGAGTGTCCAAGTCCTGGTTTCAGCTCAGGTTGGGATCTCCGGATGGTGAGATCAAGCCCCACATCAGGCTCCACAGTGCAGAGTCAGCTGAAGATTCTCTCTCTCTTCCTCTCCCGCTACACTCTCTGCCCCTCCTCTTGCTCATGCATGCTCTGTCTCTCTTAAATAAAATCTTTACGAAATAGCAACAAGGAACAATGTCTGCTATCAACCTCCGTCTCCTTTCAAGGCCCTCTGGGAAGTTGTAGTTGACATAATAAATATAAGGAAAAGAAGTGGGAGGGGCACCTGGGTGGCTCAGTGGGTTAAGCCGCTGCCTTTGGCTCAGGTCATGATCTCAGGGTCCTGGGATCGATTCCCGCAACCGGCTCTCTGCTCAGCGGGGAGCCTGTAAAAAATCTTTAAAAAAAAAAAGAAAGAAAGAAAAAGAAGTGGGAGATACAAATACTGAAAAAGAGGAAAAAATGTTACTATTTGTAGGCAATGCCTTGGAAAACTAGAGGATCAGCTGAAAAAATTAGAGTTTATTAAACTATTCTAAAATTATTAAATTAATGATTCAGAAAATTGTCAGTTTAAGACACAAATATGAAAAATTAATAGTTATGCTAACATGACTAGTTATAAAATTAGTGGGAAAAGATAATAGTTTTAACAATAAAATAATAAAGTATTTAAGAAGTTAAAATGGCGATAGGAGTGGTTTAGAATTGGGGCGCCTGGGTAGCTCATTCAGTTAAGTGTCTGCCTTCGGCTCGGGTCATGATCTCGGGGTCCTGGGGTTGAGCCCCACATCGGGCTCCCTGCTCAGCGGGGAGTCCGCTTCTCCCTCTGCCTCTGCCTGCTGCCCCCCGCTGCTGGTGCTCCTTCTGTCTCTGACAAATAAATACATAAAATCTCTAAAAAAAAAATAGTTTAGAATTTAGATGAATCCTACATCTCTTCCTTTGTTGAGAAATGTGCAAGCTGGTATGAATAAATGGGAGCAGCTTGTTATCCCTAAGTAATTATAAAGCTAAGGTGGTTGTCACTCAGCAGGGTTGGCTTTTTTAAAGATTTTATTTAGTTATTTGAGAGTTGGCAAGAGAGAGCATGAGCTGGAATGGGGCAGAGGCAGAGGGAGAAGCAGGCTCCCCACTGAGCAGGGAGCCCGATGCAGGACTCGATCCCAGGACCCTGAGATGATGACCTGCACTGAAGGCAGATGCTTAATGACTGAGCCCCCCATACATCCCAGCAGGACTTTTCCTAACTTGAACATTTTCGGGGTGCCTGGTGGCTCAGTTGGTTGAGCATCTGACTCTTGATCTCAGCTCAAGTCATGATCTCAGGGTCATGAATTTGAGCCCTGTTTGGGCTCCACACAGGGCATGAATCTTAATTAAAAAATAATAATAACTTGAGGGATGCCTGGGTGGTTCAGTAGGTCAGTTGTCTCCTTTCCGCTCAGGTCGTGATCCCAAGGCCCTGGGATCGAGTCCCACATTGGGCTCCCTGCTTGGCGGGGAGCCTGCTTCTCCCTGGGCCTGCCGCTCCCCTGCTTTCGTGCGCTTGCTTGCTCTCCCTCCCTCTTCCTCTGTCTCTCTGACAACTGAATAAGCAAAATCTTTAAAAAATAGTAATAACAACTTGAACATTGCAGGTCTGTTGAGAAAAGTGAGTGCAGGAGGACTTTAGGACAGTCTCCTAATAGCAGGGTCATGGGGAGGGACTTGGTCTGGCAGAAATTTTAAGACGATGCCAAGTCACAGTTAGGAGAGGTGTGTGCCGGGACCTGTGACTGGGTGCGGAGCTGGTGTGCTGAGGGTTTGCACAGGGAGCGTGCTTGGTGCAGCCTTTCTGGCCGGCAGAATTTGAACATGGCTTGTCGCTTTTCAACATCGTCTCTATACTTTTCTTTCTCAGTCCAGTCAGCCTGCGGCTAGAACGAGACTGTCTAGCACACTCGACCCGGAACTCATGCTGAACCCAGAGGCCTTGCCCCGGGCCAGTGCTGTGGCCCTGACGAAGGAGTATTCCTTCCTGCGCACCAGTGTCCCTCGAGGCCCAAAGGTGGGCAGCTTAGGGCTCCTGACACATCCTAAGGGGAAGAAAAGTTCCAAGTCAAGCAAAATTCGGTCTCTGGCTGATTACAAAACTGAAGACGCAGGTACCGGGAGTTCTGGCGGAGACGTGCCTGCTGCAGACTGTGCCAGGGGCTCTCTGAAGCAGAACCGCAGCAGTGTGACATCCGTGGTGTCCGAGGTTAGTTTGTGTCCTGAGGCTGAGGACCACCTGGAGAACGCGTCCCTGACGGGTGACAACACGTCTGAGGCCGATGGGAATGAGAGTGACACCTCCTCCCACAGCAGCGTCTCTACCCGCGGTACGTGCGGGCTTCTGGTGACCACCGTGGGCGCTCGAGAAGACTCCTATGTGGTCAATGGCCAAGAGATGGCCGCTGGTGCGCTGGGCCAGTTCCCCTCCATCACGGATGTCCTCCAGGCCGCAGCCGCTGAGCACCAAGACCGGGGACAGGAGGTCAATGGGGAGACGCGGAGTCGGACAGACAGCATCTCCAGCAGGTGGGTGTCGCCGGCAGACCGCCCCTCTGCTGCCGGAGCTGCCGGACAGTGCGGTTCTGCCCTCCTGGCTACGTGCCTCATCGTCCCCAGTTCACGTCCACACAGCTCTGTTGCCTTGTAAGAGACGGAGTAGGTCAGTAGCGTTTCTGTTGTTAAGATACGGTCTTCCAGCGTTTGTGCAGACGCGTCTCCGAGACTGCCCGGTGCCTCCCCAGCTGCCATTTCAGTGGGGTGTTCCGGCTCCGTGGGGGTGTGTGTTGGTAGCATCTGGAAGGGCACCAGTGCTTCCCTCAGATCTTGTGACTTACTGAAAAAAACCTGGGGGGAAGAGGAGTGGTGTGAGGCGCCCTGCGATGTCAGGCGCCTGATGCTCTGTGCCCTCGTCCCGCAGCGTGTCCCTGGAGAGCTCTGCCACCGAGACCCACGACGCCATGCTGCAGGCCCTTAAAGACAAGATGAGGCTCGAAGGGCAGCTGGAGGCGCTGTCTGCAGAGGCCAGTCAGGTAACAGGCGCGCTCGGCGGGCCGGTGTGCCACGGCTCTGGGAGGAGTGTGTGACGCCCGGCGGTTGTGTGCGGTTGTGCACACGTCTCGAAGCGGCACCCAGGGCTTCTGTGTCCTCCCGCTTTGTCTGCGTGCTTTGTCAGCCTCAGCGAGAAGTGCCCTGGTTTCCTCTCTGGCTGTGTGCCTCAGTTTCCCCGGATCTCTGTCCGAGCCCTGACCTCACAGTCCTGTGGCGGATTTCACTTCCCTGGCATCGTGAAATTGTTGTCTTCGTCCCTTTAATTCTCTTTGCTATGGCTTCTGCTTTTTTGCTGCTTTTTTGTGAATCTTGCTGTTTTCTCTTTGTTTCCATCCCTTAATTTTCAGCTGTCCCGCGGACAGTGAGTCTGCGCAGTAGCGTCCAGCCCTCTCGGTTCGGGCTGGAGAGCAGGGGCACACGCGGGCTCAGAGTGGTGGCGTGCCGCGTGTGTGCTCGAGGATGGGGCGCAGGTGCGGCTCTGCCAGATGCGCCTCTCAGGCCTGATGTGGTGTTTGCGTGACGTGGGCCTGGGACACAGACTGACCCCTCCGTACGGAGACCTGTGTCGATGGGGGAGGTGCTCGCTGGGGATGAAGGTGAATTTTGGCGGCCCGTGACTGGCAGTCCGTCCCTCTTTGCAGTATCCCCTCACGGATGCACTGTGCTGCGTCCGCACGTTCAAGCCCGCGAATGATGTCGGCACCTTTGTTTGCTTTTACTGTGCTGTGCCTTCGCTTCCTCCCGGGACACTGATTTGCTCTTCAGTTGTGTGAATCGTGACGGGTGTGATCCCTTGTGGCTTTTCTGTAAAAATCCAAATTCTTCCTGCAAACTCTCCCTGTTTTGCTCAGATAACTCGATTTTCTTGGGTATTTATTCTTCTGTTTCTTGAATTTGATATTTGTCTTCCCGATGTTGGTTTCTTCTCGTGTGTGTTGATGTGCATTTGTGTGCCCATCTTTGCATTTTGGAATTCCTGTCCACACCCTGATAGACTCATTTGCGGGCAGGCAGGAGATGCCAGTGGCAGATGGGGCCTCTGCCCTTCCGTTGTTGTCTCTTGGACATTCTCTGCTGCGCTGGGGCCTAAGGCTTGTCCAGGCCCCACCTTCCCTCTTAACTCTTGCTTTATCCTACGCACAGTGTCCCTGTGGTTCCTCCTGTGCTTTGTGCCCCGCAGCCCTAGCTAGAGCCCCTCGGAGCCCTTCTTGTGTAGCGGGAGGCGGTCTTTACCCGCAGGCGTGTTGCACTTGGTGTCGTGGGTTCCCTCAGCACTCCGGGTCGTCTTTCTTTGTGTGTATGCGTGTGCACGCCAGTGCACTTGTTTTCTGAACAATTGTGTTTTCCAACATCCTTGTGGATGAGCAGGTGCCTGCGTAATCGGGGCACTCCTGTGCAGAAAGTGAGCAGACTGTGTGGTTGCCCCTCCCGCCCCTTCGGCCTGTTTGGAGAACCTGCGTTCTTTGGGGGAGAGCCATCATGGGAGAGCAGCTGAAAGCTTAGGAATCACAGCCTTTCCCCTCTGTGTCTCGCTCGTTCATCCTGGCGGCCCTCTTACTGCACAGGGTGGAACTGGCTCGTTTTTTGAGAGTCCGTTTCCGGCTGGGGGTCTTTGCAGGCACTTAAAGAGAAGGCAGAGCTGCAGGCGCAGCTCGCCGCGCTGAGCACGAGGCTGCAGGCACAGGTGGAGCACAGCCACAGCAGCCAGCAGCGGCAGGACTCGCTCAGCTCGGAGGTGGACACCTTGAAGCAGTCTTGCTGGGACCTGGAGCGAGCAATGACCGACCTGCAGAACTTGCTGGAAGCCAAGAATGCCAGCCTGGCGTCGTCCAACAGTGACCTGCAGGTGGCGGAGGAGCAGTACCAGAGACTCACGGCCAAAGTGGAGGAGATGCAGAGACACATCCTCAGTAAGGACAGCACAGGTGAGCGCGCTCCTGGCCCGGCCCGCGGCGGTTCCGCTCCTTAACCCTCTCAGAGGCTTCCCACAGGCTGTGGTCTGACTGCGGGCGGGTTCGGCTCCTCTGCTCTGGGGACTGACCTGTTCCACTATACTCTGAGAGGTGTTGTAGTCCTGCTGATTTATGTACAGGCTGTACACTTCTCTAAAGTAAGTACTGTTTTTGGTTGAGTGCACGGAATTCGGCATATTTTTGCACATGCAGCAAAGGGGACCTTTTAAGTCTGGCTTGCAAGGCCTGCCCTGACCAGAGCCCGCTGGGCAACAGAGCTGGCCGGCAGGCACTCCCACGCGCGGAGCCGAGGGCATGGCTGCTGCGGCTGGACCGGGGCTGCCTTTCCAAAACGCCCCCACTCTGATCTCTGAAATGCATCTGGCCCCAGGGATGTCTGATAAGGGATCGTGGATCCTCTTAAACTCTCATTTTTGTTTGTTTTTTAAGTTCTGGGAGTCCACTCTGATCTCTGAAATGCATCTGGCCCCAGGGATGTCTGATAAGGGATCGTGGATCCTCTTAAACTCTCATTTTTGTTTGTTTTTTAAGTTCTGGGAGTAGTCTTTCTAATGGTGAGTGTTTTCTTAAATGTTGGGTATAATTTTAATTTTCGAGTGTTTGACCAGTTTTGTTTGTAGTGTGCTTTGGGTTATTGTGCTTCCCGTCTCCTGCTTTCCTCCCCTCCCGCTCTTGTCAGTGTTAGGAGTTGGCCATATCAGCACACCATTGGGTTTTAGTGGAATTAGCAGCACGATGCCATTCTGTTTATTGACCCAGATGCCATCAGGCCTTTGAAGACCAGAGACCTAGCACCCGCAGTGGCTTTGTGGACACACAGTTGACCCTCAGTATCCATGGATCCCTAATTGTGAATCCCCTGGCTCATTCCGAGTGGTTGTAGCCCCCCAGAGCAGTACTGCACTCGGTCACTCGAAAGCAGGGGCGCTCTGTGCAAGGTGCGAGCTGCCCAGCATGCTCTCTCCCAGCTGAGCAGGTGCCCTCGTACAGTTTAGCATCACCTCCTTTGCATCTTTGTACTTTTTAGGGTGGTTTTACAATTTAAAATGAACTCCAGACACTGTTGTGTGCTCTTAGTGCAAGGAGTGATGTGTTTCGTGGAGAAAACACGTGTGTTAGGTGAGCATCATTCAGGCCTGAGTTCAGTGGCTGTGAGTTCAGTGCTGGTGAGTCAACAGTACAGAGTAAACGAGGCGCCTTTACCACGTACACACACACGAAACAAGGTTGTGTATTGATCAGCTGACCCGTTTCCCACCGGGGAGCCACGATTCAGCACCCACGATGGCAGCGTGGAGAGAGTCAGCCGTGTTTCTCACTTTGCCGAGCGCCTGGCTCTGCTCGGCGTGTCTGTGCCGAGCTGCAGGCTCTCCTGTGTGCAGCAGGCCCCTGAGCTGCTCTGCTTGCTTCCAGTGCATGACTTGCGGCAGCAGATGGCAGCCCTGCAGAGCCAGCTCCAGCAGGTGCAAGGGGAGCGCGCGGCTCTGAGCAGCAAGTTGAAGGCGTCCCAGGCCGAGATCGCCTCTCTGCAGCACGTCCGGGAGTGGTACCAGCAGCAGCTCGCCCTGGCCCAGGAGGCCCGGGTCAGACTGCAGGGAGAGATGGCTCACATCCAGGTATGGCCCCTGACGTGTCTCTCCTGTACAGCAGTTCCCTTTTTCCTCAATTAGAAAGTCTTTCTGTTTTTAGATTTTATGGATACATTTTTCTTTCTTTCTTTCTTATTTTTTTTTTAATGTAACAGGTTGGTCTTTCTGGGTTTGTGTTTTTTTTTTTTTTTTTTTTAAGATTTTATTTGACACAGAGAAAGAGAGAAAGAGATCATAAGTAGGCAGAGAGAGAGGGGAAAGCTGGCTCGCCGCTGAGCTGAGAGCCCGATGTGGGGCTGGATCCCAGGACCCTGAGATTATGACCTGAGCCAAAGGCAGAGGCTTAACCCACTGAGCCACCCAGGCGTCCTTATGGATACATTTTTGAGAACTCTGTTGCCCGCTCATCTAGCCTACACCCCATCCTGCGGGACAGCCACCCTCCATGACCTTCTGATCCCAGGAGTCTTTCAGCTTCTGCTTGCACATTTTAAATTCTTAAGTCCCCTCTCTGGAATTTCTGTTCCCGAAGCTCTGATGAGTCCCCCCCAGAGGAGGGGGGCTGCCATTGTTGGAATCTAGCTCAGCCCGGTGTCTGCCTGGGTCTCAGGACTCGCACACCAGCTCCTATGTCCTGGTCACTGCCCTCCTGGGTCATTGCTGACATGCACAGAGCACAGCATGTGTCACCTCCTGGTTGGAGTTTCACTGGCTCCAGCTGCTTGGGCACCAGGTCTGTCCCACATGAATACTCTGAATGTTTCTCTCTGTTTTGTTGGGGGTACAGGTGTGTCAGCCTCTGAGTCTGCACGAAGAGTGGGGGAGTGGGTGACCATCCAGGCCCGTGGAGTAACACTGGGTCCTGCACTTTTCCTTGAGGCCTCTCCCTCTGGGCCCACTGTGCTCCAGAGGCGCTCGGGATGGCAGACAAGTGCCTGAGAGGCACTTTGCTCCACATCTTGGTGCTTTAGACTGATTAGATCGTGAGAATGACGAGTGGTGCCTTGGTCAGCCTCTATCCTCTTTTTGAATTCCGCTGCAGGTTTTGTTCTCTCTCCCTTTCTTTTGTCTTTTCTTCAGATAAAATATTAGAGGTTAGTTAAAACTTATTTATTAAGGGGGCACTTGGGTGGCTTAGTGGGTTGAGCCTCTGCCTTTGGCTCAGGTCGTGATCTCAGGGTCCTGGGATCGAGCCCGGCATCGGGCTCCCTCCTCAGCAGGGAGCCTGCATCCCCCTCTCTCTCTGCCTGCCTCTCTGCCTGCTTGTGATCTCTCTCTGTCAAATAAATAAATAAAAATCTTAAAAAAAAAGAAAAAAGAATCCCTGGCACAGATCTTTAACAAAAAACAAAAACAAAAAAAACCACACTTACTTATTAAGTAGAAGGTATAAATTACTAACTCCACCAAATGCTCTTAAAAAAAAAAACACACACACACAGAAAATCTAAAGTCTGTGAATACATGAAATAGAAATATTCTTAAATTTGTGTTTCATATATTTTAAGCCAAAGGACCATACGGATAAGCATTTATTCTACTTACAACATACATGGAAATCACTGTGCAAGTTAATGCAAGCTTGAAGTGACAGTCATTTATACAAGGCATAAATGCATATTTAAAGGCGTATTTAAAGCAGCTACATTTATGTATCTTGACATGAGACAGAAGTGGAGAGAGGGCCCCAGGCAGTGGAGTCTAAGAGCCAAGACTGCGTTTTCTCAGATACCTTGGGAACCCGGGGTCAGCATTCCTGATTAGGAAGGTGAAGGCATTTCCTCCTCTCCTGCTGACGTAGAAATGTTGCCAGGCACATTCAAGAGGCAGGACAGAGCAGGGTGGTCTTTTCTCTTTCATTGCCTTAGAACACAGTCCCAGCAGATGGTGCCTCCTCCTCTGCTCTGGGTAGCTTCCACTGAGACCCCAACATTCACAACTTCTGGTCACATCTGCATCTCTCAAGTCAAGAAGTGTCCACATTAGATCTGGAAGTAATATGCAGGAAAATCCAGTCACAGACCTGTGTTCCCTCAGGGCTTCTCTTTCCTGAGCCCCTCTCAGGACTGGCATGCTGTGCTCGATGCCTTCTGTGTGAGAGATGGCGGGTCAGAGGAGGCCTGACTGTGTGACAGCTAGGGGTCATCCTGGGCCAGCTTGCTTCCTGGGAATGGCCAGGGTCAGCCTGTATGGCCAGTATCTCAAACAGGCACTGAGAGGGCAGGGCATGAGATGTATCTGGTCCTAGTTGGTTAGGTCATTTTTTTTTTTTTTTTAAGATTTTACTAAGTTGACAGAGAAGATCACAAGTAGGCAGAGAGAGAGGGAAGCAGGCTCCCCGCAGAGCAGAGAGCTCAATGCAGGGCTTGGTCCCAGGACCCTGGGATCACGACCTGAGCTGAAGGCAGAGGCTTTAACCCACTGAGCCACCAGGTGCCCCTTGGTCAGGTCATTTTGGGGGCAGATTCCAATCCCTGCTGTCCCTGTAACCAGATGAGGCCCCTCAGCCCTGGGCTAACACATATACCTTCACTGAGAACGTTTGTGTAGGTCTTGCAACAAAGTGCGTAGCCTTGGGGGGATTGACCCGTGACCTCAGGACTGCCAGCCTGCCCCTCTTAGGCACAGCAGCCCAGGTGGTCAGGGTGAGTGACAGGAGGGTGGGCCGTGAGCCCTGTGTGGGGGGTCCTGGGGAACAGCTTCCCCCAGGGGCCATCGCTGGGTAGGGACCCTCCCCGTCTTGGCCTCAGGGATAGCCCAGTCTGCACTTGAGCATGAAATCTGGCCACTTTCTACCTTGTGGATTTTTTCTTTGAAGGTTGGACAGATGACCCAGGCAGGCCTCCTGGAGCACCTGAAGCTTGAGAACGTATCCCTGTCACAGCAGCTGACGGAAACGCAGCAGAGGTCCATCAAGGAGAAGGAGCGCATTGCTGTCCAGCTGCAGGGCATCGAGGTGAGGGCTGTGTGTCCCGGGACCTCGGCCAGTTGGTGTTCGTCTGGGGCGTCTGGGGTTGGGGCTTCGTTTTCACGCTGGTCAAGGTTCAAGTTGACAAACACACGTACATAAACACTGACATTATGTATGCTTACATTCAAGTGTCTTTTAAGATAATCTGTAGGACAAGTAGCAGTGATTTCAGGTTGGGGACTCTGACCCTCACATTCACGGGAAGCTCCTGTGTCTCTCTGATCTGAGCTGCTGGTGCCGACTTGTCTTCAGCTCTCCCACGTGGGCCTTGCACTTGGGCAGGGGCTGGGGCTGGCTGGCAGGTGGGGGAAGCAGTTCAGCATGTTGGATCTCAGAAGGCCTCATAGGAACAAGTATTTTCTTGTCTCTGTGCTCTCTGCTTGTGTCCTCTTTAACCCTCGCAGCCACACGCCTGAGTTAGGACAGGACCGGCTGCCTCCACAGATTGTGCCTGGGGTGGTGGGCGCAGCAGCTTTGACTGGTCTCCTCAGCTCTGGGACCCCATATGGTTTCTTACCTTCTCTGAGCCTTGTTCCCTTGTTCTATGAAATGAAGGTGATAACGCGTACAGGCTTGTCGGGAAGGTGCCCAACATCTGGGCAGCGTGTGCCTGGCAGCTGTGTGCCAAGGATGTGGAAAGACGGTGTCCTGGGACTGTGGCCTCTCCTCTGTCTCCCGCCTCTCTGCACACCCCATGTCCTCACGGGGGACGAGGGTGACGAGGGATCATTGCGGCATAGCAGGCATCTGCTACTGGGGCTCAGCACCAAAGAACTGAAAGAACTTTAAATTATAAACTGATGTTTTTCCCTAAGAAATACATCTAGGTGTTGGGTCTTGTCTACATAATCACACCGTAAGGAATGCGATGTTTGTTTCACAGCCCTCCTGTGGTTTCACCAGCTAAGTGAGAGTGTTCCCAGTAGGGGAGCCTGGGCGGCTCGGGTCATGATCCCAGGGTCCTGGGACCTAGCCCCACATCGGGCTGCCTGCTAGCCGGGAGCCTGCTTCTCCGTTTCCCTTTCCCTCCTTGTTTTCTCTCTCACTTGTTTCTCTGTCAAATAAACAAAATCTTAAAAAAAAAAAAATGTTCCCAGTATCCCTTCCCTAACACAGGGATGCTCTGCAGTCTGTCCTCGCCTTAGAGGCAGGGAAGGGTCGCTCATCACTTTATCCCATTTCTTTTCTTTCTTTCTTTCTTTTTTTTTTTTTTTTGGTGAGGAGATGTATTTTATTTAAAGATTTTATTTATTTACTTAATAGACAGAGATCCCAAGTAGGCAGAGAGGCAGGCAGAGAGAGAGGGGGAAGCAGGCTCCCCACTGAGCAGAGAGCCCGATATGGGGCTCGATCCCAGGACCCCGGGATCATGACCCGAGCCAAAGGCAGAGGGTTTAACCCACTGAGCCACCCAGGTGCCCCTTTTATCCCATTTCCTCAAGCTGGTCTTGTGCTCACTTTGACCCGGCCGGCCCAGGTGTCAGCAGAGGGAATCATGGGCCAGGAAGTGGGTGAGGTGGCCTCTCTCTTGGGCAGCAGGAGGTCACCAGCCTTGGGCCTCTGTGCCCCTTGGCTCCTCACTGTGTGGGTCAAAGACAGGACAGTGAGGTGAATGAGGTTTTCCCACTCAGTCTGCTGTGGTTGTCAGGTTATCCTGATAGTGTTGTGTTGTTGTTGTTGTTTTTAAAAAACACTGTTTTCTGTGCTCAGGCCGACATGTTGGACCAGGAAGCTGCCTTCGTGCAGATTCAGGAGGCAAAGACGATGGTGGAGGAGGACCTGCAGCGGAGGCTGGAGGAGTTCGAGGACGAGAAGGAGCAGCTGCAGAAGGTGGCGGCCTCCGCGGCATCCCTGGAGCAGCGGTTGGAGCAGGCAAGCGCCCACCGTGCCTCGCGTGGCTGCCCCGGTGCTGCACACAGCCCGTCCCTGGCCTCACTGCCCGCATTGGGGCCGGTGCCTGCTGAATCCGTTACCACATCTCCTCAGCAGTCCGGCTGTTGCTGCCATACCTGGCCGGGTGTTGACTCCATCCTGGTCTTCCACCCCAGAACTTTCCATACAGAACATTGACCCCAAAGCGTCCTGAACACACTCCCCGAGCAGGGGCAGGGTTTTTGTTGCACGGCAGTCCTTGTGAATCGAGTCCCTATTTTCCAGGTGAATCTGACTTTGCAGCAGCGAGACCAGCAGCTTTCGGTGTTACAGCAGGAGCACCTCGACCTGCTGAGGCAGCTCACCGCAACACAGGAGACGTTGCAGGCCCGGGAGCAGTCCCTCGACGACCTGCAGATGCGCTACGACGAGCTGCACGCCCGGCTGGAGGAGCTGCAGGGGGAGGCCGCCTCCAGGGACGACACCATCCGCTTCCTGCAAAATGAGAAGATTGTTTTAGAGGTGGCTCTGCAGGCGGCCAGGAGTGGCAGGGAGGACCTGGACAGAGGAGCCAAGCGCTTGGAGGAGGGCACCGAGGAGACCTCGCAGGTTTTAGAGCAGTTGAGGCAAGACTTAGCCGTGAAGTCCAGCCAGGTAATGTGCTTTGCTGCCATTTTGCTGCCGAGGCTGAGTTTGCTCGGTTGGCTCAGTAAGAGGGATCCCAGCTCTGACCCCTGAAAAGTGCGGAGACGCGGGGTTTGGGACACTGTCACACTGGAGTCTTGCCTTTGTTGCTGTGTGCTCGCTGGTGGGTTCACTGTGGACTGAGACAGGCGGGAGCGGGCACCGGCCTCCCCGGGAGCAGAGCGGCCTCAGTGACGGCCGCGCACGTGTCCTTTGCAGGTGGAGCAGTTACAGCAGGAGGCCGCCACCCTGAAGAAGCAGACACAGAAGATAAAGGAGCAGTTTCTTCAACAAAAGGTAAAAACGCGTTGGTTTTCCTTACGCACAGCAAGTGTGTGACAAAAAATGCCGTGTGGTTTAATCATTTCTCTAGAACAAAACTGGCCAAGTGGGAAGCAGTGTTAGACCCCCGCAGGTTTGTTTTTAGCTGCTCTCCCCCCCCCCCCCCCCCCCCCCGTTTTACGGTCTCTAGTCCGGACGGCTTCAGAGTAGGGTTGGCATCTGTGGTGTGGATCTTGGTCTTGGTCCTCCGTCCTCTCAGAGGGCATGAGCTGGGCTACGACACGGACTGACTTTCCTGTTAGCGCGTCTCTGAGAAACGACACCCTGCCGTAGCTGCGGCAGGTCCTGGCCCGGGTGGAGGGCGGGGGCTCATGTCGCAAGGGAGCCGAGCCCATGCAGCCGTTGGAGGAATGAATGCCAAGTGTGGCTCGCACCAGCATCTTGAGGAAGGCCGACCCGAGGGACAGTTAGACGTGGTTCTGGAGTTTGTTGCTGGGACGCCAGCAGGGGGAGGACCCAGTGGAAGCGTGGCGGTGTGGCCGAGCGGGAGCACTCGCCTGGGCCCCAGGGAAGGGGAGGCCGCCAGGTGACCCTGTGCACATCTCCCAGACGTGCTCAGATGCGTGAGCTGATGCTGTGCCTCAGCTAATGGTGTCCTGGAGCTGGTGAAATGCGTCGTCCGTAGTGCAAGACACGGCATGCCGTGCACCAGCAGCGAGCCCTTCCGCTGAAGGAGGCTGCGCGTCAGCTCTGTCTTGTCGGGCAGGTGATGGTGGAGGCCTATCGGCGGGACGCCACCTCCAAAGACCAGCTCATCGGTGAGCTAAAGGCCACGAAGAAGAGGCTTGACTCGGAGCTGAAGGAACTGAGGCAGGAGTTAATTAAGCTTCAAGGGGAGAAGAAGTCCGTGGAGGTGGAACACGTGCGCTTGCAGAAGGAGATGTCCCACATCCACCAGCAGATGGCCGACCTCGAAGGGCATCTCCAGTCGGCACAGAGGGAGCGCGACGAGATGGAGACGCGCTTGCAGGTGGGACGCATTTGACTTCAGGGTTCGGCCAGATGTGCCTCGGGGTCTGTCGTGCAGGGTAGAGGGCAGGACAGCCTGGAACAAGTCCTTCCTGGAGTTCCCGTCCTGGAAGGACAGGCAGACAGGCAGGTTCCTCACTGGAGACCGCACGGGGCTGGAGGCCGTCAGCCATTGATAGTTCACTCCAGCAGGCGCTGGGAGGGGCCCTGGGGGGCTCGGGGAGGGCTGGTCCCTCGGGGACTACGGGCGGAGCCGCAGACAGAGGCTGACCTGGGCATTCCCCACAACACTCTGGACAGCTCTAAAGTGATCGCTTATACAGAGAGTGAACCTCTGTCAGGGTCCTTCAGAGGCTTTGTGCTTGAGGGTGGCCATGGACCAGCAACACTGAGCCACGAGAGCCTGGTCCTGGGAAGCAGGCTGCAGGGGAGGGCTTTGCTCTGCTCACTTTGTCTTTTCTCCCCTTTCTCGGAAGTCTTTGCAGTTTGATAAAGAGCAAATGGTAGCTCTTACAGAGGCCAATGCGGTGCTCAAGAAGCAGATCGAAGAGCTGCAGCAAGAAGCCACCAAGTACGTGGGCCCGAGCCGCGTGGGGGCGGAAAGGGTGGGCGCGGGCGGACTCGAGCCCTGTCGGGGACACGCAGCAGCTGAGGGCCGGGGGACCCCAAACACGCTGTCAGTGGAGCCCTTGCCGAGGAGAAGCAACACGGGATCCCCTTGTAGGCAGCCGGGGAAGTCAGATTGCAAAGCTAAGGCTGGAGGGCGGACCCCGCCCTGCATCGGTGACTGCCAGTGGTTCACAGGCACAGGCCTGTGTGTGTGTGTTCCACGGCAGGTGCATGTGGCAGCCCCTGCCCTTCCCGGTCCCACCACGGGGCTGACGTGTGTGTATCCCTCCTGCTGCGTGTGTGCACTCCAGTAGCTTTTTGGGGCCTTTAATGCCTGTGGCATCTTGTGTCCTGCACGACCTTACTTTCATCACGGGAGGTTACCTGTGAGCTGCACTGTTGGGTTTATTACTGCTGCTCCGAGCACTGGGAGTGTGTGTCTGCGAGGACAGAAGCGTTCTCTGTTTTCCATGAGGTCCCTGGAGCGGCTCTGAGAGGGGAGCAGGATGGAAGGCTCTGGGGGGGCAGTTGCCGCTGGCCTCGTCTGGGGGATTGGGTCTGGGGGGAGCAGCAGCTAGCCAGGGTGGGGCTGGGGGCGGGTGAGGACCTGCCTTTCCTTGGTGCCCGCGCCAGGGCTTCCTGTCGGGAGTGAGTTCGGACTCCGTCTCTGTCCTGCCTGCCGCACCCTAGGGCCATCACGGAGCAGAAGCAGAGGATGAAGCGGCTGGGCTCAGACCTGAGCAGCGCTCAGAAGGAGATGAAGACCAAGCACAAGGCCTACGAGAACGCGGTGGGCATCCTCAGCCGCCGCCTGCAGGAGGCCCTCGCAGCCAAGGAGTCGGCAGAGGCAGAACTGAGCCAGCTGAGAGCCCAGGCGGCCAGCGGCAGCAGCGACCTCCCTCTGCACGTGGGTAACCATCTGCTCCCGGCTGGGGTGCCAGGTGTACGGACTCAGTACTGGGGACTCGACGTGTTACAAACGTTCACATTCTGAAGACCTGGAGAAAGATTGGAGACCCGGGGCAGAGCTTAGCGTGTCGGCCACATCTCTGTAAAGTGTCGGGCGCTAGCAGTGTGACCAAGGGCTTGAGCGCCGCCCGCACATTCTCTCAGTTAGGCCCTGCACGCCTGCACCGGGCACACCGTCACCTCCTCCCTCAGCCTCCCTGCCCACTCCTGTCCTTCTCCACACCGCCCTGGTGTCTGGGGAGGGATTTCCTGAGTGCCCGTGGGGGGGGTGTATTTGCAGAGTCCAGGAAAGCTTCAAAAGGAAATAATCTTTTTCTTTTTTAAGATTTTATTTATTTATTTGACAGAGAGAGATCACAAGCAGGCAGAGAGGCAGGCAGAGAGAGGGAAGCAGGCTCCCCGCTGAGCAGAGAGCCCGATGTGGGGCTCGATCCCAGGACCCTGGGACCAGGACCTAAGCTGAAGGCAGAGGCTTTAACCCACTGAGCCACCCAGGCACCCCGGCCAGCGTCAAGTTTTATCCGATTTTGTTAATTTGCTTTTTGTTTATTCCTAGCCAACGTATCACTTACGTTTAGTGATTGTGTTTCTTACTAAACGAAGTTGGTCTTTTTTTTTTTCTCTACGTAAGAATTTAAAAGTGGGAAGCTATATAGCACATTGTTTTCTTACCAAATTAGGTACTTCTT
The DNA here is from genome assembly GCF_011764305.1 of Mustela putorius furo. Taxonomy (NCBI): domain Eukaryota; kingdom Metazoa; phylum Chordata; class Mammalia; order Carnivora; family Mustelidae; genus Mustela; species Mustela putorius. The sequence continues at coordinate 1,919,765 of NW_025421741.1, read as the reverse complement.
TTACCTAATTATAAAATAATGGGAGGAGGGAAATTTATTAAGTTGCAATTTCCCTTCAACCTAAAAATATTTCTTGGCTTGTTTTTTGATTCTCTGGCTTCCCCAGTGTCAGAGACAGACTGTAAATGCCTCCGGGGGCCTGCTGTTGTGTCCCCCCCGCCTCCCCGTCGCCACCGCCGCACAGCAGCTTCAGAGCCGGAGTCCTGGCTTGGTCTGTGCCTCACCACTTGTTAAATGGGGCCTTCGGCAAGTCACTCACCCCCCGATCCTCAGTAAAACGAGGCCCAAATGGAGGAAGCGGTAGATCCTCCTTGATCAGAATGGCTGTGAGACGGGCGCCTGGGTGGCTCCATTGGTTGGGCGACTGCCTTCGGCTCAGGTCATGATCCCAGACTTCCAGGATCGAGTCCCGCATCCGGCTCCCAGCTCCTTGGGGAGTCGGCTTCTCCCTCCGACCTTCTCCTCTCTCATGCTCTCTCTCACTCATTCTCCCTCAAATAAATAAATAAAATCTTTTTTAAAAAAATGAAGAAAGAATGGCTGTGAGCGGAGACACACGGCTGCCCGCAGCAGTGAGTGTGTGCACGCACGTGGGCCAGTAGTTCTGCCGCACCTGGTGCTCTTTGCTTGCCGCAGCGAGTAATTTGTCATTCTTGTTTGTAAGTCAGAGTTTTTCTGTATTTTCAAAACGTTTGACTGGAGGAATTATTTTGTGAGTTGTTAACGTGCGCCCACTGTGGTGGGGTCACTGGGTGCTGCCGGAGGAGGGAGGTCCGGGGAGAGGTGCCTGCGAGGCGGTCAGCAGGCTGACGCGGTGGGTGCGGCAAGGCAGCCCTGCAGGGAGGGACCTGAGTGCCGTCACATGCTGTCCTGAAGCCCACGACGAAATCCCCCTTCCTGTCCTGGCTGGTAGGAGAGGATCCAGGCTCTGGAGGCAGAGCTGCAGGCTGTCGGCCACAGCAAGATGATGCTGGAGAAGGAGCTCCAGGAGATTATCGCACTGACCAGCCAGGAGCTGGAGGAGTACCGGGAGAAGGTGCTGGAGCTGGAGGACGAGGTAGGTCGCGCTCCAGCCCCGCACAGCTGGACGGGCCTCTCTGCTCCTGTGCGGCTCTGGAGAGGCAGAACCCTCCGCGCCATGCTTCCGTGTGCCGTCTGACCCCTTGTCTGGGTCCCTCTCACCCCTGTCCCTTACTGCCAGGCTCCCCACATGCTCTCTCGAGCACCCCTTGGTAGTGGGTTGTCAGAGTGTTGGGGTTAAGATGTGCCCGGTAAGAACTCTCTGGTTGCAAGTAATGAGAAAACCTATTCTTTTTTCTTTTCTTTTTTTTGAGAAAACCTATTCTTTAAAAGAATTTCATGTAACTCTTGGGCCCAGAGAGGCTGTGGCTTCAGGTGATGCTACATGTGGCAGTTGGTGATGATGTCACCAAGGGCTCACCCCAGGGTCCCCGGCTCCCTGGGGGAAAGCTAGGGGGCTGAGACCTGGGGTGTGCTGTATCTGCTGCAGTCCTGGGTGGTCTGTTGGAGCTTTTTGGCACAGGTGTTGTGTTCCTGGCGTGGGGAGCTTAGCTCCCTTAGCCAGAACAGGTAACTCGTGTCGGTTCACAGTGGCTTCGATCTGTTTCAGCTTCAAGAATCCAGAGGCTTTAGGAGGAAGATAAAGCGCCTTGAGGAGCTGAATAAGAAGTTGGCCCTTGAGTTAGAGCACGAGCGAGGAAAGCTTACAGGCCTGGGGCAGTCCAACGCCGCTCTCCGGGAGCACAACAGCATCTTAGAAACAGCTTTGGCCAAGAGGGAGGCAGACCTGGTTCAGCTGAACCTCCAGGTACTTGGACCCTTTGCCGGAGGCGGGGGACTTGCTGCAGGGCAGGTGGCTCTGGGTCTGGCGCACTTCACCTCATGCAGTTGTCCCTGCCACCCACAAGCAGAGACAGGAAACGGGGAGGATCTGGTGACGTTTGGAGTCTCGCGGGGTGGGGCAGGGCTGGGAGCCCCCGATGCCCCCCTTAACGAGGTGTGGAGGCGCTGGGCCCCGTTCGTGAGCTTCCTGGCGGGTGGGGACCTCCCTGTTCAAGCTGATCCCACTGTTTACGACGGGCTCTTCCTGTGTAACTCAGTGCTGGGATATGGAACCTGGGGGCTCTCTCCAGACCCCGTTCTCACTCCTCAGGCTCTGTGGCCTCTCTGAAGATGGGGAAGCAGGCCTGGCACTTCAGGGCCATCTTCACGGGGCAGTCAGCAGCCAGATCCAGCCCCTGTCTCAAATGACCCAGCCACCAGAGAGCTTTTGAACTTTTATTTGGCACTGGTTCCCACCCCTGCCATGTCTGGTGGCCTCCTGCATCTGCGTTACCAGCCTCACCAGGGACGTGTGTGTTTCTAAGCCCCGATTACAGGCAGCCTTTGGGTTCCTTGCTCTGTGCTTGAAAACGGCCATCTCAGACTCTATGTTCTCCAGAGATGGAGTTCTCTCTCCTTGGCCGCCTTGTGCCTTTGTAGGTAACGCAGGATGATGTCATGTGCCACTGTCCTGCCAGGTTCCCCGCGGGGCACTGGGGCCCCACAGGCCTTCCTCCCTTACCGCTCCGGTGATGTGCCGTAGGTGCAGGCTGTCTTGCAGCGGAAAGAGGAGGAGGACCGCCAGACAAAGGAGCTCATCCACACCTTACAGGCCGCGTTGGAGCGAGAAAAGGCCAAAGTGCACAGCCTCAAGGAACAGGTGAGTGGCTAACTTCCCCCTGGTTCTAAATGGCAACTTCAGAGCCTGTGGCAATGCAGTGTTTCTGAAAACTGCGTGTGTGTGCCCTTGATGCCTCGCTTCCTTTTTAGGAATTTATTGTACCAATATCTTTGCTGATGTGTTCCGACAGCAGTGTCATCACAGCCTTGGTGACAGTGACAGCTGGAGGGAGCTCTGATGTCCGTCCCTAGAAGAGTGGACTTGGATTAACCCAGATGCAGTCATATGGGCCCAAGACGCACGCACAGAGCCCTGTAGACATACTTGCTGGAGGACAGTGTCGCACACATAGTCTTGAGTTAAAAAAGCAAACTGCAGAGCGATGACCCCGCTAGTGTTAAGAGAGCAGTCGAGAAAGAAGGTTGCATGCACCTTCGCCGTTTCCTGGCAGGTTCCTTCCCGTGCTCAGGTGCCCGCCAGTGCATCAGGTCAGTCTTCCAGAGAGAGGCCTGCCTCGCCGCCCCTGTGGGCTGGGCCAGACCTCAGCCCCTAGGGTTCCTCAGCGAGTGCATAGCCATGATTCCTCAGCAGAACATCAGCATCACGGCTTGAGGGCCAGGACTCACTTACCCTCATGTCCCCAGCACCTGGCACCAGAGAGATATTCACAATTTGGGGTTTTTTGTTTTTTGTTTTTTAATTTTATTTCTTCAGTGTTCCAAGATTCATTGTTTATGTACCACACCCAGTGCTAGAATGTGTTTGCTGCGTGTACACACTCAAGGGTGTTTGTCACATCCTTTAAAAGTGTCTCCATGGGGTTACGATAGAAACGTTCTTCCTTTTTTTGGGGCGCAACAGTAGAATATTCTTTTAAGAGAGAACAGTTTTAAGATCTGTTAAGTACATGTTGCTATGGGGGATGCCTGGTTGGCTTAGTTTGGCTCAGGTTCTGGGACCGAGTCCCACATCGGCTCTGTGCGCAGCGGGGAGTCTGCTTGGGATTCTCTCCCCTGCCCCTCCCCACATGCATGCATGCTCGCTCGCTCTTGAAGGGTCTGCTGCTGTGAGCAGACCCCGTTTGCCTTGCCTGTAGTCGTGGGTTTGGGTTTTTTTTAATTTTATTAACAGATAATGTATTATTGTTTCAGGGGTACAGGTCTATGATTCATCAGTCTTACACAATTCACAGCGCTCAGCATAGCACATGCCCTCCCAGTGTCCCTCACCAGCCACCCCATCCCTCGCCCTGTGGTTGGTTTTTATTCCTTGCGTGGAGTTGAGCTGAGTCAGCTACCCTCCCTACTTTTCTACTTTTCCCCTAATTCCTGTCTTTTGCTCACTTACTAATTTTACTCTCCCTTTAATGGAGATGAAATTAGGAAATCTGTAAATAAAAGTGTTGGGGAAAAGGATGGATATGTGACATGAGCTTCCTTTTTTAAGGGCAGTAACTGAACAGTCCTCATTTATCTAAGTGGATTTCATGTAATTGTCTGGATTGTACAAACAGTACATACTAGTAAAAAGGAAAAAAAAGTAAGATTAAAGATCATCTTGAATTTGCATCTAGTGATAAACCACTGTTAACATCTTTTGTTGGAGTTTTGTTTCTTTTTGTCAGAGTTTTTTCTATATTTGACTGTCAGATATCGTAAGTGTTTTTATTTAACTTTTATATTTTTATTTATTTATTTTTTTAAAGATTTTATTTATTTATCAGAGAGGGGGTGGTGAGAGCGAGCACAGGCAGACAGAATGGCAGGCAGAGGCAGAGGGAGAAGCAGGCTCCCCGCTGAGCAAGGAGCCCAATGTGGGACTCGATCCCAGGACACTGGGATCACGACCCAAGCCGAAGGCAGCTGCTTAACCAACTGAGCCATCCAGGTGCCCCTATATTTTTAATTTTTTTAAAAAAGATTTTATTTATTTGGCGGAGAGAGCACAAGCAGGGGGAGTGGCAGGCAGAGAGAGAAGCAGCCTCCCTGCTAGGCAGGGAGCCAGATGCGGGGCTCGATCCTACGATCCTGGGATCATGACCTGAGCTGAAGGCAGTTGCTTCACTGAGTCAGCCCCCTAAGGCGCCCTTTATTAAACTTGAAAAAATGAAGTCCTTGCTTGTGCTGTTAGATCAGAGAACTGAGTTATCGGAAAGGAAACTGGAAGATTTTGTTATACTCTGAGAATTTGCCGGTCTCGGAAACCTTGGGAGAAACTGCAGTCGGCCATGGGAAGGCGACTGTGTCATGGCGCGGTTAGGAGTAGCTTCAGCCTGGCTCCTCGGTGTGCGGGGACGGCGTGTTCTTCCCCAGAAACATCCGCCGCGACTGGATTTAACAAGAACGAGACGGATGTCCTTGAGGAGAGCGACCAAAACTATTTGTTGGTTCGGCAGACGCTGGTGGCTGTGTCACCTGCCTGTGTGCCAGGCGTGTGTTAGGGCTTCGGTCCTCGGGGAGTTTGAGAAGCTTTGGAAGAAACGATGGGAGGGGCGGCCGGGGCGCGGGTGGTGCGGGCGGTGGCTCTCCTCGCAGACGGCACGCTGGTGCGCTCCGCTCCGTGTGGTTCTGGCCCCTGTCCTTGGTGACGCTGGTTTCTGTCCTTGTAGGTTGCTGCTGCCAAGGTGGAAGCAGGACATAACCGCCGCCACTTCAAGGCCGCCACCTTGGAGCTGAGTGAGGTGAAGAAGGAGCTGCAGGCCAAGGAGCAGCTGGTGCAGAAGCTGCAGGCCGAGGCCGACGCTCTCCAGTGAGTGCCGCTGGCGGGGGGCTGGGTCCGCGCCGCGGCTGGGGTTGGGCAGGCAGGGCCGCCGCATCTTCCAGTTAGGACATCCCACACGTGCAGGTCACCCAGGTTCTCTGCACTCTGGAGGCAGATCTAAGAAGGAGAATGTATCTAATCTCTGTCTTAGGAAACCTGCAGCTCAACTCTGAAGTTTCTGGCCGGATGCGGGTGTCCCCACTGCATACCCGAGGGTCCTTCACCAAGAACAGAGAGCCTTGTGTGAGGGGCAGGTGCCCCGAGGGCTGGGCGCCACCACTGAGGTTCACTGCAGCCTCCATTTAGGGTGGCCTTGCGTTGAGCACACGCAGGGGCTTTTCTCCCATTGTCATCCGTGAAATGGGCAAAGCAGAGCACCCAGCGCTCCTAGAATGGTCCCTGCCCAGAGTGAGCAGCGTGTGAGTTTCTGTCACCCGTAGTGGGGAACCACTTTGTGTTGGGGGGGTAGGGGTGCTGTGACTTCATGCCTCCTTGTTTTTTATGCTAGGATTCAAGAGGGGAAACATTCCCAGGAAATAGCACAGTTCCAGGCAGAGCTGGCGGAGGCCCGGACCCAGCTCCAGCTCCTGCAGAAGCAGCTGGACGAGCAGCTGAATGAACAGCCTATAGGAAACCAAGAGGTGACCTGCTGGGGAGGCTCTGCACCTCCGGTTAGCAGGACTGACAGAGCTAGTCTCCACTGTTGACGCATTCAGTTCCCTCACTCCTTGTCTGCTCGGAAAGGGATATTTATTCTTTCCAAGTATGATATTAAACAGTGCACAGTGATGTAGGTAGAGCAATTTATAGTGTAAAAAAGCCACTTCAAGATTCTTTTGGTCATGTTACCTTCTTCCTCATCTAGATGGAAAATCTCAAGTGGGAGGTGAATCAGAAGGAAAGAGAAATCCAGTCCTTGAAGCAGCAGCTGGAGCTGACGGAACAGCAGAGTAAGAAGGAGCTGGATGGAATACAGCAGTCGCTGCAGGTGCGTGCTGTGGAAAGGCCCGGGGGCAGAAAGCCCGGGGCTGTTCCCCACAAGGTCTAAGTGCATGACGTGAGTTACCCCTGAACCAAGCACTTCCACCAAGCCGCTTTGCGGGCGTTACCGTTTCAGAAAGAAGGCCAGGTCACACAGCTAACGGAGGCCCAGCCCCAGCGCTCCGTGTGCCCTGGGCTGAGCTGTGTGAAGTGTACCGGGACTGGGACCTGACAAAGCCCAGGCAATGGGACAGCACATGTGGGAAGTTCACGAGTCTGTGATACACTTTTCCACAAAGAGATCTATGTGCGGGCTTGACTGCTTGCGTAAAGAATCAGGAAGAGACTCTCGCCAGGACTCCTACTTGTGCATGGCTGGCGTGACAGGATTGATGTATGTCTTTCTTCCTAACGGTGACACTTACTCCAATAGCTGACCTTGGAGTTGGATCAGGTGACTCTTGGAGTCCACTGTAGACAGTGGACACGAAAGTATTGCTCGTTCCTCAGCAGAGGCTTTGAAATTTGGGTAAGAACGTTGAGGGCTGACTGTAGTGGGTGCTGCCCAGCCCAGACCGTGGGACGGAAGTAGGCTGGTGTGGCGGCGCCAAGTGCAGCATCACAGAAAAGTGAGCGTTATGTTTCCAGCCCCTTACCCTTGGGACATACACAGATCTTAGCAGCGCATGTAAGATCCTTCAGATTTTTTTTTTTTTTTTTTTTTTTAAGATTTTATTTATTTATTTGTCAGAGAAATCACAAGTAGACGGAGAGGCAGGTAGAGAGAGAGGAAGGGAAGCAGGCTCCCTGCTGAGCAGAGAGCCCGATGCGGGACTCGATCCCAGGACGATGAGATCATGACCTGAGCCGAAGGCAGCGGCTTAACCCACTGAGCCACCCAGGCGCCCCGATCCTTCAGATTTTAAAAACGTGTGACTTCCCTTTCTTTAGAATATCAAAGCTGAGTTGGACGTGGTGCGGGAAGATCTGTCCCTAACCCAGAAAGAGAAATTCGTGCTTCAAGCTAAAGTGTCGGAGCTGAAGAACAACATGAAGACTCTGCTCCAGCAGAACCAGCAGCTCAGGCTGGACCTGCGGCGCGGCGCGGCCAAGACGGTACTCAGGCTTGGTGCCCTCGTGGGGTTCCCTGGGCCTGTGGCACCCCTGCTGGGCAGGCGGCTGGCAACCCTCTGGTCACTCAGCCTTGAAGTTCTGTTTAGCCAATGTGGAGCAGCTCCTGTGTGAAATAAATGATGCCAGGGTCTTGTGCTTGGCCACAGGCCAAACCCTTTTATTTTGGTGCCTTTTCCCAGAGCCTTTTGCTGCTTTTTATGAATTCTGGTATCATTTTGTTGTAATTCGCCTTATAAGCCATACGAAGGTTCATCTCCTGGTGTTCGCAAGAGCCCCTGGGCTAGTCAGTGCGCCGGCTGGGGCCAGCAGCTGCCGCGTGGGCTGGGGGGCCCCGGGAAGCCCGCGCAGACCCTCTGTGCACCTGGCATTGGTTTCTCTGCTCGGTCCACGTTGGTGGTCTCCTGGTGCCAAGAGATCGTTCAGAGTCAGAGTCTGTTTAGCACTGTTGGCCTGTCTGTGGAAAGAGTTTGAAGTTCTAGAAAGGGGAGTTGTAGGAGTGAAAAATTGGCTTAATTTCCTAGGGATATGCGGGGTCATCTGTGGAAAGCGCCCCAGTCCCCACAGGGGTGTTCTCAGCGAGCTCGGCCCGTCCTCCGAGGAGCCGGCGCTGCGGGTTGCCGTGTGAGCCGGTGCGCTCTCGGGCGTCAGGAAGGAGCTCAGCTCTCCACCGGCTCTCCCTGAAGCCTGGGGCTGCGCTTGTGACGGTCTGGGGCTGCGCTTGTGACGGTCGGGCGCCGCGTAGGGGAGGCTGTGGTTGGTGTCTGCCTCCAAGCTAACCACGAGCTTTTAAAAACAGAGAAAGGAGCTGAAAGGCGAGGCCAGCTCTTCCGGCCCCGTGACGCCAGTCAAGATCCCCGACTGCCCTGTCCCGGCCTCGCTGCTGGAGGAGCTGCTGAGGCCCCCGCCTGCCGTGAGCAAGGAACCGCTCAGGAACCTCAACAGTTGTCTTCAGCAGCTGAAGTATGAGCCGCGCTCTGTGTCCTCCCTGGGCCCTGGAAGTAGATGGCGTGTTCGACTTGGGGGAATCCTGTTGCCAGCCCTGTGAGCCCCAGAGAGGCTGGGCAGGTCTGGGCTATGTGCGATCACTCAGGCCCTCGGTCCCTCCCGTACGGAAGGCCTGCCTGGAGCTGGGTGGCCCGTAGGAGCCCTACATGTAGCTGGAGGTTTTGCTCCCAGCATCCTGAGGCCAGTGTTGATGGGGCGTGGCCCCGTGGGGACATCTTTCTGGCCCTGTGAGCGGAGGCCTTGTGCACGCGGCTCTCAGTGCTGTCTCACCCACCCCCTCCCTGAGCGCAGGCCCGGGTGTGCCGACCTCCGCACACACAGAGAGAAATATTGAGCCCCGTGAGTCATGTGGCTGCATGGGTGCTGCTTCCCAGATAGACGGGTCTGTCCGCCCCCCGAGGGTGCCGCAGATGCTCGTTCGGATCTGTGTTGGAGAGGACCCGTTGCCCCTTGGGGAAGTCAGAGCGTCATTTCTGGCTCTCATTTGACTGGCCTGCCTTCCTCTGCTCCCCCGGTCTGCCCAGGCAGGAGATGGACAGCCTGCAGCGCCAGATGGAGGCACACGCCGTCACCGTGCACGAGTCCCTGTCCTCCTGGACGCAGGGGGACCCCGCCGCCAGCGCTGCTCTCTCGGGAGATGATGCCAACCCCAGAGGAGATACGGTGCGACACAGCCAGTGCAGGGGCTCTGGACAGGCGCTGGGAACAGCAACCGCCGAGCACCCCCGCTCCGAGTGCTTGTAACTACCCAAAGGAATTTTCATTGATCAATATTATTTATTTGACTGTTTGCTCTGTGTTTTCTAAGAGATGAAGTTGAAATTTTGCATCTGCCTTTTCAGGAGTAAAAGAACTGAACAGGAGCCAAGGATTGGAGAAATAGTCATTCGCAGATCTCAGCTAGCTTCCCCACGAAATGACCAAATGCTAACAACCTAGTTTAGATCTCAGTGAGTTTCTGAATGTGTCCGAAGGGTTCCTTCCAGAAGAAGGCCTCTGGCGAGTGACCTTCGATGCTGCTCTCTGAGGGCTGATGCCCGCCAGTGGCCACTGGTGGAAACACTGCATGACTGGGTCCCGTTTCTCTCTTTCCTGATTCAGTGAGAGCTTTACCTCCCTGCAGAAATGAAACTTGATTTGCACCTTTGGTTTTATTTTACTTTCAATAGTTATCTCACCATAGGATGTGTATATAAATACCGAAAATCATAAGCTAATCTTCAAAAAGAATATGTCCATATTATTTAAGAATGACCTGAATTGTCTTTTTATCGACTGCCTTTTGAAAATCTGCTGTCAGGAAGTAACGTATGTGTAGGATTTAGGGATGTCGGTCAGAAAATTATATTTTAAGAAATGTAATTATTTTATTTACTGTACCTTCTAAAACCAAATATTCTTGGAGCGAAAGGTTTTTTGTTTCAGTTTCACTTTATTTTTGAGAGCCTTGTCCTGAGTGCACACCCCCACCTGACCATCGACGCTTCCCGGCCTCACTCCCCTTGGCTGTCCCTTGGGCGGGCCTGGTGGCCACAGGTTACCAGTGACCACACACTAGCCTGACATGGGTGATGTTTGGGGAGAGGCCATAGGAGAGGTGGGGAGAGAGGCCCAGGGCTCCCTGCAGGGCTCCAGGCCGGGCGCAATCTTCTCCAGGCCTCCTCTGACCTGCCCCAGCTCCCTCACCACTGTGCCCACGTGAAAATCCATCCATCCATCGGGGCCTGTGTGGTCATCAGGGGACATGCCAAACTCGTGGTGACAGCCTTCAGAGGCCCTGTAACCTCTCATCTGGAGGGATTTCTAGCAGGGGCAGGTGATCTCTGTGGGAAGGCGGTGGAGGCCTCCTGAGATCTCCTATAGGTAAGAGTCTGATTGGGAAGCGGCTCCCTGAGCCTGTGGGAGATGTACTTGCTGTCTGACCCATGAGGGCTGTAACTCTGTCCCCTGGCCAACTTGGCCAGGAAATCCAAGCTGATAGTTACCATTGTGAGTTAGAGAAGAGAGGCCCCTGGTGCAGATCTGCGGGTCTTAGGATGACGTTGGAAGTGGTACTGATCAGGCCAGATACGCTTCTGTTGACCTGCTTATGTCTCTCTTGTGGAGAAAACGGTTTGTCTTAGCTTACGCTATCAGAAGGTTAATTGATAAAGTAGCGTTAACCACAAAGAAGCTTAGTGTTTAAAAAAAATTCCCTAGCAAGTATTGAAATTTCTGAAGTATGTATATCACTTGTACAGGGTTAATCTTGAAATAATACTTGAAGACTTTTCATTAGAAATATATCCTATTTTTCATCTTAAGTTGGAAATTGTTTTTGACAAAATTGGTTTTGTACCATTAGAAAAGAAAAATTGTAATTTACATTCTTATTTATTTGGGGTGTTTCATCCTCAGTTTTAATTTTCTTTTTTTTTTTTTTTTTTTTTTTAAAGATTTTATTTATTTATCAGAGAGAGAGAGGGGGAGAGAGCGAGCACAGGCAGACAGAATGGCAGGCAGAGGCAGAGGGAGAAGCAGGCTCCCTGCTGAGCAAGGAGCCCGATGTGGGACTCGATCCCAGGACGCTGGGATCATGACCTGAGCCGAAGGCAGCTGCTTAACCAACTGAGCCACCCAGGCGTCCCCTCAGTTTTAATTTTCAAACGAAGACATGACACTCAGCCTCACGCTGCGGCTCCTTTCCCACTGCTGCGTACTGGAGGTCTTCCGGCGAGAGCCGGTCACTGTGCATTTGTCATTAGGAAAGGGCAAACGGATTCTGAATAATCCTCAAGTGAAAGCAGATTTCTGTTCCTCACCCCATTTCCCTCATGTCTTACTTGCTGTGTGTGGGTGCGCCCCTGTGCATGCGTGGGTGCGGTGCGGGTGCATGTGCCTTGTGCGTGGGTGGGTGTGTCTGCACACATGTGGGCGTAGACAGATGTGTGTCCCTTGTGCGTGTGTGGGCATGGGCGGGGGCGGGTGCAGGTGCCTGTGCGCACGTGGGCGTGTGCCTTGTGCGTGGCGTGTGCGGCCCGCAGCAGCAGTGCCCCCTGCTCTCCCGACATCATCCTGCGCCGCTGTCGTCACCCATCTTCCTGTTCTGTCAACACCCAGCCTGCCTTTGGTCTGACTTCCCCGGCTGTCCCCACGCACTGTCCTGTCACCTCTGTGGCCTGCAGCACCTGACCTGGGGCCCTTTCGTGCAAGGGCCCCTGACACTGGCTTTAGGGTTCCTTAGCAGGTCTCCTGAGAGAGGAAGCTGGACTTTGAAATCCCCTGCTTCTGATTTGTTGCGGCTTACTTTTCAATCTCTGAGGGACTTGCTGGGCGCTGCTGCCTCCCGGGCGACGTTCTGCGTGAATATCATTTGAAATAGTCTGTCTCTGGGCAGGGATTTTCTCATGGAGAACAGAACAGTAGTCCAGTCTGGAGTGTTTGTAAGAACAGGCTGCTGCTACGTCGTGTGTGTGTGTGTGACGTGTCCTGTGTGGCGACTGTGTATGTCGTGCCCTCACTGCAGAGGACGCTGGTTTGGACGGTTCGTGATGTCATTTCTTGTTTCTCTTATGTTCCAAGAAAAGGCTTGTTGCAACGTGGTTATCGCTGACTTTTCCATGGAACACATTGGATAGATGCCGCGGATCTTATGGGTTTACATGGTTTTGTTCTACTGTTTGGAAGGTATGACAGGCAACGTTTTGACAGGATGTGAAAGTGGCTCTTTCTCTGGCCTGGGTCCCGGTCATGGGACAGACCTGCTAGGGAGATTCTCATCACACTCTTTCTCCGTTGGAAGACTTTTCTTGGTGTAGGGATACTTACTGCAGAAGCCATGGCATTATTCCTACTCCTGTGAGTAACTTTTCAAATAGAAATGAAGTGTCCTGTGTAAAGATTTCTAGTAGTGAAAGGGACCAGCGTGTCTGAAAGCAAATGTCCTGGAGCCTTCCTCAAGAACGCTGTGACGTGTGAGACATCCTGAGCCTTACTCAAACACGTTCCAGGCAAATCTGATTGTGTGGTGGTCTCAGGCTATAATGGGATCCTTGAGGGTAATGTTGTAGAGGATCTAGAAAACTGGATGGCTTTTAAGTTACTCATTTCTGTTAAAAATTTTCTCATGAAAGGGAGTCCTCAGGTCGGGGCCGTTAGGGGAAAGGTGTCACCATGCACAACAATTGTAACTTTAAAAAGCATGTTGATTTTTTTTTTACAAATTTAAGTGTGCTGGGGAATTCCTTAAATTTTGTGCAATAAACTATTTTTTGTTAAAGATTTTCGTATTTCATTGGGGGGCCTTATTTTAATATATATATTTTGCCATATTTGGGAGTAACTTTTATTTCATGTTGCTGTAAACTGTTTAACTGCTTGTCTTAAAAGAGCACTTTACTGTTCTGCTAAAAGATTCAGATGGGTGTGAAATCTGACCACAGTGGAAGAATGGGAGTGTGTTCGCCGCGCCCTTCCCCCTAGCCACTCTGCACCTGCTGTCACACGCAGGGGGGTGTGAAGGAGAGAAATTTTGCGGAGCAGTCCAAGAGACCAGGGGCAGGTGCCCTCCGGCCTGCGGGCATGTCCCTGTATGGGGGGCTGCCTTCACGGCTGGCTCTCCACGACTGTAAGGGCTGACAGCAGCTGGACCGTAAGTACTTCTCTGAGCCTCCACCTCATGGCCCAGTTCCCCTCTTCCATCCGCATTCTTTTTTTTTTTTTTTAAGATTTTATTTATTTATTCAACAGACAGTGATCACGAGTAGGCAGAGAGGCAGCCAGAGAGAGAAGGGAACCGGCTCCCCGCTGAGCAGAGAGCCCGATGCGGGGCTCGATCCCAGGACCCTGAGATCATGACCTGAGCCGAAGGCAGAGGCTTAACCCACTGAGCCACCCAGGTGCCCCCATAATCTCGTTTTGATCAAAAAAGAGTTAGCCGGACACGGAAGGTCTTCCGTTAAGTGTTCCTATTAATGACCAGCATGACAAAACTGTACAGCCAAGAAGTAAACTAGTGATCACAGAATGTGGCTTTGTGGTAGGCTTTCTGCAGTTCTTTCCTGGGCCGCTCCGTAACCAGGGGCCAGGGACACAGGCGCTGCACAGCCTAAGGGCAGGATCTGACCGCCTTCTGGTCCTTCTCGCCCCGACTCCCTGAAACGGGGCAGCTGCAGTCTCGGTTTTCTCTACAGCGATCAGGAGAGGAATGGTTCTGGCCCCGAACCTTTCCCTTTCGTCTGTAAAGTTGCTAAACCTTTGCGAGCACTGAATGAGCGCATGCATGGGTTTCGTTTGAGGCTTGCTGCGCCCTCTGTGGGCATGCAGTGGGTGGTCATGGGAGGCTGGGCACAGGTTGGCAGCAGCCGCGTCCCGGCTCGGGAGGTGGTAGGTGCAGCGGGAATGTTGTGCCGAGGGAAGGACCCACGTCTTCCCATGGAGGGGGAGCCTGGTGTTTAGAAATCACCAGGTCAGCCAGACATGTCCTACCTCGTGCAGACTGTGTGAGAAATTCAGACAGGATTGTTGATGCTGCTCCTGTCCGGTTCGGGGGATAGGCACGAGCTGCTGGAAGAACCTGCAAGCCTTTCCTAGCAGGAAGGAATTCGCAGTCATCAGCGGCGTCCGAAACCAGCAGCAGCAGCCCCGGTTTGCCCCTTGTGCGCGCTCTCGCTTGCCCGCGAGTGGTGCAGATGCTGGTAGCAAGCGTACTTTGGCGATGTTTTTTCCTGAAAACAATGGGCCGCACTAAACTGTGTTGCTCTTCCTTTTTTGGGGGGCGGGCCTGTTTGGTATGGGGCGGGCACTTCTCGCATCCCAGCTTGACTCCTGGAGGTCAAGGGCTCGGGAAGCAGCACAGCACTGTGACGTCCCTTTCCAACTGCGAGCTTCCTGGCCGGGTGGGAAGTGTGTGGGTCACGGCAGCCTCGCGGCGGGAGGGCAGTGGCTCTGGGAAGCCCCTGAAGGTTTTCATCCACTCGGCCCTCCCTCTGGCCTGGGAACCGCTGGAGGAAATGGTCCACAAGCTTTTCACACAATCTGGGTCACAACTCCACGGAGCAGGGAATGGGCGCCAGCTTAAAGGTATCTCACAGGACACCTCATTTTGTTTGTGAGCTTTATTTTTTTCTTAAGATTTTATTACTATTTTCAAAGATTTCTTTGACAGAGATAGTGCATGCTGTACACAAGCAGGGGGAAGGGGTAAGCCGGCTCCACTCAGCAGGAAGCCTGTTGCGGGGGATCCCAGGAGCCTGAGGTAATGACCTGAGTCCACTGGCAGATGCTTCACTGACTGAGCCACTGAGGTGTCCCAGAGATCCATTTATTTGGGAGAGAAAGCGGAGGGGAGGGGGAGAGAGAATCCCAGGCAGACCGCCCCGAGGGCAGAGCCTGGCGACGGCGCGGGGTTTGATCTCAGGACTCTGATATCCCGGCCTGAGCCAAAATCAAGAGTCGAACACTCAACCGACTGAGCCTCTCAGGTGCCTGGGAGCTTGAAATGTGCATTTGGGAAGACTCGATGGGTATTTGAAAGGGATTTTCCTAGTACCTAAACCTCGGAGGGTTGAAAGCTGACTGCCTCCTCTTCATCTAGAAAACCGCACCTTCCCCTGACCGGCTTCTTCGTGGTAGCGACACAGTCCCGGTGGTCTCTGAACCCGCCAGGTTTGCCGTCCTCAACATCCTCGTCCCTCACCCGGGCAGCCGTGCTCACGGCTCCTGAGAGTGTTTCGTGCCCCTCCTTTCTCCGTGTCTGCCGAGAGCCTGGCTTGGCTCCGGAGCCAGCCCTGTGCTAGCCTCCTCCACTCCCGTCCGCGGTGGACGTTGGCTTGAGTTCCGAGCACGCGGTGTGGCTGTCGCACTGTCTGCAGTCTGGCCCAAACCAACCCGTCCCACTTAGTCCAGTCAACATTTGGAGTTCTGTGGTAAGCACTAGTGCTCTCCACCAAATGCTGCTCCTCCGCTGCCTTCTAGGGGGGACGGAAGGTGCCTGCCGTGGGGCAGGAAGCTTGGCGCATTAGGGCCAGCGAGATGGCCTGCAGGTGTGTCCCTTCTGGGCCAGAGCACTGACCTCGGTTGCACAACGCCCCACCCTGGCAACAGCATGAGGATGGCCATGTGGCGGCAAACGGGAGCAAGACATAAACCTGGTTCTCTCAAGCGTCTGGAGACCATGACCAGTAGGCTTAGGAGATCCCTGTGCCCTGCTGGGGCATCTGGACTCCTTCCTGTTCCTAGTGCCACCCCTGCCTCGCCTTCACTCACGGATGGGGCAGTCAGGCTTGATCCCAGAGAGAGGGCGCTCCAGGGGGAAGAAGCCTAATTGGGGGCATTTGATGATTCCTACGTGCAAAAGCCCTTCCTGGGCAGAGCTGAAGCTCCCACGTCCGTGGACCTCGGAAGGGATGTGGGCTTTCCCAGGAGACTCTGGCACCTCGCTGATGGTCCCCAAGGGATGTGGCCAAAAGCAGAAAGCAGACCTAGCTCATCTCCTTCATAAAACCTTCCCTAATCCCCAACCCACAGCGTTCCTTTCCTGTGTACGTTCGCATATAGGGAACTAAGCTTAAGGCAAACAGTTTTTTCGGGGTTGTCCCTTTTCTCCTATGAGATTAGAGGGTATCAGGAGCTGGAGGACAATACTGTGGATCCCACTCAGCAACTGAGTTTCATTGAACAGACGAGCCTTAAAGTCAGCAACTTTGGAGACATATGTAAAGAAATACCAGTTGGGGGATGCCTGGGTGGCTCAGTTGGTTAAGCAGCTGCCTTTGGCTCAGGTCAGAATCCCAGTGTCCTGGGATCAAGCCCCACTTCAGGCTCCTTGCTCAGCGGGGAGCCTGCTTCTCCCTCTGCCTCTGCCTGTGCTCATTCTCTCTGACAAAAAAATAAATAAAATCTTTAAAAAAAAAAAGAAAGAAAAGAAAAAGAAATACCAGTTGGATTTTTTTCCTTGCTAATTTGGTGTAGAAATGGTGGCAGGACACATCAAACAGAGTATATTTATGAACTAGGGATAAATGCCCTTTATTAAAGACCTCTGGAAATTCAGAAAGATTGCGACAGCCTTGTGTAGAATGACGTTTTTGCTAATCTGCATGTGGAACTGCCCGGCTCCCTTGCCAGCAAGGCTTCCTTTTGGGCTCTGCTGTGCCCTCTCCCAAGGGTCCCAGCTGCTGCCCGCTGTTACTCGCAGACCACCTGGCATGGGCTGCTTCCTGGCTAGACCCCCACCACAAGTAACATCACATGTGGCTGTCCCTTCCCTTGTTGGAGGGTACTCACGACATGAAAACGAGACTTTTTCACTCAGTCGTTGACGGGTGCCATCCCTGGCCCTCTCGTGATCTGGGATTGGAAACGGAGTTAGGGATTAGGATAGGCGTTAGACTACCAGTAGGAATTCGATCAAACCTGTTCCTCTCAGAAAAGACAATCAGTTCTTCCTGGTTTATTCACTGGAAATCCACTTCTACCTGCAAGGATTTACATCTCAAGTTCTCTCACGTACAGCTCAGCGCTCAATAGTGGTCAGTAACAGGACTGGCTTCCTGACATCAGAATTACTTCCCCATGATCATCCCACTCTTACTTTTCTTTTTTTTTTTTTTAAGATTTTATTTGTTAGAGCGCAAGCACAGGCAGACAGAATGGCAGGCTAGAGGCAGAGAGAGAAGCAGGCTCCCTGCTGAGCAAGGAGCCCGATGTGGGACTCGACCCCAGGACCCTGAGATCATAACTCGAGCCGAAAGTAGAGGCTTTAACCCACAGAGCCACCCAGACACACTTTCCTTTTTACGTATACACGAAATTTATACTAAAAGATTTTCAGTGTCTGGTTTGGTGAGTTCTGGTAACTATCCACCAGTGTGTACGGAAGCAAGACATGGAGCTTTCCTTCATGGTACCGGTTCTCTCATGCTAACCACCCCACTCCGAGGGGGCCCTTGCTCTGATTTTTTTTCTTTTTGGATCTTGCTCTGATTTCTGTCCCACAAGCTTTGGCTGTTTTTGAGACTCTTACAAATGGAACTGTACAGGGCACACTTTTGTGGGGGGGCGGTCCTTGAGCTTAGTATGGTTCTCTGATTAATCCGTGCTACTGCTGAATATAGTAGGCACCACAGGAATTTTTTTTTTTTTTTTAAGATTTTATTTATTGGAGAGAGACAGAGCACAAGAGGGGAGAAGGTCAGAGAGAGAAGCAGACTCCGCATGGAGCTGGGAGCCTGATGCAGAACTCCATCCTGGTCTCCAGGATCATGACCTGAGCCGAAGGCACTTGCCCAACCGAGCCACCCAAGCGCCCTAACATCATAATTTCAAGTGAGAGTTCCACAGTTCGGCGTTTATCCAAGCACCTGGGCAGTTCCTGTTTGGGGCTGCCACAAACACGGTGTGGACGTCCACCTTCCTACCTAGGACTGCACTGCTGAGCCACGGAGCAGCGGAGGTCCAACTTTGGGAGAAACTGCCTCGCTGTTCTCCAAAGTGCTTAACTCCCCTGACTCCTGCCGGCACTCTGTGAGAATGCCGCGATTACTCCACATTCTCACCAAAATCAACCATTCTGGTGGGCGAGAAGCAGTGTTTCCTTGTGGCTTTAATCTGCATTCCACTCACCTTCAAATTTCCACTTCTTTTGTGCCCAACACGCTGTCAGTCCTACCCCATTAAATGTTTGTACCAAGGATGTCACATTTCTTCAGGGTTTTTCCTCCATTAAAAGAAATGTATGAGTGAGGTTCACCCATCTGAGGCCCAGGAGCAAGCATATAGAGCGCTTCCCTCGGCCCCTGCAGCTCCTCTGCAGCACTGCGCCCGAGCGGGAGGCATGGGATCCCGCAGCCTGGAGCCCGCCCAGACCCTCCGGCGCAGCTGCTCGCCCCCACGCCTTCCTGAACCCTCCGCGCCCGAGGACTGCGGCCGGGGAGGCCAGTTGCACGGTGACCGGCTCCGAGCACAGGCCGCAGCTCCTGCTTACTCAGGCTGCGGAACCTTGTTCTAAAAGCGCGCGGCCCCAGGAGAACCCAGGAAACCCCGACTCTCGCCTGCAGCCCCCGCGAGCCGCCCTTCCCACCGGGGTCGGGCAGAGCCGCGGCGCTCGGGGCCGCACCGTCCCGCAGCCCGCAGAGCCCCCGGCGGCCCCGAGCCCCGCCCCCCAGCCTCCCGGACCCTACGCCGCCCGCCCCCCCGGCCGCGCCCTCCGGACCCCGCCCCCGAGCCCCGCCCCGAGCCCCGCCCACCTCTCCCCGGCCGCGCCCTCCGGCCCCCGCCCCCCGGATCTCCGCGAGACCCCCGTACCCCGCCTCCGAGCCCTGCCCCCGCCTCCCCGTCCGCTCCCCGGACTCCCGGACCCTGCCGCCCGGCCTCCCCCCGGCCCCCACCGTCCGACCCCAGCCCTCAAGACCCCCGCCCGGCCTTCGAGCCCCGCCCTCCGGCCGCCCCTCCCGCCGGCGGGTTCCGGGAGCCCCAGGTCGCCGCGCGCCGCGGCCGCGGGACCGCCCGTCTCAAGACCCCGCGGCCCGAGCTGCCCGCGCCCCTGCCTGAAGGCGCCCTCGGCCGCCCCGCATCGTCAGGGATGCGCCCCCGGCCGCGCTCCCTGGCCGGGCCGCCGGGCACGGGGACGAGCGCACGGGGACGAGCGCCCCGGCCCGCGCGTGCGGTCTCGGCCCCGCAGCGGCCACCGCGGGGCGCGGCGCCGTCAGGCAGGGGCGCGGGCAGCTCGGGCCGCGGGGTCCTCGCGCGGGGTCCTCGTCCACGGCGGCGGCGGCGGCGGCCGGGCGGTGGCGATGCTGTGGCCGCGGCTGGCGGCGGCTGAGTGGGCGCCGCTGGTCTGGGAGCTGCTGGGCGCGTCGGTGCTGCTGCTCGCGGTGCGCTGGCTGGTGCGGCGGCTGGAGAAGCGGCCGCGGGGCCCGGGGCGGAGCGGACCCCCAGCGCCGCCGCCCGGCGCGCCCACGGACTCGGCCTCAGACCCGGGTGAGGCCTGCGCGCCGCTGCGCCCGCGCCCTCCGGTCTCCGCCCCGGGCCCCCGCCCTCCCCGGGGCCCCTGCCCTCCGCTGCCCTCCCCTGCCCTCCCCTGCCCTCGGCCCCTCCGGTCTCCGCCCCGGGCCGCACCCTTCCCGGGGCCCCCTGCCCTCCCCTGCTCTCCCCTGCCCTCCCCGGGCCTCGGCCCCCTCCCTCGCCGGCCCGGATCGGGGGTTCCGGGACAAGACCTGAGTGAAAGTCGGGCGTCCTGAGCGCTCGGACGGGGGGACGCTGGGAGCTGCGGCGGCGTCGGTGCGCCGGGCCGGCGGGCCCTTCTGCGAGCTCCTGCGGCCGGTGCTGTCCTGCGGCCGGTGCTGTCCTGCGTGCGCCGCGGCCGTGGGCGCTCCGGGTGCTGCGCGCGCTGCGGGCCTCCGGGAGCCTTTCCCGCTGGCTTGGCTGCCCCGCGCCAAGGTCTGGGTCCTTCCGACTCCGAGAGGACGGGGAGGTTCTCGGAGCAGACGGCGAGGCCGAAGCGCCCACCGTGGGATGCCCGGGCGAACGCGGCCCGCAGGGGTGACTTCTGTCTCGTCCCGGTCTGCAGCTGAGGGGACCGGCCCGCCCGGGAAGGCCCGGCCTTGGCCGAGAACGCAGGTGGGGGCAGAGACAGCCGGGAAGGCGGGCCTGCGACCCCGGGTCCCGCGGACCCCCTCCCGTTGGCTGCTGCTGGCTTTGCCTTCTCTCATCCCCTTAAGACAGCTTTAGCGGGATTTTTTTATTTTGAAGATCTTATTTATTTACTTGTCAGACCGAGAGCACAAGCAGGGGGGCGGCAGGCAGGGGAGAAGCGGACTCCACGCTGAGCAGGGCGCCCGATGCGGGGCTCGATCCAGGAGCCTGAGATCATGACCTGAGCCGAAGGCAGAGATTTAACCCACTGAGCCACCCAGGCGCCTCTGGAGTGTCTTTGTGTGTGTGTGTGTGTGTGTGTGTGTGTAAAACTTTCCTTTTTAATTTTTAATTTTCTGTTTTGAAGTCATTTTAGATTTCTAAAAAATTGCAAAAAGAGTATGACAGAAATGCACATGTGAAAAGAAGCTCAACTTTTCCAGCTAATAGTGAAATACAAATTAAACCGGAAATGAGATATTACACCGGTTAAAATGGCTAAAATAAAAATACCAAAAATGCTGGTGGAAATGCTGAGAAAACTGGGTGTCTCATTTACTGCTGGTAGAAATAATAAAGCTTCAGCCAGCCCAAAATCAGTCTGGCAGTTGCTCAAAAATGTTAACTGTGCACTGCTTTTATCTTAGAGAAATTTTATCTTAGAGAAATGAAAACTTATTTCTACGCAAAAACCCATATGTGAGTATTTGTGATTATAGTTTCTAAACACTGGAAGCAGCCCAAATGTCTCCCGAGGGCTGGATGGCTAAAGGGACTGTGGCACATTCATACCTTGGAGCACTACTCAGCGGTGAAGAGGAAGGCGGTGCTGGTTTCTAGGGCGTTATGCTAGTGAAAACAGCCAGTGTGAGATGTGTATTGTGTGATTCCATTTATAATGAACATTCTTGAAAATTTACAGCGATAGAGAAGAAATGAGTGCTTGTCAAGGTTTGGGGACAGGGGCGGAGGTTGGTGTGACTGTAAGGGGTGGTGGAGATCTTCGATATGGTGGAACCGTCGAGTCATTATCAATTTATTTATTCATTTAGATTATTATTTTTTTTTAAGATTTTATGTATTTATTTGACAGATCACAAGTAGGCAGAGAGGCAGGCAGAGAGAGAGCAGGAAGCAGGCTCCCCGCTTAGCAGAGAGCCCGATGCGGGACTCGATCCCAGGACCCTGAGATCATGACCTGAGCCAAAGGCAGCGGCTTAACCCACTGAGCCACCCAGGCGCCCCCAATTATGAATTTAGGCGGTCATGGGATTCTGTGCAAAGACAGCAGGGTGATACAGGCCGTGGCAAAGCTTGGCCCCTGTCAGCTTCCTGATGCCCTGCTGCGTGTAAGTTGTCACCTGTGGGGCCGCCAGGAACCATCCATACTAGTTTTCAACTTGAGTTTATTGGTTTTTCCAGATAAAAAGTTAGATCCAGGGAAGTGTTCCCTCAGACCCGGACGTTAGTATCTTACATCAGCACTGTAAGCAGGACGGCCTGGAAGCGGCCCGTATTCACTGTGCGCACCCGACTGGGTTTCCACATTGTCATCTTTGTGCTCGGTCAGTCAGGGTTGGGCAGATACTTGGGATTCTAGACCATGGGGCAGCAAACCGCATCCTGGCAGCCAAACCCAGCCTCTCCTGTTTCTGTAGAGTCTTACTGGATCCATGGCTGTCGTGAGTGTTGGAGAGAGCTTCAGCCCCAGTCTGCGGCCCTTTACGGAGGTTTGCTGACCCTCGTTCTGGCCTCCGCCTCCCCTTGCTTGTAGCTCCCTTCTGCTGGCGAGGGAATCCCAGATCCAAATCCTGGCTTTTCCTCAGCCGTTCATCGGGCTGCCTGCTGGTTCCTAGAGTAGGCAGAGGGGGCTGCAGAGTGCGGCCTGTAGCATGCGTGGCCACATAGTGCTTTTCATCGACTAGGTCAGTTCTCTCCCACCTGTTTGTTTCTAACTTGCAGTGCAGTGGAGCTCACTTGTTCTGGTTTGTATTCCACTGGGGGGCCTTCCCCCATCTTTTTTATTTTTTTTATTTTTTTAAAGATTTTATTTATTTGACAGACAGAGATCACAAGTAGGCAGAGAGGCAGGCAGAGAGAGAGAGGGGAGGAAGCAGGCTCCCTGCTGAGCAGAGAGCCCGACGCGGGGCTCGATCCCAGGACCCTGGGATCATGACCTGGGCCGAAGGCAGCGGCTTAACCCACTGAGCCACTCAGGCGCCCCATCCCCCATCTTTTTTAAAGCAATTTTTTAGTATGTGAAGCAAACATGTTCCTAAAAGTCAGAACAAATGAAGTCACAGTGTTGCCCTCTGCTGGGCTGGCCCTCAGGACAGTTCCTCTTGTCAGTTTCCACCCTCCACCCCCAACAGTTTCCCAAGCTCATTAGTTTCTGCTTTATTCTTCCTTTTGTACAGTTTTGTATATTGTATTCCTAATATTAATGACAGTGTGTTAAAACTGTGTCTTTGTTTTTACTCAGATTGACTTTGAGCGGATTCTGTTGTGCTAGATTAATAAGCCTGTGTTAGTTGATGACTTAGTAACCAGAACTGACTGTTAAGCGTAATTTGTCAGTGTCAAACACAGCAGCACAGGTTTGACGGGTATTATTTTACCTAATTTTCATTGCCGCCTAAGAAGTAGAGCTGTTATTGTGTCCGTTTTATAGGGGAGGAAACGGGCTTGGAGTTTGCACAGCGTGTCCAAGGTCACATGGTTACTGCTGTGGCGTGCCCTACTCGTTCGGCCTGGTGCTGGCTTGGCTGCAACGACAGAACCCCCTTCAGACTAGCCCAGGTTAGAAAGGTAGATGCGGCGCATGGACATGGGAACGGTATGAAAACTGCTCTCGGAGGAACAGATGCGGCCCCTGTTTATTCGGGGCATCCGCACCGCTTCTCCTGACCCCTTGCGTGTGGCTTCTCCCTACCCTGTGCCTTTTATATCAGTTTCCTGTCCCTGAGCTACCTCCGTTGCTCCTGTGTCCAGGTGCTGCGGGAATCTGCTTAGGTGCGCTCCCTGGGTAGAGTCCTGGGCCAGTAGGCCACCCCCTTCAAGTTCTTTGGCAGCTTTTTGGGGCTGTGCAGCACATTCATTGTTTAAAAAGCTAATATCGGGGCGCCTGGGTGGCTCGGTGGGTTTAAAGCCTCTGCCTTCGGCTCAGGTCATGATCTCAGGGTCCTGGGATTGAGCCCCGCATCGGGCTCTCTGCTCAGCGGGGAGCCTGCTTCCCCCCACCCCCGCCTGCTTCTCTCCCTACTTGTGATCTCTGTCAAATAAATAAATAAAATCTTTAAAAAATAAAATAAAAAGCTAATATCCCTTTTGCAAATAAGGAACGGCCATTTTTGAGACCTTGGAATTGGGTGGGGGAAGGTGGCATTAAAATTTGTGAAAAAAGGTGTACAGGGGCACCTGGAAGGCCCGGTCGGTTGAGCTCTGGCTCTTGGTCTCAGGGTCTTGAGTTCAGGCCCCGTGTTGAATTCCATGCTGGGTGTGGAGCCTCCTTAAAATAAATAATAAAGAGATAAATAATAAATCCATAGAAATAGGGTAATATAATGAATTCCTGGTTTGTAGTCATCGTCTAGCTACAATAGATATTAATATTTTATGAATCTTATTTTATCTGTCACTTATCTGCCCTCCCTTTTGTTCTCCTGCTAGAGTAATTTATTTTAATTTTTTAAAAGATTTATTTATTAACTTTAGAGGGAGAGCAACTCAGGCAGACTCCCACTGACCACAGAGCCCCCACATGGGGCTCGATCTCACAACTCCAAGATCATAACCTGAGCCGAGGTCAAGAGCCAGACCATTAAAAAATAATAAATAAATAAATAAATAAGTCAGTCAGACCATCGGGGCACCTGGGTGGCTCAGTGGGTTAAAGCCTCTGCCATCAGTTCAGGTTATGATCCCAGGGTCCTGGGATCAAGTCCCGAAGCAGGCTCTCTGCTCAGCAGGGAGCCTGCTTCCTCTCTCTCTTCCTGCTTCTCTGCCTGCTTGTGATCTCCGTCTGTCAAATAAATAAATAAAAATATATATTATAAAAAAAGGTCAGACCATTAACCAACTGAGCCTCCCAGGCATCCCTAGAGTAATTTATTTATTTAAAAAATACTTTATTATTGGGGCGCCTGGGTGGCTCAGTGGGTTAAGCCGCTGCCTTCGGCTCAGGTCATGATCTCAGAGTCCTGGGATCGAGTCCTGCATCGGGCTCTCTGCTCAGCAGAGAGACTGCTTCCCTCTCTCTCTCTCTACCTGCCTCTCCATCTACTTGTGATTTCTCTCTGTCAAATAAATAAATAAAATATTTAAAAAAAATACTTTATTATTTTTATTTTTAAATCGGAGAGAAAGTGAGCACAAGCAGGGGCAGTGGCAGGCAGAGGGAGCAGCAGGCGGGGGAAGCAGGCTTCCCGCTGAGCAGGGAGGCTGATGTGGGACTCCATCCCCGAACCTTGAGATCATGACCATCAAAGTCAAAGGCAGCCACTTAACCAGCTGAGCCACCCAGGCATCCCACCCCTAGAGTAATTTAAAGTTAATCTTGAAAGTTCTATCATTTCATCTGACAGTACCTCTTAGAACTGTATACTCCTTGGTTTTATTGATACATTGTGTAATTCTTTCTTCATCCCTTTTAGGAGTTTCTCTTTTTCTTTCCTGTGGTTTAATCCTTTGTATTTATTCCTTGTTATTCCTGGTGTATTATTGGTATTAGAATCACTGTCCACATGCTCATGGCTCGCAGGTCTTTTACCCACTCTGAACTTGTAAAGCTTGGACTTGAAAATTGAAATGCCCTGTTGGTGGCCGTAAGGTGTTTCTGACGCTATAATGCTTAAGTCTCCATCTGTCAATGTCTAGGATTCTCTGTCTCAGGAGTCACTCCTAGGCATCCGGACTGGAGATCTGGGTGTTATTCTAGACTGACTGCAGTTCCTCAAAACCCTCCCTGTGGCATCTGATACATCCACCCTTAAAAACCTCCAGTTTTTCTAATCTGAGCCCTTGTTTCCAGCCTGTTACGGTAGCACTAGTCTGTGCTCCCTGATTTCTTACCTTCTTCCCAGTTGTTGCTGACCATGCTTAAACCATGCTTAAACCTGCAATCCCCAGGCTTAACTACTCTTTCTCCAAAGGTATGGATTAAAGCGTTTGCTGTAGCTCAAACCCACTTGCTGGGTAGCTGTGTAACTTGAATAAGTTACTTAGTGTCTCTGTGATCGAGGTTCTTCATCTGTAAAATGGGGGTGCATAGTAATTATAACCTGCCACACGGAAAAATCGTAGTGTCTTTATACGAGAGCCAGGCTCTTGGAAAGACCCAAAACATAAAACATTAGCTACTTGTTATTAGTATTAGCAGAATGACTCCAAGAGTTTCTTTGTGGCTCCCCTGGCTAAATCTCTGGATAGATCCCCTTTATTTATGGAATAAAGTACAGAATATCAGCAGACTGTATTTCTGGAGTTGGCGTTTTAATGGGGTTTTTCGCTCACTGTGTTCCACATTATCCTTTAGCAACAAGTGAGCCTGCCTGTTTCCCCAGTATGCTTACTTTCCTAGAATATTAGTGTGATTGTATCATGGAATAGTACCAGTTCCAACGTCCTTATCCAGAAATTGCTTATTCTAATTTTGTTTAGATTATTATCAATTTGGAGACCAAAAACTTCAGAAAGTTCTCTTAGAGGGCGTATAGACTAAAAAAATCTGGAGAAACCCCGAATTGAAATGAAACTGAAGCCAGCTTTTTTGCTACTGCTGTGTTGTTTTGTTTTTTTTAAATAAGAAAAGATGTACTTATAGCCATCACCTTGATTTTTGTTGTCTTGGGCCCAGGCGAAATGACAATGGATGCCATCTTGGCGCGACTGAAACTCCTGAATCCTGATGACCTTAGAGAAGAAATTGTGAAAGCCGGATTGAAATGTGGACCCATTACCTCGACCACAAGGTTCATCTTTGAGAAAAAATTGGCTCAGGCTTTATTAGAGCGTGGAAGAACGCTGCCTTCACATCCTCCTGGCTGCGACACCTCAAGTGCCACTGCTCTGAGCCAAGATGCACAGAAGATGTCGAAGTCTGCTGTAGAGAGTCAGGCTGAGCAGGTCGGCTTGTCTGAAGACAGAGATTTTGGTTACAGCGTGGGCTTGAATCCTCCAGAGGAAGATGTCGTGACATCTAAGACCTGTTCCGTGCCCTTCAGTGCTGCCACTGGGGTCAGCGGCCACAAAGCTGTGACAACGGCGTCTGCGGAGCCGCCTCTGTACTACGGGGTGTGCCCGGCGTATGAGGACACGCCAGCGAGAAATGGTAGCGTAACGGGCACCTGGTGTCTCTTCTGCAGGTGGTTTGTGGGCAGCAGGGGCCGGGGCTTGTGAAAATCTCAAACCCCAGAGAAGAAAAGAATTTAATCACCATAATCTCACCCACCCCAAGTGAACCATTGTTAGCGTTTTTAGGTAGAACTCTGCTGAATTATTTATAAATGTATATCTGAATTTTTAAAAATGAAGAAAATTGGTTTCTGTAAGACATGCTTCACCTTACAAATGGTTTTGGCTAGCTATCATTTGATTAGTTCCCTCCTTTTTTTAAAAGATTTTATTTACTCATTTGACAGAGAGAATGAGAGAGGGAACACAAGCAGGGGGAGTGGGAAAGCGAGAAGCAGGCTCCCCGCTTCCCTGCAGGGAGCCCGATGCGGGGCTTGATCCCAGGACCCTGAGATCAGGACCTGAGCCAAAGGCAGACACTTAATGACTAAGCCCCCCAGGTGTCCCCCCCTCTTTTATTTTTTTTATTCAACAGAACCTGAACACATTTTATGTTAATATAAATGGCTTGTGCAGGTATAAGTAGTTTTCAGCATCAAAGAATTGTAGTTTTTAAAACAAAATTTTTTTTTAAGATTTTATTTATTTATTTGACAGAAATCACAAGCAGGCAGAGAGGCAGGCAGAGAGAGAGGAGGAAGCAGGCTCCCCGCTGAGCAGAGAGCCCGATGCGGGGCTCGATCCCAGGACCCTGAGATCATGACCTGACCCCAAGGCAGCGGCTTAGCCCACGGAGCCACCCAGGCGCCCCTTAAAACAAATTTTTATTTGAGAGTGTGAATGAGTGAGCCTGTGCAAGCAAGTGTGAGCCGGGGTTGGGACAGAGAAAAGGGGAGAAGCCGGCTCTCTGCTGGGCAGGGAGCTAGATGCAGGACCGGATCTCAGGACCCTGACATCACGACTTGAGTCAAAGTCACATACTTAACTGACTGAATCCCCCCCATGCCCCAAAGAATTGCAGTTTTCAATCAGACGAAAGTAGATTTAGCACTGGAAAGCATTAATGAAAGCCTAACGTTGATTAGACTGTCAGAAATTACAGACTGGGGGGCGCCTGGCTGGCTCAGTGGGTTAAAGCCTCTGCCTTCTGCTCAGGTCATGATCTCAGGGTCTTGGGATCGAGTCCCGCATCGGGCTCTCTGCTCAGCGGGGAGCCTGCTTCCTCCTCTCTCTCTGCCGGCCTCTCTGCCTGCTTGTGATCTCTCTGTCAAATAATGTCAAATAAGGTAAATGTTTTTAAAAAAATTACAGACTGTTATTATGGTGATGTCATTTGTGGTGATACCCCAAAATAGATTTGTTAGCCATATTATGTACCATGAGTAGAATGGAATATTGTTCACCATAAGAATTTTTTAAAGGATTAGTGACACTGGAAATGGTCATGATGCAATTTCTATTTATTTATTTGTTTGTTTGTTTATTTATGTATTTATTTGACAGACAGAGATCACAAGTAGGCAGAGAGGCAGGCAGAGAAGGAGGAGAAAGAAGCAGGCTCCCTGCCAAGCAGAGAGCCCAATGGGGGCCTGGTTCCAAGACCCTAAGATCATGACCTAAGCCGAAGGCAGAGGCTTTAACCCACTGAGCCACCAGGCACCCCTCTATTTATTTTTAATCTTTATTATAAAAGTTGCCTTTTTTTTTTTTTAATATTTTGTTTATTTATTTGACAGAGATCACAAGTAGGCAGAGAAGCAGGCTCCCTGCTGAGCAGAGGGCCCGATGTGGGGCTCGATCCCAGGACCCTGAGATCATGACCTGAGCCGAAGGCAAAGACTTAACCCACTGAGCCACCCAGGTGCCCCATAGTCATCATTTTTAACTTGCTTTTATTATTTTTTTTATTTAGAGCATTAATTCAGGAATTTTATTTTTTAGTATGAAATAGTATCCTTAGATATAAAGTTAAATGTGTACAAAATAACTTATTTTTATATACATGTCCACACATATGACCAAGCTTATTAATCATGTTTTTTCACTAGCTAAGGCACTTTTTCTTCAAGATTAAAAATCTGAAATATTGGGACACCTGGTTATCTCAAGGCAGTGGAATGTACAACTTTTGATCTCGGGTTTGTGAGTTTGAGACCCATGTTGGGTGTAGAGCTTACTTAAAAATAAAATCTTTGGGTGCCTGGGTGGCTCAGTGGGTTAAAGCCTCTGCCTTCAGCTTACGTCATGATCCCAAGGTTCTGGGATCGAGCCCTGCAGTGGGTTCTCTGCTCAGTGGGGAGTCTGCTTCTCCCTCTGCCTGCCTCTCCCTCTGCTTGTGCTCTCTCTTTGTCAAATCAATAAAATCTTAAAAGAGAAAATAAAAGATTAAAAAAATGGAAAGGCAGATGTTTAGCCACTGAGCCACCCAGGTGCCTCTAAAAAAAAATCTTTAAGAAAAAAATCTGAAATTGGGGCGCCTGGGTGGCTCAGTGGGTTAAGCCGCTGCCTTCCGCTCGGGTCATGGTCTCAGGGTCCTGGGATCGAGTCCCGCATCGGGCTCTCTGCTCAGCGGGGAGCCTGCTTCTCTCTCTCTCTCTCTGCCTGCCTCTCCGCCTACTTGTGATCTCTCTCAGTCAAATAAATAAATAAATCTTTAAAAAAAAAAAAAAAAGAAAAAAATCTGAAATATTAATATGAGAGAAAAATCAGACAACTGGATAACAGTTGTTTATTACAAAACCCATGGTCTTCAGGCGTGAACTAAGTGACGGTGTCTCTGGTTACTCCTAATTTTCCTGTTACTTTTCCCATGCAGAAAGGATTCATGTTTATGAAGATAGAAAGGAAGCATTGCAAGCTGTCAAAATGATCAAAGGATCTCGATTTAAAGCTTTTTCGAGTAGAGAAGATGCCGAGAAGTTTGCTAGAGGAATTTGTGATTATTTCCCTTCTCCAAGCAAAGCCTCTTCACCTCTTTCTCCTGTGAAAATGACATCGGTCTTCAGCAGCGGTGGAGTGAAAGGTAAGTGATGTGACGGCTCATTTCTGGGTGTTACTGTCCTTGGGGCCCAGGTGTTCTGTGCTGTCTTCCCCATGGACTGTAACTGGTTTTCTCCTCTGAGAGAAGTCTGATTTGCACGGGAGTAGAGAGCCAAGGCCCAGGCCGTGGAGGATGGGTCGGTTGCCTGGTCTGAGAAGGACCCTGCGGAGAGAGGCAGCGGGGCACTGAGCGGGCCAGGCGTCTGCTCCAGTGCCTAAAGCTGGCAAGGCCAAGGGGGAAGCATCAGAAGGACCACGGGGGGTCCTTTTGTTGGGCTCCTTTTGTTCCGTCTCTCCTTGCTGCCTGTGGGACTTGGGCTTTGCTAGATGCCGAGACAGCCATTTCCCCGCTGAAGCTCCACCTGCTTCCAGGGCTGGGCCGGCTGCTCTGACCCAGACCTGCTCTGACCCAGTCTGCAGAAGTCGAGCTCACCTGCACGACCTGTCTAGTCCGAGATCTGACCTTACCCACTCCGGCTGCAAACCAGGGTCTGTGAGAGGCCTTTTCCGTCAGCACCGTGCAGAATCCCAGCAGCCTCTGACTTTCGCCTAGCATCCGTCTTGTCCCCTCCAGGAGCTCACAGGTGTCCTGTTTCCCAGGCCGCCTGGGACTCCCGGGGAAGGCACCTTCTCCTTGTGGACATAGGCCTTCCATCAAAGGCCCCATCTGCTGCTTTCCCCTCATCCTAACTTGGCCTGACACAGGTGCCTCTTAGAGGGAACCGGGGTGATTTTGCACAGTTGGTGGTCTGTGCAGACAACCCTCCAGAGACTGTTTCAGACACTCCCAGGTGGTTGTAATCAAACAACAACAAAAATCACTTCGGCTCACTCTGCCTCTGTGGGCACGTTCTGTGTGCTCGGAAGTTCTTGCGTGGGTGCGGCTGCTGTGCTGTTACGGAAGTCCAGTCGGGTCCTTCCGTGCTTAGGCTCGTGCTGTAGTGACGTTTGTGCCATGTTGCTGGCGGGGACGTGTGCCCTTCGGCTCTTCTTGCGAACTGGTTCGTTCATGTTACCCCCAACTAGGTTTTAAGCTTCTGTGGGAGAGATTTTCGTGGCCCTCAGTGTAGCACACAGTGGGCGATGAGAAAATGTTTGTGAAATTCAACGTTCTTAAATTCTGTCTCTTAATGACAGATGCCGTGTACTCCTCAGAGTCAGAAACTATCAACAGAGAACGAGCAAACAGTTACAAAACCCCCCGTACTCAAGATCTCACTTCCAGACTCCGAAAAGCTGTGGAGATGGGAGAAGCCGACCTCTTTTCGGATCTGACCTGGAGTAACCCCCGGTACCTGATCGGCTCCGGCGACAATCCGACCATTGTGCAGGTAAGCCTGCTCCGAGGGCTCTTGCCTCGGCCAGCCGCGGCCGATGGAAACGAGGCTCAGCACGCGCACTTTTCTTTCAGGAAGGGTGTAGGTACAACGTCCTGCATGTCGCTGCCAAAGAGAACCAGGCTTCTATCTGCCAGCTGACTCTGGAGACCCTGGAGAACCCCGAGTTTATGCGGCTCATGTACCCCGACGACGAGCCGCACATGCTGCAGCAGCGCATCTGCTACATCGTGGACCTGTACCTGAACACGCCGGACAAAGCGGTGAGCGGGCCCCACCGACGTGCTCGCCCGTCGCGGCTGTCCCCGTGAGCGTCCACTGTGTCCCGCGGCGTGTGGACGGGAGGTGCGCGGCGACGGAGCTCGGCCAGCTTAGGAAGGGGTGGGCGACAGCCAGTCACACGCGAGAGTCCTTCCCTCCCGCCCACCCCCGACGCTGGGCAACCGGAGTCCCAGCTGTGTGCAAGCACAGGTCCCTCCTGGCCTTCCAGAGCGGCCTGAGCTGGGCTTTGATGGGAGGATGAGCCAGTGTCGGAATTTAAAGAAAGAGAATTGAAGGGGTTTTAGTACTTTTTATTCTAGGTATCTACATACTACCTTTTTCTTTTTCCACTTAATAATAGGAATATTTCCTATAGAAAGGGTTTTTTGTTTTTTTTTTTAAAGATTTTATTTATTTATTTGTCAGAGAGAGAGAGGAGTGAAAGTGAGCACAAGCAGACAGAGTAGTACTCAGAGGCAGAGGGAGAAGCAGGCTCCCGGCTGAGCAAGGAGCCCGATGCGGGACTCGATCCCAGGACGCTGGGATCATGACCTGAGCCGAAGGCAGCCGCTTAACCAGCTGAGCCACCCAGGCGTCCCTTGAAAGGGTTTTTAATGGTGCACATGCTTACGTAAAAATTTCTCAACAGAAGCACTTTACGTATTTATAAGACATTTTATGTATTATGAGACAGAATCCAGTGATAGCTTAGAGCCAAGGATTATAAGCTCTGAGCAAGCCTAGGAGTTTGAAAAACTGGTTGGCAGGAGAGGGAGTAGCAGAAGCATGTTGGAGTGGGGCACCACTGTTTCATGACAACGTGTTGAATGTGACACGTTGAACTCCAGAATTGCAAATCAAGACTAACTTATGTATTTATTTATCTGACAGAGACACAGCGAGAGAGGGAACACAAGCAGGGGGAGTGGGAGAGGGAGAAGCAGGCTTCCCGCTGAGCAGAGAGCCCAATGTGGGGTTCGATCCCAGGACCCTGAGATCATGACCTGAGCCGAAGGCAGAGGTTTTAACCCACTGAGCCACCCCCTCCCAAGATAACTTTTAAATCAACAAGAGAGAAAAGGGGGAATAAAGATAAATTTGGCCAAGATAGCAGAATTATAGAAGGAAGTAAAAGAAAACAATGATTATATGAAAGCAACATAAGTGTAAAGACAAAGGAGCGAAATCAGAGTTATGTCCGTTCAAACGAAGGGTGAGCGGACTCAGGAAGGGCTCCTGACTGGATTAGTACAATCAGGAAGTGCGATTGGAACATATGAGAGAGAAACACAGTTTTCCCTGACGTCTGTGCAGTATTCACAGAAAATGCGCAGATGCACGTGCATGGGGACCACTTAATACCTTCTGGGGCGTTACAAGCCGTCTTTGACCATAACTCACCAAGAGTTGGAGTAAGTTCAGTTGTTGGCCACAAACGTGTCAGAAGTCACGGGCACCACAGACCAGCGCGGTGAGAAGCAGGGCTGTGCCAGCCGGCAGCATTGGAAGAACCCAGACCCGGCTGTCTGTGCGGGAGCAGCAGTTTCCAGCAGGGGTGAGGAGAGAGGTTGCGGTCAGGTGTGCACATTTGGAAGCAGGTTAGAGATGGGCGTTCTGTGGCGTGAAAAAGAGCCGTGGCTGGAAGGAGCAGTGGTGTTGAGGTCCCTTTGGATGCTCTGAATGAGTGAGAACATTGTCCCCGATCTGCAGTGACCATGGTCCTCCCACTGCCGCAGGCCTGGCAGGGGAGGTCAGGCTTCTAGAGCTTGGGCCACAGGCCTGGAGTTGTCTCAGGTACACTGTGAATCAAAGTCGTAACTTGGAGAAGGCACCAGGGCAGGTCTAGCAAAGGACAGCCTGTTTTTGTAAATAAAGCTTTATTGGAACACAGCTATGCTCATTCTAAATGTTTGGTTTCTGGCCCTCAGCTGAGAAGGTTTGCCAAGCTGGACAAGAGGGCGGGATGCAGTTAGAGCTGCTGTGGGCAGGCACCTAGGGGCGGGATGCAGTTAGAGAGGGCTGCTGTAGGCAGGCACCTAGACGTTTCCGGGTTCACGGCGGCAGTGGATGTGAATGATGAGATGGTCCTAGAGGCTGTGGAGCAGGGGATGGGTGCTGCCTTGAGGTTACTTGCTCATACAAGATCGGTCGGGTCACCTAGAGGAGGACTTGTGGACAAGCTGGCAGTTTGAGTGCTTTTAAGCAAGGTCCATGAGGAGTCTTGGCAGCCTGGACGAGAAACTAAGGGGATGGCAGGCGTACGTAGCATGTGGAGGGCAGAGACACCTCCCAGGGACTTCAGAGCTGGGATCTGCCGTGCTTGGTAATCACAGGTGGACTGCGTGGCCGTGTCCCCGCTCTGATAGACGTGAATGGGTTCTGTTTTGGCTGTGCTGCATTTGAGCCTGTGGTCATTCAAGTGAGGGGACCCAAAAGTCATTTGCTCTATAGTTGTCGGTCACAGGATGCTGTTACACTAAGGCGCACGGATCTTAAGGCCTTAGTTGAAGGTATCTGGGGAGGGGTGCCACTAAGGGCAAGTGAGAGCATTGACAAGCATCCCGGGGTCAGGAGTGGAGAGTTTCGTTTACTAGATATTAGCCGCTAGAGAGAGTTTCTTTGGGTACAGACTGCGTTCATAGACTTTGTTTTATTCTGGGTGTTGCCTCTACTTGTTTATCTCACCTTTTTTTTTTTAAGATTATTTTTATTTATTTAGAAACAGCACAAGTGGGGGAAGGGCAGAGAGAGAGGGAGAGAGACACTCCAGCAGACTCTGTGCTGAGCGCCGAGTCTCACGTGGGCTCAGTCTGACAGCTCTGAGATCGTGCTCCGAACGGAAATCATGAGTCACAGGTGCCCCTGCTCATTTCCTCTTTTGAGCATCAATTACATAACTCTGTACTGGGCCTGAGTCTTTAAAGCGCCGTTTACTGAGCAGGTGTCTTGCCCTTGTTCATTTATAAACTCCCCCGGGCCTGGCACCCCCCCAACACTGGCAACAGTAACTGGGGCGCCGGCCTGGCCTCCAGCCCTGGCTTAGAGTGGGCACGTGCTGATGCGCCGGTCAGGCCTCAGAGAGAGTACCAGCGTCTTTTTATGGTCTTCGGATTTTGAGGGTTTTTGTTTGTTCTGCTAAATACCTATTTTTATCGTAAACAACCTTAGGAAACAAACATTTTTAAATAAGAAATACTCTTTCTCTGCACCTTTCTCAGGGTTATGACACGCCGTTGCACTTTGCTTGTAAGTTTGGGAATGCAGATGTGGTCAACGTGCTTTCTTCACACCCTTTGATTGTAAAAAATCCAAGGAATAAGTTTGATAAAACTCCTGAAGACGTAAGTATCTATTAAAATGCTGTTCCTCTAGTGTTAGGCATGAAAATATGTGAACTCGTAGTCTTGTTCATAGCTACTGTACAGTCCCAGTACTGACTGTGTGAACGTGTTTGCCTCGTGGGCGCACCTTAGAGCCATGATTACTGAGTAAGATGCACCGTGAAGAAGAAGACGGTTCTGTAGAATCAGGAGGGAGTAAACTGCCCATGTTGGCTGATTTTATTTTCCTGAAACTGGTGGTCATTCGTTCTCAGCACCTCATGAGTTGCTTTTTTTTTTTTTTTTTTAAGATTATTTATTTATTTGACAGAAATCACAAGTAGGCGGAGAGGCAGGCAGAGAGAGAGAGGGAAGCAGGCTCCCCGCTGAGCAGAGAGCCCAATGTGGGACTCGATCCCAGGACCCTGAGATCATGACCTGAGCCGAAGGCAGAGGCTTAACCCACTGAGCCACCCGGGTGCCCCAGCTCATGGGTTTTTTATCAGGTTCTCTCTGTGCATACCTCGGTTGACCAGGGAGTCAGGGAATGGAGGAGGAGGAGGTGGTGATGGTGAAGGTGATGGAGGTGGTGGGAAGCTGGTGAGGATGGTGGTCGTGATGAGGTTGGTGGTGCTGAAAGCGGCTGACATGTGCTTAGCTCATTCCGTACCAGGTGCTGTCCTAAGCCCTCCCCGGTGTTCTCACCTGACCCACACAAGTCTTGTGAGGATTGATACTGGCAGTTGAGCAAAATGAGCTCTAGAGAGGGCAGAGAGAGGTCATCTGTGCCTGGGAGGTGGGGGTTGGGGAGGTGGACCTGACAAGAGCTAGGTGGGCGATCTGGTTCCGTGCGCTGGAGCTATTGGCTTGCTGACCTGGACCAGGCACCCCTTTGAGATGGGATCTGTAAGGGCTCCAGGCTGGTCGTGAACGCCGCCTTTGTAGCTGCTGTGGCTTCCTAAGTAGTGCTTATGTTCTGTAGAACCTTCAGAGTACACATAAGCAAAGAGAGAAAATTCACCGTTCAACAACTCAGAAATTACTGTTTCATGTGTCTGACTCAACTTTTTGTGTGCATGAGTGTGTGTGTTTTTTCAATATATTTGTCACTTGTTAAGGGCTATTCCTAAAGCATTTGCCATTTGTCACAATCGGTTACACATTTAAAAAAATAAGTTGCGCTGCTGACAGGACACAATAGAGTTGTTTTCTCTCACAGGCTGGCAGGAGATGGCAATTCTGTGGCCCCTTCCGTTTTTGAAGGGTACTGGTTTTTTATTCTAGCGAAAATGTTCTCGTTGCTACAGTTCTCTAAGGGGAAAGTTGACTCCTGTAGTAGCAAGAAGAAAACACTGTGTGGCACGCTAAGTAGGAATCCTGCTATAATCAAGCCAGACAACAGCCACGGACAGGCCCAGGCCGGGGAGCTCTTGCTGCTAAACATTAGTGGCCTGTCGGCCTGTCTCCGCCCTGACCAATGGTGCCTCTCCGGGCATAAAACTGGAGTGTGTAGTTGAGCACGAAGAAAGACAAAGTTCACCCATAGAGTTTGTTCTCGTCCTGACCACTGCAGCTTTCACAGGACATTCTGGAAGAAAGACCGTTTTGTTCAGCACATGTCTTCTGATTGTGGGCTTCACGAGGTTTTCAGCATTAGGACACAGTCCTTGCTTTGTTAGTTTTAAAAGTTGCTTTTATAAAATTATTTTGGGGGAAAATGTGAGAAATTAAGATACAGACTGTTCACATACTGTGTCTTTTTAAAACAGGTGATTTGTGAAAGAAGCAGAAATAAGTCTGTGGAGCTGAAGGAGCGCATTAGAGAGTACTTACAGGGTAAGGTGGGGCCTGGCGCGGGGGCGGTGAGGACCGCCAGTGGGAAGGCCCTGGACTGCGCGAGCCTGGCCTTACGCGGCAGGAGCAAGCTCCGCTCTCAGGGTGGCAGCCCTTCCCAGGGTGATCTCCTGCTCCTGGACCCCCAGCTCGCACGCCACTTGTTGTCATACAATCCCTCCTTGGAAGCCTTGACCGTCTCTGGGAGACGGCAGGTTGTCTGTCGTCAGACTGGTGCTCATGGCATCACCCCGTGATGTCTGCAGGGATCCCACGTGGTGGTCCCTCTGGTTCCCGCCCCCTGAACGCAGCCTGCACATCGCCAGGGCAGAGGGTGGAAGGAGCCCTTTGGTCTGGCGTTGGCTCGGCTCGTCAGCAGCGCCCTGTCAGCCCTTCTGGGTGCCGCCTTCTGCGCCATGGCCTGTCTCTCCTTTCGTGGTTCTTGGGCCCCCGCTTCTGCTAATCTTGTTGGCACACAGAGTATGTGGGACTAAAGAGGGGTGTCTGCCCTGCCTTCCTGTCCGTCCTCCAGGGGAGGAAGAACATGGGGCTAGTTCAGTGGGTCTGGCAGAAACCGGCCTCTTGCCCAGAAGCTCTGGCTCGGAGCTTCTGCACACTCTTCATCACTGATCATTTGCGAAGCCCCTGGTGTTCCTCGGTGACGGTGATGCAGCCGCTGATGCGGGGCCACGCCCAAGCAGACGCCTTACCTGGGCTGTCTCCTCCTCCCAGGCCACTACTACGTGCCGCTCCTGAGAGCCGAGGACACATCATCTCCTGTGATTGGGGAGTTGTGGTCTTCAGACCAGACGACCGAGACCTCTCATATCGGCCACGGGGGAGGCGGCCCCAGAGATCCTGTTCTGACCTTGCGAGCCTTTGCGGGGCCCTTGAGCCCGTCCAAGGTGAGCTACTGTAGAAGCTTCTGGGAGCCAGCTCCTGGCTCTCCCCACCAGGAGTGTTGGGTATTCCGGACCGGGGCTCGTGGAACCCCAGTGTCTGGTGACGGGGCTTGAAGGACATCTGCGGGAGGAACAGGAGTGCCTTGAGCTGTCCCTCACCGGTGAGCCGGCATGAACGTGGTGGTGAGCCCACGCTTCAGAGAAGCCTAGTTTACCTGGGCAGCCGCCATCATCGCCTGGCCCTTCTGTCCGTGTCACGGCCCTTCCCGTGCCACGTGCCAGTTGGGCTGGGCTGTCCACTCCCGGATTTGGGGGCGTGTATGGCCGCAGTGTGCCGACTGTGAAGTTCACCTTCAGGGCTGAGGTATTTCCCAGGCTGTGTGTCCTCTTTCTCGTTAGAGATTTTAAAGGGGCGCCTGGGCGGTGTGGTTGGTGGAACATGTGACTCGATCTCAGGGTTGTGAGCTTGAGCCCCACGGTGGGTGTGGAGATAACTCAAAAATAAAATCTTAAAAACAAACACATAAGAGGAGACCTACTGTATTAATATTTAAGAATAATTATCTTATTTTTAAAAATGTATTTATTTGAGAGCAAGAGAGCAGGGGTAGAGGGAGAATCCCAAGCAGACTCCCCACTGACGCGAGGCCTGACACAGGCCTGGGTCCCAAACCTTGAGACCATGACCTGAGCTGAAACCAAGAGTGAGATGCTTCACCAGCTGTGCCAGCCACGCGGCAGTGTTGATAGTTGTAAATAACTAGTTACTTGCAGTTACGGAAGTGTCTCCAGGAACAGGTGTTATCAGGTAGGTTAGATCTGGTTGCATAAAACAAAACTCTGAGTGACTTAAAAACATAAACACTCATTTTCCTCTTGTGTGATGGGAAAGTGACTTGAGGCTCTCCGTGTGGCAGCTCTGACCCTCACAGCCCAGCTGGGCCCCTAAGAGGGAGGCTGTGGAGCCTTGCCAGAGCCCCTCGGTGCTGCTGTCCTAACGTGGCCCTGCGGTCTGTCCAGCTGCCACACAGGAGGGCACGTTGCCCAGGGTGTGAGGCCAAGGAAGGGTGCCGGGAGGCACTCCGTGGGCTCTGGTGCTGGTGCTGCCCGCGACTTGGGGGCATAGCACAGCTCAGGACGTTTTCTCCTCAGGCGGAAGATTTTCGCAAGCTCTGGAAAACGCCACCTCGAGAGAAAGCAGGCTTCTTTCACAATGTCAGGAAGACGGATCCAGAAAGAGGCATGGAGAGGGTGGGAAGGTACTGGCTTTAGCACGGCGGGACCGGAGCTGAGTGGCAGTGTCGTTTTGTATGTTGCATGCTTCTGTGTTGGCTGAGGACAGAGAGCTGTTCTAGCTGCAAAACAGTCATACCTGGGAAGTGCTCATGGGGTTGGGGGAGGGGTGTAAAGCCTTTTCCCTGCGGTCTGACTCCTGCAGACGTCGCACACTAGTGGCAGAGGTTCTGGCGGTCCCTCTCCAGGCAGAGACTCATGGCAGCGTTTTGTATGATGGCCGTACGGGGGGGTGTCGCTTGGCAAAAGAGCAGGAAATAAAACACAGGAGGCGGTGTGGCCAGAAGCTGCTAGTAAAAAGTCCATGAAAAGTGTTTTCTCCATAGTCAGAAATCTAGATAACAGTGTTAAAGCTACACTGAATTGTTTTAAAACTTGTGTCTCAAAATATAGACTTAATTTTAGATTCCCAGCTTGAGCTTTTGTGCCTAAACAAAACCAGAATTCTCTCCAACTTCATACAGTTGTTTTAAGGAAACAGGATGGCTATTCTGGTGATAGGGATTCACGTCTGACCTGTTGCCTCTGTAGCGTGTGGTGCGCGTGGGGTGGCCGCGGCCCCTTCTCTCGCCATGGCTTCAGTGCGCACAGTGTGGCGGCCCGTGTCCGAAACCTGCTTATTAGTCTGGCCGTGCTTGAGAAAACGCCGAGTACTGTTTTACGCCACATTTACGATACAGTCAGAGTCACAGCCGACACTCCAGGCACTGCTTGGCCCTTCTGACACAGTGTGGCTGTTTTCTGTGTGGTCCGTTCCGTGTTTTCCGACTGATGCATTGTCTTACTCTTGCAGGGAGTTGGCTCGTGAGCTGGGGTACCCCTGGGTCGAATACTGGGACTTTCTGGGCTGTTTTGTTGATCTGTCTTCCCAGGAGGGTCTGCAAAAGCTAGAAGAATATCTCCGTCACCAGGAGGCAGGCAAAAAGGCCCCACAAGACTCGGGAGCAGAGGAGGCCTGTCGTCAGGAGAACCCCTCTACCTTTGGTAAGGACGCACAGCGGTCTGTGGGTTCTCAGGACCAGGCCCTGCCCTGTGGGCGCACCCCAGCAAGCACGTCCGTGTGGAGAGCCGGCGCCTGCTACTTCTGTCAGCCGCTCGTGTTCTCGGCTCCTGGTGTCCTAGCGAGTCAGGCGGGAGGGACCAGCCCCTGTCCCGCCCCACGCAGGCCTGTCCCGCCTCACGCAGGCCTGCCCTTGACCTTGGTCTCATTTTCCTGCCTTTGCAGGTGGGGGCTGGACGCTGCCATGTCCCTGTGCGGGGTCTTGCTTGGCTTTTCCCAACGGGCAGCGCAGGCGCTCTCTGGGAGTCTGAGCAGGTGGATCTGAAGGGGAGGCCGTTGGCTGCTGGTCTTGGGGATTTGCGGCTGCACCGCATGATCCCTCGCGGACTGTGTCACCCACCCCTCAGAGGAGCTGCTCTTTCCCTTGTAGGCCGTGCTGGGAAGTGCAGCAATTCCATCTCTGTGAGGGCGTTTCTGGATGATGACGACGACCTGAGCTTGGAGGAGATTAAAAATCGACAGAACACGGCTCGAAACAACACCCAGCCCACAGTTAGCACTTTTGGGGACTCGAAGTGTGACATCCTTCCCTTGGAGCAGGAGACCAACCTTATAGAAGCGTCCACCCTGACCAGTCCCCACGGCAGCAAGAATGGGTTCTGTGGCCCCCTGAGCGGCAGCAGGACCCCGGGCAGGAAGAGGCCGGAGGCCCCAGGCGCTGGAGAAGCGCTCATCTCGCCGGTCTCCGGCTTATCGGTTGAGTTCGATAAACTGCAATTGCAAGACCTAGGAAGTAATTTTCCCAAGACACCAAATAAAAACGGAAAAACTAGGGACAGGAAGAGCTTCACATCAAGAACGGATGCCACGAATGACTTGTTAGAGCCGCCTGCTGCTGACGCGCTTACGGAGAACCAAACCAGGACAGAGAGCGAAATGTCCGCCAAAATGGCTAAAATACGTCTGGGTCCTGATACTCCTGTGCCCGAGGTTCAGCAGAACTGTGGTTCCATGTCCTCAGAGCCCTCAGGGGTCCCCACGACGAAGGAGCCTGTGGAGAGGCTCTTCCTTTTTGGGTACGAGTGGGGGGTGTGCACGGGCGTGAGGCTGTGGGAGTGAATGTGGGAGCGCGCCTGCAGCTGTGGCAGGCCGTGGGGTGCCACGTGAGCTCACGTGGCACTGTTCTAGTTTTCTTAAACCTTTTCTCTGCCCACGACCTGGTCGGACGTGCTTTTCTGGCTCCCAGCTCTTGCCCGAGTGTGTAGCTCCTGGTGCAGTGTTGCCGTCCAGGTCGGTGGGGCGCACGTTCTCCTTTCCAGCCCGGCCTCACGCCTCGCTCTGCTCCCAGGGAACTGGTTCTCCCCAGAACAACTGGAACTGTACCGAGAACTCGGTGGTTCTTGGTGGAAGAAAGCCCATCCTGGGGTAATCTCAGCCTCCCAGGGGACAGGCCTTCTGGGTCGGGCTTCTGG
The DNA here is from genome assembly GCF_011764305.1 of Mustela putorius furo. NCBI lineage: Eukaryota > Metazoa > Chordata > Mammalia > Carnivora > Mustelidae > Mustela > Mustela putorius. Next base: position 1,878,841 of record NW_025421741.1, on the reverse strand, counting down.
TCGGTGACCCTGGAGGTGGAGATACTCAGTATTGGGGCCATCACGCCCCCGGTGGGACAGTGCCTTCTGTCTGCCAGTGTGGCCTCTGTCGCTGCACAGCCCACATCGTGGCCCTGACAGCTGGGTCTGCTGGTGGCAGGAACGGACCCGCAGCTCCTGGCCTCTGCTCGCCCTCTGCTCCTGTCCTAGGCTCTTGAGTAGTGGCGTTGGAAGTCTTTTTAATCACGAGTGTTTCTGCTTTTTCTTTCCTTTTTTTCTGTCATGTAGAGAGGAGCCGTCAAAACTGGATCGAGATGTTTTGGCCGCTCTGGAGTGTACAGAAGTGGACCCTCAGCGGTACCCGGCCGTGCACAGATGGAGGAGTGCCGTCCTGCGTTACTCCCCCGCTGACAGACAGAGGTCCGTGGTCTGCAGGGTGACCTGTGTTACACCGGGCTCGCTGGTAGCTGGCTTCCGGGCCGCCCGCTGGTGACTCAGTGTGTTCACGTAGCGCTTCGTTCGGAGCGCTGCTTGGCCAGGCTGACACATGGCACCGGACGAGGCCGCGGCTGGCGGACCCCGCGCAGACGGGTGTGCGGTTAGGTGGGAAGCGGAGGGTGCTGCTGACCCAGTGGGGGAGCAGGTTAGAAGCAGCCGGGAGCCGTGTTCGGGGCCACACGGGACTCGTGTGGAAAGTCATAGGTTCTGTGAATCTTCGGGGCTCATGGTCCTGAGGTTTGCAGCACCCGTTCTGGAAGCGGGTGGTCCCCCAGGGCTTGGGACAGAGCCCATACCACCCGTCGGTGCTGACAGCGCTTTCTTGGTTTCCTCAGTTGGCCAAGCCCTGCGCTGAAAGGGAAGCTGGAGTCTCAGCAGCTGGATGTCGGTGGTCCCCACAGCTGCAGCCCCGGGAGAAGCCCTGGGAAGCCCGGGCCCGCATCCCACTCCCCAGGCCTGGGCAGCCCTGGGCGCTACAGCCCCGCGCATGGGAGCCACCTCCGCAGAATGGCGCACCTGGCACAGCTCACGGCCTTGTAAGGCTGCTCCAAGCTGCTGGGTGGCTCGTTCTCTTCTTTGTTTTTAAAGGAAAAAGGGTAAAGTGTTTATTGCTAAAACTTACCAAAAAGAATATATTCTGATTAATTTATTAGTCCTCATTTTGAGAGTAAAAGGTTTTTAGAAAATGCAAATGTTTTGTATAAAATTTAGTTTTCTGGGGTTTGGGGAGAAGTTGATAGAAGCAAATCCAGTTACAAACTTTCTGAGAATCGTGAGCGTGTAACAGTGTGGACTTGAGCTCACGGTGGTCAAGCGGAAGACGCCGTTCCCATCGTGAGTGTGCCAGAAGCCCGGGTGAGTGCCAGAGCCGGGGCTGCCAGTCCCCCGTTCTTACAGCAAAGATGAATTTCGTGCCATCTTCCTTTTCTGGGAAGGGTCTCTGACTTTTTCGTTCCTGATAGAAATCTTTTGTTCTGCCGCTTGGTCCCAGTGGCTTAGACCAATTGATAAGGTGCGTGTCTGGGGGCAAACAAACGTGGAGATGACTTAGACTTGCAAGTTTGACTCATCGCAAACATTTAAATTAGTGACCAGAAGATAAAACCAGCTTTTCTCTGGGAATAAATTCTCTGGTCCGTGGGAGTCCTGGGAGTGGTCCCCGCACTTGACGAAGCAGCAGCTCTAAGGAACCTGCGCTGCCGGTCACTGGTTTCATTGCAGGGTTGTGCCAATAAAGTGATCTTTAAGTTCCCCGGGTTTGAAATTTATTGCATATTTCCAGAATCACTTCCACTGGATTTCCTTTATGAAAGAGTGTTGCATTGTAGTATAGAAAGTAGAGATTTGAGTCCCGGTCAGTAATCTTGCTCCATTTATTTTAACTTCCCCGTGGCCATGACCTTCTGGGGGTCTGCCTGGAGCATGGGGGTCATCTTAGAACCACTGCCGTGATTGATACCCAAATCTCCACACCTGAGTTACTTCTCTCCGGTGTACACGACTCTCGCGCACTGGGGGTGCTCTGTGAATATTTCCAGTGTTTGATCCAAAATGGAAGACTCTACCAATTTTTGCTAAATCCAGTGCCTTTTGTAAATCACTTTTTATTCTCCTGAAACTTGCTTTATGCGAATATACAGGGATACTAAGTAGGCGTGAGATTTTGTTGTTGCTGTTTATAAGAATTCTGAATTGGAACTTGTGTTTAAAAAAAAAGAAAAAGCTTATTTCTTTCATCTGCTAACAAGAGACAGGTCAGGAATATTGGAATCAAGATTTGGATTTTAAAACTTAAAAGCTGGTTACACAGGGTGTTTTCACTTGTGTAACAATCTGGATGTAACACAGAAAAATACATTCTATTCTGAAAGTCAGTGGCATTTACAAACGGCATATTTGTTCTCAAAAGAAATTAGAATACAGATAGTACATCACAGCAATGATCTGTTTTCTGTAAAATCCTGTTACGCATATGTTGTAAATATTAGGATGGAAATTAAAAGTGTTTCTGTCCAAATTTTGCAGACTGTGGTTCTTATTATCTGAAGGTTTAGGTTATCTTTGCCTGTTTGTCCATTTGTTTATATAAGGTGGTCCTGGCCCCAGTTAATGCACTTTTTTTTTTTTTTTTTAAAGATTTTATTTATTTATTTGACAGAGATCACAAGTAGGCAGAGAGGCAGGCAGAGAGAGAGGAGGAAGCAGGCTCCCCGCTGAGCAGAGAGCCCGATGCGGGGCTCGATCCCAGGATCCCAAGATCATGGCCTGAGCCAAAGGCAGAGGCTTTAACCCACTGAGCCACCCAGGCGCCCCCCCCCAGTTAATGCATTTTTAAACTACTTAATGAAATAAATTATTATTAAAACCATGTGGTAATAATTCTAAGCTTTCAGAAAAACTGTTCTTGTGGGCAGCTAGGCAAAGTCCTGTTTTTAGTAAAATCTTAGGTAGTGTTGTAATGGAACAATCCGTTAATCCGATAGTGGTGAATGCTGTTCTGCGGCCCCTTTTATACGTAACACGGTCTTAAAAGACTTGAACTTTGATTAAGCTAGCACAAATTTCATAATTGCCGTCGGAAATGAAAACCCTTTCCTGTGATGTTAACAACTGGCGTGTAACTTTAGTTCCAAAGAGGTGCCGGGGACCCCTCTGCCACAGTGGGGTGGTGCTGCGGTTCCAGGCACAAGGGACGCAGGAAAGTCCCCTGGTCACTGACTGGGGATCACCACCCCCAGGGTGTTACAGAACGAGTTCCCACCTTATGGGGCACGTGTCCGTTTGCAGCCGTTTTGGAAGTCTCCCGGGTTGGAGCTGAACCTGGTCCCTGTGTTCAGAGGGCAGAAAGGGACTAAGGAAAGGGTCAGGCCACTCCAGCTTGGTAGGTGGCAGTCTCGTAAGCAGAAGACTACACGTGAGGCTCGTCTTGGGTGGCCAGACGACTAGATGCCTGCGTCCACCCTCCTCCTAATCCGGAGAGTTTACATGGAAGCCCTTCTTGGCTGAGCCCCACCTCCCCGTCTCAAGGCCACGTCCTGGCAGCAGCCTCTGGGATGGGACAGGGGAGGGGGGGCGCGTCCAGGGATGGGAGGCCAAGACAAGCTCACCAGTCGGTCGGCAGTCACGTCTTTCTGAAGACCTTCCTCCCGAACCGCAGGGACCACAGACAAATACTCTTGACTAATTTGGGATGTTTCCAGTAACTTTCACAGCTTTCAGAGGGAGCGGTGGTCTGGGATTACCGCCTTGACAGGCCGTGACTTCGGATGTCATCGCTCACTGCGCCATGGCCGAGTTGGGTCTCCTTGCTGGGTCTTCAAGGCATGCACTTCTCTTGTCCGACACTGACGTTTTGCATTTGTGCACAAAACCTGTAAGGATTTTCTGTTTTGCAGACAGCACTGAGTTCCTTTCCTGTCTCAGAATAAGGTATTTTGGAATAAATAGCACAACCAAATAGGAACTGGCTGCTCTCTGTTCCCACTGTCGTCCGTTCCGGTTCCCTCATGTTACACAGGTTCCGGACTTGCAGGCTTCATTTTGGCCAAACTTAGGATACTGTTTGCTGACACAAGTCTTCAGTCATCTGCCCCACCTCAGACGAGCTTCCGTCTTGGAATCAGGCCCCTGTGACCCAGGTCAGCACCCACTCTTGCTCCTTGGCTGCATCCCCCTGTGTGGACTCGCTTTCAGTTTCCAAAATGCTGCCCTTCTTGTCAGGATGAAGTGAAATGCTGCCGTAAAGGCAGATCTGAAGTGGCTCAGTCGTTAAGCCTCTGCCTTCCACTGAGTCATGATCCCAGGGTCCTGGGATCGAGTCCTGCCTCGGGCTCCCTGCTCAGCAGCGAGTCTGCTTCTCCCTCTGCCCCTCACCCCTTTCGTGTTTTCTCTCAAACGAAAAGAAAAGGGCAGATCTGAAGGTGGTAGAGTGAGACAACTGTGCAAAGCCCTTGAGGGAAGGGAGTTGGGGACCTGCCACCTCCACCTTCAGGCATTTGGGTCCAAGGGTCCAGGTCTCAGGCTCGGTGGGACATGCGGCCCTTGCTTTCCTGGGCCGCCTCCACTCCTGAGGTCAGAGGTGTAGTGCCTGTTACTTCTCTGCTTTGAGAAGCTGGCACAGCGCCCGGCCTGTCAAAACGGTTTCTAGAAAGTGCATAGCGGGAGCCTGTGGAAAACCATTTCTCTGGCTCACTGTCCTGGGTCCGGGCCTCAGCCGCTGGTGGGCAGACGTCCCGCGAAGCCGTCAACCCTGAGATCACAAAATACCGGGGCAAAGAGCCTTCTGCTGCGGCAGCCGCAACCATCCCAGCAGCTCTGGGGCTGCTGTCTGGTGCGCAGCATGGCTCCCTGTTTTCTTGAAAATATTTACAATCACGACTTTGAAAAATCAGTAAAATAAAACTTTTATTTGCAGTTATCTCCAAAGTTACAGAAGAATGGATCAAATGTCCCAATTAGTTTCACTGACTGCATAAAATGTTCACAACCACTTCATAGAAACTGTAGTTTCTCCTAAGTTAACAGAGTATTTGGGATGGACGCATCACATCTAAATGGTTGAATCCCTAAGCATGAAGGAGGAACGGCCAGAGGCGGAAGTTGGAGCTGGCGAGTGTTTTACTGGAACAGGACACCCTGCCGTCTGTCCGTCTGTCCGAGGCCGCCCAGCCACCTCCCTCACCGTGGGGCGCTGGGAGAGGCCCGCCCGTGCCAGAGGCGCAGGAGTGCGGACTGAGAAACGGGTTATCAGAGCAAGAACCCAGATGAGGAGAATCTTTAGTTGACAAATATTTAAAGTGATGAAAGGGTCTCAAGAAAGGAGAAGAAGGTAGACAAGTTCTGAATGGAAGCGCTGGCAGCCCCTCCTCCTGGCAGCCTCGAGGGGCTCGCGTGGGGCTCGCGTGGGTCACGAGCGCAGACGCCCGTGCGGACCAGCGGTGGTTCCCACAGACAGCAGGAGTGAAGCCTCGTCCTGGCAGACAAGGCAGGAAACCCCGAGAGAAATCAGGCCGATCAGCTCATAACCATTCCCTTTCCATCCTGGGCTGGAAGGACAGACTAAAACACCACATTTTTAGGTACTTTTTCACCGTCTTCCTGAAGTGCAGGGAGACCGCCGAGCAGCCTGTGCGGGGAAGACGGGGAAGGAGCCGTGTCCTCGGCAGCACCCACGGGAGCCACGGGGGGGACTGAGGAGAGCAGGGCCTCCAGGCAGCCCTCAGGAGCGGGAGATCTTGTCCGGAGGCATGAACCCCGTGTCCCCAAGGGTCCTGAGCGCCACTCGGCCATCTGGCCGGACCACCAGGTGGGTGATGCTGCCGTTGTTGAGTGACAGGCGGAGCCAGCCTTCTGGAGGGAACTGCAGCGCCCTGGGAAGACAAAGAACATGCTAGAACATGCTTCGCCACCAAAATGGGCTGGGGTTGGGACAACGCTAGCGGCCCCCAACCCTGTTAAGACCTTGGAGCAGACTGTCTTGGGGCTGGGACCCATGGAGGTAAGCTTTTCAAGCAAGGGGTTTCTTGGAAAGGAGCTGCTGGGCTGACACCATCGCATCCAAATGAGGGGCGCGGTGACGGCCCAGCCCCTCTTTGGGTCAGGGGATCCACCCAGCTCAAGTGTGTGAGTCAGAAATCCCCAGCTTCTTACACGGGCATGGGGTTGAACTTCCAGTGTCACCAAAAGGGGGCCAGGGCAGCCGGGCCGTGCGACAGAGCAGACCCGCTCCCGACCCACTCTCCCCTAGGAACGGGGCCCCAGAGCCTTTCCTTGCTCTCCGACGCACATTCTAGGTGCAGTATTTGCCAAAAAGCCCAGTACCATTACAGCTTCCCCGAGTCATCAGACGTCTTTGTGCCCTAAATGTCCACACGGACGAGGGGCATCCCCACGGCTCACACTGCAGCCTCGGGAACTACCTCCGTGCGCGCTTTTTCTCTCCCTCACCATTTCCAGAACGTCCTCACGTATAGTGACAGGGATGCTCTGGCTCCTTCTAGCCCTTTACGGCACACAGGTCACCTCTACTCCAAGTCCCCAAACACTTCCGGTGTTCTTGGCATTGGGGTCCCTTCTAGTGGCTGCTTAGGTCAGCCTGTCCCAGGGTGTGTTCTAACATGGTGTTTCCACACGCAAAATGCCCAGAGCAGCCAACCGGGACAGTGTGCGCAGGAGCTCTGAGGTCAGCTTCCCGGGAGTGCTTATTTGGAGGGTGTGGCGCCCGGTCCCAGGCCCACGCCTCTTTCCCAGCAGCCACTCCACCTGGCCTGGAGCCCTGTGAGCACCTGAGAAGCCTGGCTCCTGGCATCCTGGGCTTCTCACCAGAGGCTGTGCACATGACCCTGGAGGGGAAGTGTGTGCCCCCCCTGCCCCCAGCCCTGACGACAGGCCCAAGGGTCAAGCACAGTGAGCAGGGACCCTGAGTCTGGACTTGGACAGTGCCACAGGCCAGCCAGCAGGCTGTGTCCTGTCCTGCCACGGACAGACATGTCACACAAGAAGGGGACATCCCTCAGCTGTTGAAATGCCCGACACATGCTTCCTAATGGACCCAGAGGGTGGCTGGGGTCTCAGTCCTTTCAAATTCTGTACTGAGCTTCGGTCAGATATGTAGCACCCAGCGGGCCTGGCTGCCCCAGCCTGCAGGCCCACGTCTGCGACTCGGGGCAGGGGTCACTCATGGGGGCTCTGGAAGCTGCATTAGTGCCAGGAAGCGAGGCAGGTCCAGAGGACACAGCAGCCTCCTTCCGGAGCCCAGGAGCCAGAGCAGCGAAGTGACCAGCATGGTGATGGGTCACAGCCCACAGCGCCGAACACAGATCGGCCAGTCCGTGCTCCTGTAGGCGAATGGGCGGAGAGTAAGAGTGAGCGCACAGAAGACTCTCAATTAATGACCGAGGACAGGATGAGGCAAACGCAAAGCCATCACTAGCCAAGCACCCTCCGTCACGGCAGGACCCACCGATGGGCTAGATCCAGCTGCTACGAGCTGGAGGGAGAGAGGATCTGGACCGTCTCCCCAGACGCTGGCCAATCCCCGAGGGGGACACACCACAGTGCGGTGGCCGAGGTCCAGAGCCCAGGGCCTTGACCAAGGGACCACGCGAGCGTCACCCGGACTGTGCCACTGGCTTCGGGCACCCCAGCCCGCGCTGGCACCGGCGGGCTGCGTGGGTGCTCTTCCACCAAACAGGCATCGTGGTGAAAAACTCCGAACGGACGTTTCACCAGAAGGCTGGCGGGGGCCTCCTGGGCAGATGAGCGGGCGCACAGGCCGGCGGGAGGGAAGGTGGGGCCCGGAGCCCTCGGTCGCCCTCACCGGCACACGATGTAGCGGATGACGTTGGCGTGGCAGATGAAGATCTCGTAGCTGTCTTCCTGCTGCTTAGCGTCCGCCCGGTGGATGTAGTTCCGGAAGGCGGCCTCGATGCGGGCTCCGTCTTCGTAATACTGCTGGGGGCAGCGGAAGGAACCTTAAGTACGGAGGCGGCGCGCAGGCCACGGCTGGAAGGGGATGGGGAAGCGGGCCGAGGGGCGCGGTGGGGGATGCGCCCCGGGGAAGGGGGGTTTTTACCACAGCCTCCGGCTTCCAGTGGGACACGGGAGGGTCGGGCTCGATGGGGGCACCCTCTCTCAGCAGGTCTGTGCTGACCTTGCAGACACCTGTGGGAGAAGCAGGGACTCACGCTGCCCCTTCAGGAGAAGCTGCCCAGGGCCCTCTGCCGTTCTCAGTCCTGCTGCCCAGGGACCCGGGGGTGCCCGGCACTCACCTGGCAGGTGTTTGCTGATGATGTCAGTGGTTTCTATCGCACGGGTCATGGACGAATGGACAATTTTATTAAACTTCAACCCCAGGCTTGCAAGTCGGAGCCCAGTTAGTTCGGCCTGTTCACGACCTTGAAGGGGAAAAACATCAAAGAATTACATGTTGCTGGAGTCCCTCTTTTGTTTACTTCACAAATACTCCAGTCCTTATCAAGTACCATTAGGATTAGGGTACAAGGGGCGCCTGGGTGGCTCAGTGGGTTAAGCCGCTGCCTTCGGTTCAGGTCATGATCCCAGGGTCCTGGGATCGAGCCCCACATCGGGCTCTCTGCTCAGCAGGGAGTCTGCTTCCTCCTCTCTCTCTGCCTGCCTCTCTGCCTGCTTGTGATCTCTGTCAAATCAATCAAGCAATAAAATGTTTAAAAAAAAAAAAAAGGATTGGGGTACAGGGGGGCAGACCCTCCTGGAGCTTGGGCCTTCCTGCAGGGGGAGGCATTCAACAGGTGAAATCAATGACGCAGTTACGTTCAGCCCCATAGAGAAGAAATGTTAAAACAATGACCAAGGCTGAAGACGACTGAAGTCTGGGGAGGGTCCTGTTACTATTTCTGGGTCCCTCGTGCCCCTTTTATGCAATTTTGTCCTAAGACTGGGTTGCAACGCACCACTGACCCACCAGCTGTGCCATTATCAGAGATGCCAACGGCCTCCGTGTCACTAAGTATGGACTCCTGCAAACACCAATCCTTTTTCTCAACCACAGATCGTAGAATCTAGTTGACAACGCGCTCGGCCAATCAGTGCCGGCTGCATGCGGGAGCGCCGTGGATGCGGCTGCGTTGCTCACATGTGCACCGGCACCAGGGCAGCTGGGGGCGCCCGGCAAGCTGCGCAACAGGCTGCCAAATGCTTCAGACCGTCTGGATTTCTTCAGTACGGACACAGATGGGTCAGATCGTGTCCGACACAGAAATCTTTACAAATTTAAACTCTATCTCAGCCCACCCTGCGCTCCCTCTCCGGGGAAGATACGCCTGCACGTGGGCACAGAGACTGCGGCCGACGGGCACGCCCAGCAGCGCCACGCGGTCGGCAAGACTTGGCGATGAGCAGTACTTCCCCCGGGAGACGCCGGAGCCGCTGCTGCTGGGTCTCTTTGCCATTAGGAAGCCGACTTTAAGGAGATCTGCAAGTGCTGACCAGAAGGATCTTTGGCAACAAGTTAGGTCAAGCAAAACGGGGTGCACATGGCGTGCCACCAGCAGGGCGTGAGCAAGGAATGCCTCTGCCGGGCTTCGGATCTGATTGTGAGAGCCACCTTCTATTTTTGAAAATTGAGGATGTTTCCAGTGCCTGTCTCATGTCAGTTAGGCTGATGACCTATTGTTAATGACAATTCTTGAATCTCGGCCAAGCCCCTGACCCAGGTCCAAAGGGGCCCAGCACCACCAGGACGGGTGTCAGTTGGGGCTTGAGCCCCAGCACGTACCCAGGGGCGTCAGAGTGCGGTCCTTTTCCAGGGAGGCATCCACGTGGTACTGGGAGTGCCTGATTAGGAAGATGTGTCGTGTGGCCTTGGCTTTGCAGTGGTCCAGCCTGGACGCCAGTTCTTCTTCTCCAGAGTCCAGGTTCCTCTTCCGCAGGTTGACCAGGGACAGTGGTTCTCGCCTAATGTTGAAATAGGAGAGGCATGTCCTTGTGATCCCTGCTCACAAGTCAGCCTTGAGTATTTCTGACAAGACAGTATTTCCATCTTGGGAAAGCGCAGGGACAACACCTGCCCTTTGCACTCTGCCCCCTGCCGCTGGCCCCGGAGAGTCCATCCTCTCAGACCACATCTCGTTTACCACCCAGCTGAGTGCCAGGCCTGTTCTGGGTGAGCAGACGCTGAATGAGACAGAGAAGCGAAGCCCTCGTGCAGCTTCTGTTCTAGTGAGGAGACTGAATAAAACAGCTAGGAGGTAAGTGATGTGCAGAAAACGAAACCCGGTGACAGGAAGGGGTGGCTGACGGAGGACCCACAAGGCCAGTACGGCCTCGCTGATGCAGAGTCTGCAACTGTGCTGTCCAATGTCAGCCACTGGCCATGTGGCTACTTAAATTCAAAATAATGAAAATTAAAAATCTGACTCCATTTCCCTGGTCACACGAAGCACATGTGAAATGGTTCAGTAGCACATGGGATAGTGGTGACCACTGGACAGCAGGAAGAGAACATTCCAGTTATCATGAAAAGTCTAGTGGGCGGCACTCCTGGAAGGGTGAAGAGCTGAGGGGACGGACGGTGGGGGATGAGGGTGAGGGGCACCAGCAGCCACGACGCTGAGAAACGGCCAAATCTTACGAAGACAGGCATGTCTGGTAGCTCCCAGAACTGAAATTAATAAAGGCTAACGGTCTGTGGGATGGGCGGAGCTAGGAAAAGCGTGTCCTCGAGGGAACGGTGGCAACTCAGGGTCCTGCTGGCAAGCCTGCGGTGTCCTAACAGACCGAGATGCCACACTGGAGCCCAGGGCACTACGGGTACAGACACAGGGAGCCCAGACTGGCTGAGGTTCTCCACGAAAAGGCTCTGGAACTTTCCAGCACGGACGGCCTCCCCCTTTGTAAACCTAGCCTTGGCGAGCAAATACAGTGTGTTGACTTCAACCAATAACGCTGGAGTCCAGTGCTACTTCAATTATGTCCTTTAATCTCAGAATGAATGTTTCCTTTAAAGAAAAACAAAAAACAGAGTGCCTGGGTGGCTCATTCGGTTGGGAAGCTGCCTTCGGCTCAGGTCATGATCCAAGAGTACCAGGATCGAGTCCCGAAGCGGGTTCCTAGCTCCACAGGGAGTCTGCCTCTCCTCTCTCAAATAAATAAATAAAATCTTAAAACCAAAAACACCAAAAACCGAGGAAATTTAGAAGACTGTACTGATGTTTGAAAAAGAGAGTATGACCCTGGTCAAATCTTGAGAAAAACAGACAAATCCTAACTGAGGGGCATACTATAAAATTCCCGAGTGCCACTCCTCAACCTGTCAAGGTCATCAAAACAAGGAAGTCTGAGAAACTGTCACACCCAAGAGAAGCCTGAGGACACATGACTAACTGTCCCGCGGGAGCCTGGAGAGACAACAAATAGCTGAAAATGGAAGAAATCTCAAAAAAAGTGTGACTATCAGTCAATAATGACATACAGAGATCAGTTCGCCGAACTGTGAAGAATACACTGTACCGGCATCACGAGGCGTTAGTAGAGTAAATCGGGGCAAGGGGTAAGAACTCTCACCTTTCCAGTTTTCCTGTAAATCTAAAACTATCATAAGATTTTTTTAGAAGATTTTATTTATTTATCTGACAGAGAGAGATCACAAGCAGCAGAGAGGCAGGCAGAGAGAGAGGAGGAAGCAGGCTCCCACTGAGCAGAGAGCCCGATGCCTGAGCTGAAGGCAGAGGCTTTAATCCACTGAGCCACTGAGGCGCCCCAGGATGTTTTTTTTTTTTTTAAGATTTTAAACAAAGAATACCAGGGGTCTCTGGGTGGCTCAGATGGTCACACGTGTGCCTTCTGTTCAGGTCCCGATCCCAGGGTCCTGGGATTGAGCCCCACATGGGGCTCCCTGCTCCGCGGGGAATCTGGTTCTCCCTCTCCCTCTGCTGCTTCCCCTGCTTGTGCTCTCTTGCTCTGACAAATCACTAATCAAAATCTTAACAACAAAAACAAAGAATACCTATAAGCTCCCGATACAACTGGGCTGCCCGGATACTAGTGCCGCGCCCTAGTAGGGAGGAGGAGCTGGGACCCGGCCAACCAGCGCGCACGGGCCACTGCCAGACTCCAGAGCAGAAACACACCAGCGACCTCTGGACTTCAAAATTTCTAAGAGGCATATTTAAAAACTAGAAAGGCACAGGTGAAATTTCAAAAACTCACTTTATTTAACCCAACGCATCAACAATACTATCACTGCAACACATAAACCATATTAAAAAATCCGCAGTTTTCTTAAATTTAATCCCATTGGCATCAAACAACACCGAAGCAGTTTCCCGGGTGCCCCTTCCCAAGCGCTCCACGAGCACAGGCGGCCACGCACGGAGCGAGACCCGGAGGTTCGGCTCCTATCGCGCTGCCTAGCCGTGTCCCCGCACACCTTCCTGCAAAGCGCTCCCTGTAAGGGCCGGGCCCTCACCTCCGGCCGCACACGCCCGCACACGCCCGCACACCCCCGCACACGCCGTCTCTCCGGCCCGCCGGCCGGGATCCGGGCGCCTTGCTCCGACCCCAGCGCTCCCGAAAGCCAGACCAGGCTGACCGCCTACACGCAGGTCCGAGCCTGTCCCCGCCTGACAGCGACCACCTCGCCCCGCCCCGCGCGCCAGCCACGGTCCCAGGCCCCGGCGTCCCCCTTCCCCCAGACGACCCTCTGGGACAGGCGAGGCGGCCGCGGACCCGAAGGGGGGTCGAGGGCGCCCGGGTCACCGCCAGCCTCGCGGCCCCCCCGGAAGAGAAATCCGCCCGGAGCCCGCCCCGCCCGCCCCTCCGCAGAACCGACCACGTCGGGCCGAACGGGGCGGCAGGCGCGCGGGAGGCTCCCCGCCACCGACGACCGGCGCGCCCGACGCCCCCGCGGCCCCCGCACCTGTCCCAGTTGGGGTCCCAGACGCCCGGCCCGGGGCGCGCGGACCCCGCCCACGCCGGCGCCTCGACCACGCGCGGCTCCGCGTCCCCGCCCGCGCGGGGCTTCCCCACCGCCACCGCCGAGAAGAGCACGGCGGCCGAGCCTCCGGCCAGGCCGCAGGCCGCCAGCTGCAGCGCCTGTCGGAACGCCATGCCCGCCTGTTCCGCGCCGGCCCTGCGCAGGCGCTCACGAGTGGACGGCGCGCCGCGAGGGACACGATTCCTCAGGTACCGCTTCCGGCCTGCGGAAGGCGCGGGGCCGGAAGTCCCGCCCCCGGAGCCCGGAGCCCGGGGGACGGGGGACGCCCCGGCCGGTCGCAGAGAGTTTTCGGGAGCGAAGTGGGAGAGGCTTTGCGGGCGTCGGCTCCGAGGCCTTTTCCCGGGTCCTGTGCTGAGGGCCCCGGCGCAAGTCAGGCCTGCCTTCGAGCAGCGAGCGTTGCCGCGGCGCCACCCGTTGGCCCCGCGCTGCCCACGTGGACCCACCTGCCGGGGCACAGCGGGAGCCTGGGAGCCGGCGGGGGGCGGGGCCGCGGAGGGGCGGGCGGGGGCGGGGCCGCGGAGGGGCGGGGCCGCGGAGGGGCCGCGGGGCGCGCGTGTGTGCGCGTGTGTGTGAGAGACGGGACCTCCGTGTCTGTGTGAGAGACCTGCCGGGGACTGTGTGCGTGTGAGAGCGAGACGGGGTGTGGGCCGTGTGCGTGTCACGGGGCGCGTGCGGGAGAGAGCCGCGGGCACGGGGCGCGTGCGGGAGAGAGCCGGGCCGCCGCGGGACCGCTCCCGGCGGAGGCTGCGGGCGGGAGCCGGCGGCGGGACGGACGCGTCTGGTTGACGAGACTGAGCAGCCGCCGCGCGGCTCCTTCACCTGAGGTAAAACCCGCCCAGCGAAACTTCCTGTCGCAACTGCTTCGCTTTGGTTTTGAATTACTTAGTTAATTAACTTGTTTATTGTTTGTTTTTAACGATTTTATTTATTTATTTATCTATTTATTTGACAGACAGAGATCACAAGCAGGCAGAGAGGCAGGCAGAGAGAGAGGAGGCAGCAGGCTCCCCGCGGAGCAGAGGGCCCGATGCGGGACCCGATCCCAGGACCCGAGATCACGACGGGAGCCGAAGGCAGCGGCTCCACCCACGGAGCCGCCCAGGCGCCCCGAGAGTATTTAAAAATAAAAAAATGTGGGGGCGCCTGGGCGGCTCCGTGGGTGCAGCCGCTGCCTGCGACGCCGGTCGTGATCTCGGGTCCTGGGATCGGGTCCCGCATCGGGCCCTCTGCTCCGCGGGGAGCCTGCTTCCCCCTCTCTGCCTGCTTGTGTCTCGTCTGTCGAATAAATACAATCTTTTAAAATAAATAAATAAATGCTCTCCACACCCCGGGCCGGGCTCGAGCTTCCAGCCCCGCGCCGAAGGGCCCCACGGTTGACGGCGCAGCCAGCCAGGAGCTGCCCCACTCCCTTGACCATTTTTTCCTTGTGTGTTTTTAAGACGGAAAGAGCCCAGAAGGAGCAGCGGTCACCGGGAGAGGCAGGAGCAGGCGCCCCACTGAGCGGGAGCCCGGCGCGGCCCGTCTGAGAACGCTGCGATCAGACCTGAGCTGGAAGCAGACACAACGGGATGAGCCCCCCGGGCGCCCCGTCCCAACCGGATTTAAGCACACGGTTCGGTGGCAGTAGTACATTCACACTGTTGTGGAGCCGCCACCACCACCATCTCTAGAACCTTCTCACCCTCCCGGGGTGACTCTGTCCCTGTTGAGCACTGACCCCTCAGAGCCTGCCCCAGCCTCCGGCATGGCCTCTGGCACCCACCATTCCCTTTTCTGCCGGTATGAATCTGAGCGTTGGAGGACCTCGTGTCAGTAGAATCACACAGTGTCTGTCCTTTGGGGACTGGCTTACTTCACTTCGAGTGTCCTCAAAGTTCACCGAGTAGTCTATGTCAGAATTTCATTTTGAAGGCTGAGTAATACTCCATTTTATGGGTACAACACATTTTGTTGATCCGTCCATCCGTCAGTGGACATTGGGGTTGCTTCCACCTTTGGCTACTGTGAATAATGCTATGAACCTAAGTGTGCAAATACCTCCTCACGTCCCTTTCTGTTTTGGGGGGTGTACACCCAGAAATGGAACTGCTGGGTCACCTTTGTAGGTTTTTCAGTTAGGAGTTGACATGATGTGACTTATATTTTTAAAAATCTCTGGGTTTTGGAGAACGAATCTGTTACACAGAAGTACTCTGATCTCTGTTTAAACATGGTGTCTGGAACCCATACATTTTTGCCGGCTTCTTCCAGAAGGTTGCTTACTAAAATGATAGTAAGAAGATTTTTTTTTTCAAGTAGGCTCCACACCTAGCATGGAGCCCAGCACAGGGGCTTGAACTCACGACCCTAAGATGAGGACCTGAGCTGAACTCAAGAGTTAGACACTTAACCCACTGAGCCACCCAGGCGCCCCCCATAAAAAGATTTTAAAAGAGAGAAAGAAAAAGGTAAGTCCATAAGGAGAAACAACAAGATCAGTTGACAAATTTAGAAAGCTGGAAATCAGGTCATTTTAGATCTGAGAACATGGAATATCAGTTGCCAGCATTGTAGGAAACCAAGAAGTAAGCTTAGTTAGTCCAGTGAGTTTGAAAAATCTGGGAGTTACACGCAGTAGCCCCACCTCTGAGGAAGGGTGTGGGGTTGAACAAAGAAGGACCCATTGAAAAACCTGTAAGAGGCTGTCCTCTACACCCCTCCATCTCCTGTGTCTTCAGGTGAGTACCTCACCTCCGTCATGGAAGATGACTTTCATTCCAGAGGATTTAAACCAGAAGGACTCTGGACTTGGACACCGGACGGCTGAGACTGTGGTGCAGTAGTAGAGCTGAGATTACTCAGACGTGATGAAGTTCGCGTGCTAACGGAACCGCTAACCCTTTCCTTCAGTTTAGCTGCAAGAATGCTGGCCACTAGACTTACACAGCGCTCCACTCTAACCACGACCCTTCCCCTGGGCAAGAAATTAAAGAATTCCTCTCTGGGGAATTCTAAGAGAAAAAGGCCTCAGTTCTGAAAATGGGTGATCTCGGACAAAACCAGGTCCCTGCTCGGTCAGTCCACGGTGAGAGTACTGCCTGGTCACTCCGACTCTTAAAGGACGATGTATAATCAGCAGACTTTTGGGGAAATCCTGATTGGGAAAAAGAAAGCAAAACAAATGGAAAAAAACAAAACAGAACAAAAAACAACCATGAACCCCGAGGAAACAGAAACAGCATATGGGACATAAAAGAAATTTTAAAATAGAATATTAAGATCCAAGGCTATTGTGTCCATGAGAGGAGGACAGGATACGG
Source organism: Mustela putorius furo (assembly GCF_011764305.1). Taxonomy (NCBI): domain Eukaryota; kingdom Metazoa; phylum Chordata; class Mammalia; order Carnivora; family Mustelidae; genus Mustela; species Mustela putorius. Next base: position 1,862,593 of record NW_025421741.1, on the reverse strand, counting down.
AGTGTGAGAAAAGGTGAGGAGGAGGGTTAACGCAAGAGCAATAAGAGCAGAGCAAAGTCAGGGGAAAGGGTGGTATATGCTCCTCACAGCCTCCGAACGTCAGGGTGACGTCCTGCTCTAGAAGGGCCCCTTTCCAATGTCTCCATGTAGGCAAGCAATAGTATTGGAGGTTTTACCACAATTTTTTTTAAAGTGAAAAAAAAAGTCAGGGCAGGCCTCTGGCCCCCCATTTCTACCAAAGTGACACAATTGTTCTGAAAAATTACAATCACCACAGAAAATGGTGCATTTTAGTTTATTGTCATCCTAATTCGATTCAAGGTGACAAGGGAAGTCAGCACTACTGTATTTTATGACTAAGGCAGCATCACCTGAAGATAGTTTCTGCCTTTTTAAAGCACAAGATTCTTAGATGAAAGGATTTCTGCTTCTCCGTCTTCTGTCACTGATCGGGAGTCAGATCAAGTCCGGACTGGTTGTCTCTTCTGCTCCCTCGCCCTAGGCAGGTGGGTTCCTAGACGCACGTGGGCAGTGTGTCTGCGCTCGCTTGGGTCAGCTTCACTTCCCCAGAGAGGCCAGGTACATGTACCAGAACAGAGACACCAGGTTGGCAAAAAGCACTCGGAACTGCCAAGAGAACACAGGCCACAGTGAGGCCCTGACTGTATTTACCTGTATTTACTCTCCACCCCAGGACAAAGCTCATTTGTTGGTCCGTCCGTCCACCCACTGCCGCATCCACTGAGCCTTCACTTCGCACAAAGTACGGTGCTAGAGGGGTGAGCAGGACAGTTGGTGCCTGGGGACATTACAGGCTGGCAGAGAAAGCAGACGGGACTGCCCCCTGTCCGCTGAGCACCAGCTCCTGGCTCAGCTGCTCACCCCAGGGCTGGACATGTGGTGGCTTCCCTCAGCCCGTCGGTGACGCCCCGCCAGTCCAGGCCGTGGCCCTGCTTCCATGTTCTGGCAGACATACTCCCGCCTGAATTACTTTAGTCAGTGAGCCTCCCTGATGTACAAGCTCCATGAAAGCTCCATGTTCTACCTTGTTAGTCACAGTATCCCCAGAGTTTAGAGCAGCGGGGCATACAGTAGGTGCTCGGTAAATGCTTAATAAACTCCCCTGGCCCTTAAGCACTCACCTGCAACCACCTAACCTGGAAACTAATCACAGCCTCCCAGCTTTCTGTCCCAGGGCTGCCCAGAAGGGCCCCATTTTCCAGGCTCTCCCACTCTCCCATCCAGAGACCCCTTCATGTCCTCAGCCATTCTGCCTTTCCATGCCTTTACTTCCTTGTCTGTAGACCTTAGGGTCCATGGCCCATAGCCTTGGTTGCCTTCCCCTGTGGCTCCTTAGTTGTACTCCCCGGAAAACCCACACCTCCCCGCTTTGCTGCGGCCCTGTGCCCGCGCACATGAGGATCTCCGGTCAGCTCCCTCTGTCATTCTCTACAAGTCTACCCGGTCTTTACTTCCCTCAAACCCTTCCTACCTCCTCTCCCCTCCGTCTGACCCCGCCCTGCCCTCTGCCCCTCGCAGAGGAAAGCAGGTGTAGACGGGAGTCCCCAGCGAATAGGCACCTCTCTCCTGTCTTCGTAAGGATGGGCTTCCGTCTAAAGCACCTCTCTGCTTCTGCCCAAATTCCACGACCCCCCTTTAGGGTAGCGTCTGGCCTAGCTTCGAAGTCCTCTCCCATCATTTCTCCCCACCTCTTCACCGACGTCTCAGAGAATTTTGCAGACTTAGGGTTTCTGCTTCATCCACTTCTCGAATCACAGCCGTCTGGCTTTAGCCCTCACGGAGCCACTGGAACTGCTTTTGGGAAGGTCACTGATAAGATCACTGTTAAAACCAGTGAAACTGATTCTCATTTTGCTTTAAGCCTACCTCGTGTGTGTGTGTGTGTGTGTGTGTGTGTGTGTGACCACCCAGCCTGCACCTCCCTCCCTCTTCCCATCCTTCCAGTGGAGCTGCTGCTCGAGAGAATTCTGCCCAGGTCTCTCCTCTAGAGTAGGGGTGAAAACGAGTAGGTTACTTAAATGGTGGGCAAAAAAAGCTTAAGGTTGCAGTCATTGGAAAGGCCTGTTTGAGAGGCTTGCTCTTGCTTGGAGCCTGGGTACTTAGAGTTCCTGAGGGTTCCCCACCTTTCCCCAACTGCTAACAATGCCTCCTAGGCCTGGACTGCTTGCTAAAACAACATGGCTCACGGCGAGCACTTGCTCTCCTTGGGAGTCTGGAATTCTGATAAGTGCCAGGCAGAGGGTGCCTACATGACCAGCCCTCCCCAAAACCCCTAGGTGCTGTGTCTTTTCAGGGCTTACCAGGGGAAATGTGGCGTACACATTGCCGCATTTTGGTGGTACCAAAGCTCTTTTGGCAAGAGCCTGCTGTGTGTGACCCTCATGGGAGGGCGGGAGCACACAAAGCCAGCATGGATTCCTAGGATCCAGTTGTATATTGTTATGAGGCTGTAAAAAACCTAGGCCAGGAGTGTAGAGATGTGCTGAGTCCTTCTAGCATATCTCCAGCCCTGGGTCTCGTCCTGGGGCTGGACGCACAAGAGCTGTCTTTGGTGTGTCCTTAAAGGCAGTGCACAAGGGCAGGATCCTTCAGCCTTGCCCTGGTGAGCTGTTCCTGCAGCTTAGAGCCCCTCCAGGCTCCCACCTTGCTTAGTGCAGGAAGTGGGCAGGGGGGCATGGGGCAGTTTCAGCAGGCCACCTCAGAATGCACCCCCCCCAGGTGCCCAGAAGTGCTGAATCCCATCTGCGTGGCACCCCAAAGACTGCCCCACGGCAGGTCCCACTCTCTGCCTGCTGCTCGAGCACATCTGCCGTCACCGCACGAGGCTGCCCTTGCCTCCCCTGCACATCCTGCTTGGCACCTGTGTGCACTTACGACTGTGACCTGCAAGGCCAGGCCCTGGCAATACTGAACACTTGGAAAACTCACGGTGTTCCCGGACTGGGGGGCTTTGCAGAAACATTTCCGGGTGCAATGGATGAGGTGTGGACACCTGCTTCATCTGCCCAAATCCAGAACTGCTACTGCTTCTGGGCAGAGAAAAAGCCCCTGGCCATTCCAAGCTAAAACAAAGCTGGTGGAAGGTGAGGCCCCCTCTGGTTCTGCATGCTGCCAGCTGGCCCTCACCTGCAAAGGGACGTAGTTGATGTTGACAAACTGCGCGGGGGTCCAGACTTGCCAGTTCATGCACAGCGCTGGCCAGAAGCGTCTCCTTATCTGGACAGCGACCGCAGCTGCGTCTTTCCCCTGGAAAGGAGGGGAATGTGGATGGTGAGCAACTGCCACAGTGCTCAGAACTGAAGCTGGGCTGCCAAGGTCCGGAGGACCCCAAACCCTAACGCGATGGGTTTTAAAACTGGATTATGTTCCATTGCTATGCAGACAGCACACCTGTGGGCCTGCTTAGCACTGCAGCTCTAAGGAGCCAACACTCCGGCTGGGGAGTCAGCACCAGTGAGGCAGCCCACCTGTGATCCCTGCGTCCGCGGCCCTCGCGGGCCTTCCTCACCTGTACCAGTGACTGAACGCTGGGATTCGTGCTCTTGCCCGAGGGCACCAGAACTGCCATTCATGCCTCGGCTGTCAGTTCTTCCCAAAACAGTCTCCAAAGTGGATACATTTTCAAGCAAAACTTGAAGCTTTTTAAAAAAATGAACCCCAATAAATTGATTCTAAATGTCATCTGAGAGGATAAATGCCCAAGAATAGCCATCTCAGAGAAGAATAGCAAGGAGAGGCCTAAAACACTGAAGATTTGGAAAAAAAAATACTATGAGATGATGGTAATTAGAAGCTAAAAAGGGAAAGACATACAATGGAAACTAATAGAATCTGGCAAAAGACCAGAGTGCAGATGACGGCCTGCACGTTCGGGGCTGAGAGCGCGATGGAGGGGAGGTGTCCGAGCACAGGGGACTGTTCCATAAACGGTGACAAGACAATTCGCTATTTAAGTGAAAAGAAACAAGACAAAAGCAGATCTTCCACACATAAACAAAAAAATAAGAATGCTGGAGAAAAGTATAGAGTATTTCTATTATGTTTGTGTCTGTCAGAAGGTACATAACGAAATCATAAAAGAAGAAAGTAAAGGAGCACATTCCCAGTATCTTCCTTGAAGGAAGCCCACAAAGGAAAAAAAATGACAGATTTGGATACATAAACTTTTTAAACTCCTATATGGAGAAACACTTTGTAAATATACTTTATCTATATATAAATATAAATAATCTTTATCTGACTTCAAATGTTTAACTTTGTCTTCAGTTAAAAGACAAAAACCTAAAAAATGGGAGAAACTTCTGCAGTCTGTATTTGACAAGGGATTAATTTCTTTAATATATACAAATATACAATCAGTGAGAAAAAAAGCAAACACTGATAGAAATTAAGCAGTTCATAGAACAAATACTCTAAACATATAAAAAGATGTTCAACCTCATCAATAAATATGTATACGTTATTTTTTATGTAGCAAATTGCAAACTATTTAAAAGAAAAAGACATTCACGGTCATCAAGAATGTGGGGAAACAAAGCCGCGAGGGTTGGGCACTCGGGGTCACAAAGCCTGGGTCTGCCTGGACTCATGGGCTTGCAAACTATGGGATCTTAAGCCGTGGGCCTGAGCTTCTGCAAAATGGCCTCGACTTGCAGCTCAAATGGCACAAAGTACTCACTGCAGAGCTTGGAAGGAGCAGTCCGCGAACATCAGCGGTTTGTACTCTCCTGGAGCTTTGCAGGAGAACAAGCAAGGACAGCCTCTTTGGACAATGCTAGGATTTAACCAAACAGGAATCCTTACACGAAAGGGACAGGCATGTGGGGGAACGCCATGCAGTCAACATGTGGGATCTATGATCAGAGAAAAGCTGGACGTTGGGACAGCGTAGGGAATAGAGCCCATGATACTGTCATTCGAGTCGTGTGGTGACTCGTGTGGTGACACAGTGGGCAGAGAAGCTGAGTCACCGCACCCTAGAGCTGAAACTAACATACCATTGTGCATCGACTATATTCAAATTAAAAAAAAAATGGAGATGCAGAAGCATCTGTAGTCTGTGTGGTACGATGTGGTCCCACATGTCATTTATGTGCTGTGTACTTCACATACTTTGGTCCCATATGACCTATGCATTCAGGGTTTTGGTCTTTTAATGAACATATATTCCTTTTATATTTGGAAGAATAAACACCTCTTTTTACTCTCAGGGACTTACTACTAAGCAGTTAAGCGGAAGCATCTCCCCTGCTTCCCCCAGCAACACTTTAGAACACAAGGGGTGTTTGCCTCAGGAACAAGAACTCAAGATGCTGCTTTACAATAAAACCTGCAGGAGAAGGTAAGGGGGGCGGGGCAGGGGGAGCTAGTGAACCAGGAAGGGACTGGGCTGGGCAGAACCACAGACCTGCCTGGTGACTCCGTGTGAGCACACCGCTCACGTGGTGGGCTGTGATGTTTTAAATCTATGCTGACATTTAACCTCCTCAGAGCACTTCCGATGTTTAGGCGCTGAGTTAGCACAGGGTTCCGTAATACCGTCGGGGGTCTGGAACTTGTTTCATGAATTCCATCGACCCCCTTCTCAGAGTCCCGTCTGTATGAAACAGAATGTATGGGATTACCAAGGCACCAACTACGTGGAAATACACCTTTCAGAATACTCAGGAAGAGAACCTTAGGATAGATGAGTAGATGTGCTTCCGTATCGATACATTCAGGGACAAGACCTGAAGGCAGGTCGAAGGAGTGACGACACAGAAAAGCTATTCCGTCTGGAACAAATGATGCGTGATATTGAGATATTTGTGACTTCTTACTGGGGACCAGCAGACGCTGCCAGTGCAGCCGGAGTTTGTGTCTGACGTTCATAAAGGGAAGTGTGGGATTTCACTGGAGTCACTGGAGTGTCCTGAGAAGGTCACGGACCCTCTGATTTCCACCCCCGGACGCCAGGCAAAGGACCGCTGTGCCAAACAAAGCTACGGCAGAGACCAACCTCCAGGAAGCTCATGATGAGGAAGAACAACAACAGGAAGGCCGGTGCAAAGAGGAGCCGGTCCAGGAGGAGCCTCTTGACCCCAGCCAAGGGGACCTCGGAAGGGATCCAGTGCTCCATGAAGAGGTAGAAGAAGTGACTCAGGGGCCCTGTGAAGAAGAACCTGAGGCCCCATGGTGGGGGTGAGCAGGACTGCCATTCTCTGGGTGTGCCCTTCTTGGGTCCAGCTTCACCCCCAAATCCCAGGTCCTAAACCCTGCCTCCCTGTAGTCGCCCATCACTGGCCACACAGGTCTGGTCTGTGCGGTCCTTCTAAAAAACAGGGGATTTGACTCTGTTTCAAGCATTCCTTTTTTTTTTTTTTTTTGTCTTTGATAGACCTGCCTTGGATCTCCCATCAGTTTCCATGTGGCTACCTCCTTTCCAACACTGTCAGCTGGGAGACTTGGTCCATGACTGTTGGGGACAAGAACCCACCACCGTCCCAGCACTCTCCAGCCCAGGTCCTGTTTCATTGTCTTCAGAGTCTGTGTCACTACGTGTCATGATCTCTCTTGTTACATCAAATGGTGCCCTCTTGGGGCGCCTGGGTGGCTCAGTGGGTTAAAGCCTCTGCCTTTGGCATAGGTCATGATCCCAGGGTCCTGGGATAGGGCCCCACATCGGGCTCCCTGCTGAGCAGGGAGCCTGCTTCCTCCCTTCTCTCTCTCTGCCTGCCTCTCTGACTGCTTGTGATCTGTCAAATAAATAAATAAAATCTTTAAAAAAAAATGGTGCCCTCTCTGCCAGACAGAGATAAACGTCACAGGACAGGACCGTGCCTGTCTAATCACTGCACGTGGCCTGGCTCAGACAGGGTGCTCAGGGATAGTAAGCGGATGCATCCTTGGTGTCAGAGCTTCTCCTCCAACCCGCCTGGGCTGTCAGTAAGAGGGAGTCCCGGTGCTGTACGCGGGCTGGTTAGTACCGCTGCTCTGCATTCCCAAAGGGAGGGTACCTGGGACAGAACTGAACCCAGGCACTGCGGCTACTGGTGCAACAGACCTGTAGTTCTGTAGGAATCAGCACTAAAAAGATGGGCAGGGACCTACGGGTCTGCCCAATTCTGACACTGGAAGTCCTTACACAAGTGGTTCTCATTCGTTGCTTCCCATCCTGCCACAGGTTACGTAGTGCAGAGCAGGGCTCCTTAGGAGAGGGAAGAGACTCTTAATTTATTCTTTGTTCAGGGCTCTCTCCACTTGGGGTGGGGCTTGAACTCAGGACCCCGAGACCAAGAGCTGTATGCTGTACTGACTCCGACTGAGCTAGCCAGGGGCCTTAAGAGGGAACTGAAGTCTGGCAGATGGAAACTGTGAATGAGTATGCCGCCCAGGGAGTTTGGATGCATTCCTTCCCTCCAGGGCGACTGGCTTTAACTGCATTATGGAAACGTTGTGATGACCGCAACCAATATGCTTATAAGCACAAAGTGATATTTGTGAAGCTTAAATTGACAAAATGACTATTGGTGCAAAAGACTTCAAAATAATCCATCTATACCAACGCTACCATTGGCCAGAGAACTCGGGGAAGACTTGACTGGTAAAACTCCTGAATCTCTGTGCTCTTTGCAATTCCAAGTGGTTCAGAAACTGGACACTTTTCAGGATGCCTAAGTATTTATTTCCTGCATGCTTAAAACTACGAAAATAATGGAAGTAGCTGGCCATACTTGCATCTGTTTTCCTCTTTCCTGTCTCTGTGTCGAAAGCTAACTGAGTTTCAGGTGCGTTATCTGCCCTCAGATTCTCAGCCCAATGAAAACTGCCGCACACCCCCAACCCCTGAGCAATTCAGAACGAACACCCTAACACAAGTTCACGTTATCCAGCGTTCTGATTTTTTCCCATGCTATTTCAATGCATTTTAAAAATTATATCTCCATGGGGCATCTGGGTGGCTCAGTGGGTTAAAGCCTCTGCCTTCAGCTCAGGTCATGATCCCAGGGTCCTGGGATCGAGCCCCACATCGGGCTCTCTGCTCAGCAGGAAGCCTGCTTCCTCCTCTCTCTCTGCCTGCCTCCCTGTCTACTTGTGATCTCTGTCTGTCAAATAAATGAATAAAATCTTTAAAAAAAATTATGTCTCCAAATTAGATCATTTCAGAAACTTGATCTTGGTACCCTTGCTTTGTTCCAATTAGTCTGCTACTGGGTAGACCAGCCCCGTGGTGGAACTCACCCATAAACGGCATATCTGAGAGGCCCACTGACATCTAGCTTTTGAGAGCAGTTTTCTTTTTCCCGCTTCTTCTCAATCATCTGGGCCAGGAAGTTCCCAAGGGCTGACAAAATGCCACTGTGGACAGAAATGTAATCAGAGAACAGGAGCAAGCAGCAGGAGGGTGGCCGTTCCTGCATGTAATCAGCACGGCTGAGCTGACAGCAGCGTGGGTGGGGAGTGGGGGGGGATGGCTCCCTTCTAAAGCAGCCCCACTGTACAAGCCCTACATCAAAGGGTGGAGACGTCGGGGCGCCTGGGTGGCTCAGTGGGTTAAGCCTCTACCTTCGGATCAGGTCATGATCCCAGGGGCCTGGGATCGAGTCCCGCATAGGGCTCTCTGCTCAGCAGGGAGCCTGCTTCTCCTCATCTCTCTCTCTGTCTGTCTCTCTGCCTATTTGTGATCTCTGTCAAATAAATAAATAAAATCTTTAAAAAAAAAAAAGAGTGGAGACGTAGAACTTCACTCTCACACACACACGCACACACACACTCTGCACCCATGCTAGTGTCCTGGGTGTGATGCTGCACAGCAGTGTTACAAAATGTTACCAGTGGGGGAGACTGGGCAAAGTGTACAAGGGATCTCCCTGTATTATTCCTTACAAGCGCATGTAAACCTACAACCACGGCAACACAAATTTCAGTAGAAAGGTGGAGTTGAGCCCAGTTACTCCAATACCTTCTGATAAGCTCTGTGTGCTAAGAAATCCAAAATTCTTTGTATGTCTTTAAGGACCTTCATATGATCCTTGGCTACCTCCTCCTCATCTGGTCCCTTCCTCACTGTTCATTTTTTGCAGCAACAATGGCTTTCCACTGCTCCATGGTTAGCTTGTTCTTTCCTCAGGACCTTCGCACCGGCTACCTCCGGCCAGAGAGCTTTCCCTTTCCCTTCCTGCACGGCCCATTCCCTTCCTTCGACCTCTGCACTTCCTGTCTATTTCTCACTAGAATAGAAAGCCCAGAGGGTAGGGGCCTTGCCTACCCACTTACTTGCTGCTGGTACTCGACACCCCGAAAGCATGCTGTCCGTGTTGATGAAAGGCTGCACTTAATAAGAGGGGACGAACTTATAAAATTAACTAATTAAAGCTAACGAAGGAGAGCGATGTCTCCCATAAAATTTAAAATCCCAAATCAAAGGGTGCAACGAACCAACAGACCCGGATGGGGGGCGGCTTTGGTCACCTTTCGCCCAAATGCAAAGCTGCAAGACAAGGAATGCGAACACCTGCCACCCCGCCCGGGCCGCCGGTGCCGCTGGAGGCGCGGACCTGACGCCTCTGACCTCGGAACGAGCGCAGGTGCCAAGGGCGCGGGCGCGCCGGACGTGGACCTGCGGCCCGCTCCCACGCACCTTTAGGAGAGGACCTCCAGGGCAGGGCCTGACCCCTCGTTCGGTGCGTTCCTTTGGTCGGGCTCCCTGGCAATGACCTGTCAGAACCAAACGCGCAAACCCGCCTACGCGGAGCTCTCCGGCCAGTGCGGGGCTTCGGGGGCCACGCGGGGTCTCGCCTTTCGCAGGCAGCGCGTCTCCGGGGCTGCGTCCCCGAGGCCGGCCGAGCTCCCGGCCGCCCCCCGCCCGAGGACCCCCTCCGCGGCCGCTCGGCGCAGACCTGGTGGCCGCCTTGGTGAGCACCGGGTAGAGGCGCAGGAGGCGCAGGTACTGGGCGAGCGCCCGCGGCGGCAGCGCCCCGAGCCCCTCCCGGGCCCGCAGCTTGGACGCAGCCGGCGCCATCGTCTCCCCGGCTCCGCGGCCGCCCCGGCCCCCGCCCCCGCCCCGGCCTCGGGTCCGCTCGGGCGCGGGGACGGCCTCCCATTTCCCGTCCCGCCGCGGCCCGCATCGCGGCCCGGGGCAGACCCCGCCGTGCGCCGCGCGCGCGTCCGCACACTTTTCCCCGAGTCCCTGTCCGGCCGCCTCCCCCCGGGCGCCCGCGGCGATTGGCGCTCGGCGGGGCGGGGCGCGGCGCGGCGGGGCCTCCGGATTGGGCGGCGGGCGCGGCGCTGTCTCGCGAGAGTTGGTGGGAGCGCGCCAAATCCGTCCGGGAGGGCGGCGCGGCGCGATGGTTCTGAGGAACAGCGGGCGGCAGCGCGCGGAGCCGGGCCCGGACGGCGAGGCCAGCCGGTGAGGGGCGGGGGCGGCGGGGGGCGCGGGGGCGGCGGGGGGTCGAGGCCAGCCGGTGAGGGGCGCGGGGGCGCGGGGTGCGGGCTGCCGAGTGCGAGCTCCTGGCGCGCGGCCGCGGCGCGGGCCTCCACAGGCCGCCGTCGTCCTGCGCTCGCCCGGGGCCGCGCTCCGAGGGCAGACGGCTCTGCGGAAGCCGGAGCTGACCCAGCCGGCCCTCGGTGCCTGCAGACCGCGGCGCGGGGGAGACCGGCCTCGCGGCTGCCGCGGCGCGCGCTCGTCGCCTCCTCTCGCTCCGGGCTCGCGCGGGGTCGGGGTCGGGCCCGGGGCAGCGCGCGGGGCCGTGCGGGGCGGTGGGGGGAACGGGGCGGCGGGCTTGCGGCGGGACGACCCGCGCGGCCGACCCCGGGGGCTGCGCGGTGCCGGCCGGGTGTGTGCGTGGGACCGGCCCCGGCGCGGGGCGGGTGGGCTTGGAGCGGGGCGCCCGGCCGGGGCGGGGACCGGCGTCGGTGCGCGTCCTGGGCTCGCGCTCGGTGAACCGAGACAGGTCCGAGCGGTGGGTCGAGTCGTCTCTTTCGGATCGTGTGTGCGCTGCGGACGCGCCCCTCGTAGCGGCAGAAGCGGACATTCCCGGTCGGTCGGTCGGTCACCGGTCACCGGTCCCGCGGGCGCGGTCGGCGGCGTCGGCACCGCCTGCGGACGACCCCGTGTGCGCCTCCCGCGCGCGGCGCCTCACTGCGAGTTTTGCTGCAGAGTTAGCGTCGGGTCCAGACCCGTCAGCGAAGCTCTCCCCCCCCCCCCCCCCCCGCCAGCTTTGCGGTTTCGGGGTTGCGGGATGCGGGAACGTCTTGTGTGGGACGCGTCAGTTTCCGGACCCGGAAACACCGACGATGCACCGAGAACCGTCCCTTTAAAAACGATGAACACAGGAAGCTCGCAGCCCCTCGAGCGTCTGCCTCGAGCTCAGGTCGCGATCGCAGGGTCTTGGGGCGGAGCCCAGGCTCGCTGCTCCGCGGGAGTCCGCTTCTCCCTCTCCCCTTGCTGCTCCCCCGCTCCTGCTCCGTCAAATACATAAATAGTATCTTAAAAAAAAAGGGAATTCCTGAGAGATCCCATCCACGGGTCAGCCAGTTTCCCCCGGTGCTGATGTCTGGGGCACTAGAATACGAGGTCACAAGCAGGAAATGGCTGTTGGAGCGATGCATGGACACGCGGTTACGTATGCGGGTGTATTTAGTTCCGTGCCCGTTGTGTGTCTGTGACCACCCCGTCAAGACACAGGGCCGATCTGTCCCCAGGCTCCCTCATGCTACCCTTTCAGAGCCACAGCCACCTTCATTCCCCCTCTTCCTCATCCAGGGCAGCCGCTAATCTAGCCTCCACCTCTGATTTTATTTCAAGAACTCTACGTAAGTCAGATTAGAAGTCAAATGATCAAAAGTCAGGTTGGCTTTTTCCACTCAGCATAATTCCCTTGAGGTCCATCTGAGTTACTGCATGAATCAATACATTTCTTCTGTTTTGTTGACGGGTAGTCTTCCGTGGGATGGATATACCCCAAATTAATTATTATTTATCCGTAGGTAATGTTTCGGTTGCTTCCATGTTTTGGCTATAATGAGTGAAGTGGTATGAATGTTCACACATGAGGTTGTTTTTTTTTTTTTTAAGATTTTATTTATTTATTTGACAGAGATAACATGCAGGCAGAGAGAGGAAAGGAAACAGGCTTCCAGCGGAGCAGGGAGCCCGATGTGGGACTCGATCCCAGGACCGTGAGACCATGACCTGAGCCAAACGCAGAGGCTTTAACCCACTGAGCCACCCAGGCGCCCCCCACACATGAGTTTTTGTATGAAAGAGTTTTCTTTCCTCCGGGATAAATGCCTAGGAAGGGGACAGAGGGGGGAGAGAGACTCAGTTTTGTGACCCTGAGATCATGACCTGAGCCAAGATCAAGTCAGGTACTGAGCTGACTGAGCCACCCAGGCGCCCCTCTGTGTTTTTAACATCCCCCGAGGCAGCAGCATCTAGCCTTGGTGCTTGTTTTCTTAGTGTTCTGGTTACAGAGTTGAGCGGGTTTTGAGGTTCCTGCTCCAGTCATGTTTCCAGTGACTCTTGTTACTTTGATGAACCGCTTTTGTCAAATAGGAGGTTTTTCAGGGGTGCATCGACTGTTGCATCCAAAGTGCTTACGCCGGGCGCACTGAGGTTGCAGGAGTGAGTCATGATCCGTGAAGACAGGATTTCCCTCCTTTCATTCAGGGACGATGGCCCCTCTTCCTCCGTCTCGGCACTTAAGCGCCTGGAGCGCAGCCAGTGGACGGATAAGATGGATTTGCGGTTTGGCTTTGAGAGACTCAAGGAGCCCGGCGAGAAGACAGGCTGGCTTATCAACATGCACCCTGTAAGCCCCTGGGCAGCGGCGCCCTCCTCGTGGCTTAGGCCTCGGAAGAGCGGGCGGCGCAGGCGGCGGTGGGATGGAGGGGAGCTCGCCTCCTTTCTTCTTCAGCATCACCGGCCTGTAAAGAGGCTACTGAGCCAACAAGGCTGAGGGCGTTCCCCGTTAACCCTAAAAAGTCTTCAAGAATGAGGGAGAGATTGCGAGAAATCCTCGCGTGGCAGGTGCTGTGCTGCGGCTCTCCTGGACGGGGAGTGTTTATGTGGGGTTGGAGAAGGAGTTTGTTTCTGTGCTCAGGCTCCCGAAGAGCAGGAGCAAGAGGGTTCTTGTACTGCCTCGAGGATGACTTTGTGCCTGTGTTGACTGATTCTCTCGTAGACTGAGATTTTAGATGAAGACAAGCGCTTAGTCAGTGCAGTGGATTACTACTTTATTCAAGATGACGGGAGCAGATTTAAGGTAAGAGCTTGAACCCCGAGAACCTAAGACCCACTCAGTGATGAGATGTAGCTGGGATGGCAGGTGTTCTAGGAGGAGAGGGGTTGAGAGGCTTCTGGTGTGCAGCTGCCCGAAGCCTCTGGAGACATGGGCCCCTTGGAGCCACATGGGTCCCCGTCTGAGATGTCATAAGAGAAGCAGCTTGGAAGGACTGAAAGAGGGGCACTTTTGTGTCTCAGACGCTGCCCTTGCCGTCCGTGCAGCTGCTGATTCTGGACCGTGTCATCTTGTAAGAGACTTGTGGGTACAGCGGCAAACAGCCCGTCTCACTTTTCTTTCTTCTTTCTCATCGCCCCCACATGGGTTGGCGGCTCTCACAGGTGGCCTTGCCCTACAAGCCGTATTTCTACATTGCGACCAGGAAGGTAAGCCCGCTGCGTAGAATCAGGCCACACGGCCGGTGCTTCATTTTATGGGGGGGATTTCAGGACTGAAAGTAGAGAGGGCTCTGGAGAAACGGGCGAGGAAGACAATAGATCTTACTGATAGGAAGTCCTTGCATTCTGATCTCGATGTAGGGTTGTGAACGAGAAGTTTCGTCTTTTCTCTCCAAGAAGTTTCAGGGAAAAATTGCTAAAATAGAGACTGTTCCCAAGGAGGACCTGGACTTGGTGAGTATCACCTGGACGCTTCAGGGTGAGTGAGGCTGGTCTGTCCTGCCTCTGGGGTAGAGCTGGGAAGAGGTCAGGTTTAGCACCTGTGGGCTGGTATACGGATGTTTGGTGACTGTCCGTATGTCCTCTTGGAGAATGTTAGTCGTTTAGTTGTGCACATGCAGAATTGGGCAAGATGCTTTGGACTTGCCAACTTTTCTGCTCAGCCTTTGAGTTGTTGTCCCCTTGTTTTCTTACCCCAATAAAGTCCTTTTCCTCTTGAACTCATGAGCATAATCTTACACTTTGTAGCCAAATCACTTGGTCGGTTTGAAGCGGAATTACGTTAAGCTGTCCTTCAACACCGTGGAGGATCTTGTCAGAGTGAGGAAGGACATCTCCCCTGCTGTGAAGAAGAACCGGGAGCAGGGCCACGCCGGTGACGCCTACACAGCCATGCTCTCCAGGTGGGACTTCTCGCAAGCAGGGCAGCCAGGTGGCCCTCAGGACTGTTGCCCATTCCTGCTAAGTTGAGGAGATGGATGGGAAGCAGGAAAACTAGCAACAAAGTTACCTTGAGGATCAGCTCTGTTCATTGTAGAAACACTTGCAAGAAATTAGGTAGAATTTCTTCTAAAAAATTTTTAGTTTATTTATATTTATTTATCTATTTTATTCTTTGGAGAGAGAGCAAGAGAGTGTGAGGGGAGGGAAGGGACAGAGGGTGAAGAGGAGAGAGAATTCTAAGGAGACTCTACTCCCAACACAGGGCCCAACCTGGGGATCAGTCTCACCATTTTGAGATCATCGCCTGAGCCAAAATCAAGAGGCGAACCCTCAGCCAAGCCACCCAGGTGTCCCAGCCTGGGTAGAATTTCTTACGTGGTGCATTTGTGTTCAATAAAGGGTGGTTTCCTGGGTTGTATTTTAGCTGTGCCTCTTTTCTTACAGAGGGGTGGAGTTGTGGCTCCAACGTTGAGTTGCTGTAATAGTAAAGACATTTTGGATTCCCAATGACACCCACTCCCTCCCCCTTTTTTTAAAGATTTATTTGAGAGAGAGAGTGAGTTTGAGCAGTGGGAGGGGCAGAGGGAAAGAGAATCCAAAGCTGACTTACCACTGAGCAGGGAGGGGTAGCCCAATGCGGGACTCAATCCCAGCACCCTGCGATTGTGACCTGAGCCAAAGGCAGATGCTTAATGACTGAGCTACCCAGGCGCCCCAATTTTTTTTTTAAAAAAGATTTTATTTACTGGGGCACCGGGGTGGCTCAGTGTGTTATGCCTCTGCCTTTGGCTCCGGTCATGATCCCAAGGTCCTGGGATCGAGCCCCACATCAGGCTCTCTGCTCAGCAGGGAGCCTGCTTCCTCCTCTCTCTCTCTCTGCCTGCCTCTCAGCCTACTTGTGATCTCTCTGTCAAATAAATAAATAAAATCTTAAAAAAAAAAAAAAGATTTTATTTATTTATTTGACAGAGATCACAAGTAGGCAGAGAGAGAGGAGTCCCCACTGAGCAGAGAGCCTGATGGGGGGCTCGATCCCAGGATACGGGGATCATGACCTGAGCCAAAGGCAGAGGCTTTAACCCACTGAGCCACTCAGACACCCCAATTTTTAAAATTTTTATCTTATATCCTATAAAATACATGTCCTAAGTGTGCATGAAATTTCCTATCTGGTCTGCTGCTTAGAGGAAGGTGTCATCCGAGGTCATTCTCTTAAGAAGAGCCTGTCTGGGCACGCTGCCACCTCGATTTACCTTCTGTGTTTACTCCACGTGGGCTGTGGTCTTCGTTCCTGTTCCACCCCCAAGCAGAGTGTAGTTGAGTAAGCTGGCCTTCTCTGTTTTGCAGTGTCCTGCAAGGGAGCAGTGTGGTTATTGATGAAGAGGAAGCCTCCAAGAAGGTCACTGACCAGTGGGACAACATTGTAGACATGCGGGAGTATGACGTGCCCTACCACATCCGCCTCTCCATTGACCTGAAGATCCACGTGGTAAGTGGGCCGTGCCTTTTGGGCAACCGGACAGTCGGGCAGTGACCCTGGAAGGATAAATCCATACAGGTTTACTGTACATACAGATACACCTCCCGGGACAGACGCAGAGCTTTTTCTTAACGTGCTCCCCATCCCGCAGGCTCACTGGTACAATGTCAGATACCGAGGAAGTGCCTTTCCCGTGGAAATCACCCGACGAGATGACCTTGTTGAACGACCTGTGAGTACTTTTTGCATTTCCTCCGTCCTGGCTTTCCACTTGTTTCTGGAGAGATTTCATTCAGTGCTGAAGGATGAATTTGATTCAGAGATTTGTTTTCTTCTTTTCCCTTAGGTACTTTCTTAAAAATGTAGAAAAAAAATTTTTTTGGTCTTTCTTTTTTTCTTTTTTTTAAGATTTTATTGATTTATTTGACAGAGAGAGACACAGTGAGAGAGGGAACACAAGCAGGGGGAGAGGGAGAGGAAGAAGCAGGCTTCCCGTGGAACAGGGAGCCCGATGCGGGGCTCCATCCCGGTTACCCTGGGATCAGGACCTGAGCCAAAGGCAGACGCTTAACGACTGAGCCCCACAGACACCTATTTCTGACCAAGCATAATTTTCACCCTGTGCTTATGTATCCCCATGTGATGTCCGTGTTTGAGCTGGGCTGGATCTGAACATTTGAGGGAAAGTGCTGACTTCCATTTTGGGCTGCTGAGAGCAAAGTGGTGTGTTGAAAATGGATTCACGACCGGAAGGCCTTGGTTCAGGGATGGCTCTGTGTTCTTGGGCGATTCTGCATTGCTCTTTGCTCATATCCAAAACAGAGATGTCATCTCTGTACCACGAAGTCGTCTCTGGGTTGTCACAAAGGTCAAAACAAGGTCACGCATTTTCACGCACGTCGAGACTCAGGTGTTCTATAATCCTAGGATTTTCCTCTCATGCTCTAACCACTTGTATGTGTTTAAGTTTTTGTACCAGCAGTGAATCGTGGCATTCTTGATACAGCTCAGTCAACCCCAGAATGCTGGTCTCACTTCTTCTGGAACCTCTCCCTGGGGCAGCGGGACTCCTTTAGCAGCTGGAGGCAGGGGTGGAGGTGGCAGGTGTTGGGAAGACGTTTGGGATCTCTAGAGCTTGGCTTGCTTTCTGTCCAATTTAATGAGACATTGTGTCCCTGCAGGACCCTGTGGTTTTGGCATTTGACATTGAGACCACCAAACTGCCCCTCAAGTTTCCCGATGCTGAGACTGACCAGATTATGATGATTTCGTATATGATTGATGGTCAGGTAAGTGGTACCTTTCGGGATGTATGTTTCACGGGAGCAGGAACCTTGTCTAGTCTCTAAATCAGGGCAGCATCCCCCTGTGTTTCCTGTATTTTGGGTGAAAAATTAGTGAGTCGAGTCCTGGAAAGTGAACAAACAAGCCATGGTCCTTCCAATAGAAGCTTGAGACACTCAGGGCTCTTCTGGGGGGAGCCGGGGTGACTTCCCGTTGCTGCAGATTGCTGCAGCAGGAGCTTCTGGGCCAAGAGAGAAGAGGTGTGTTTTGGCTTTATGTGTCCTAACTCGTGCCGATGGCTCACGTACTTCCCAGGGCTACCTCATCACCAACAGGGAGATCGTTTCTGAAGATGTTGAAGATTTCGAGTTCACCCCCAAACCAGAGTATGAAGGACCTTTTTGTGTCTTCAATGAACCCGATGAGGTAAAGAGGTGCCCTTGGTGGGTTGCCGGGGGGGCTCAGTCGTTACGCGTCTGCCTTCGGCTCAGATCATGATCCCAGGGTCTGGGGGTCGAGCCCTGCGTCGGGCTCCCAGTGAGGTGGGGGCCTGCTTCTCCTCTGTCTCCCCCATTTGTGTTCTCTCTCTAGTTCTCGGTTTTATTTTGTGGGAAAATAACATCTTTAAAGGGGAAAAAGAGGTGTCTTTCGGGATACTGCTGGTATCTGGGGTGAAACAGGAGGAGGCAGACTTGGCGCGCACGTAGCCTGCGTGGTGGCCCGCACAGGGTGTTTAGTGGGGTCCCTGTCCACACTGGAGGCAGGGGCGGCTGCGGGAATGACACGGTGACAGCTTCCTGACCTGTAGGAGGGGTGTTAGGTAACGGCTCGAAGAGAAGCAGCAATCCTCTGACAGCCGAGAATCATTATTGGATTTAGGTTCATCTACTCCAGAGATGGTTTGAACATGTCCAGGAGACCAAACCCACCATCATGGTCACCTACAACGGGGACTTTTTTGACTGGTAAGTGTGACGTCTTGCTTGCGGGTCACTCCAATGTGTTTGGGAGGGGGCGTTGCACGGGGGTGTAGATGTGCTCAGTTACAAGCGGTCGAGATGGGAAGAAAGTGGGAGAGGAGGGAGGGTAAGAGGGCCTGCTTGGCGGCCCGAGAAGCACCTCGCACTGTTTGAGAAGTGGGTGTGGGGGTTCCTGGGTCCGCTTGGGGTCCGCTGGGGGCAGTCTCCTATCTCTGAGGGAGCTAAAGGATGACTGCCACGTGCCCGTCTGTCTGCCCTCATCCCTAGGCCGTTTGTGGAGGCCAGAGCAGCGGTCCACGGACTGAACATGTACCAGGAGATCGGGTTCCAGAAGGACAGCCAGGGGGAGTACAAGGCGTCCCAGTGCATCCACATGGACTGTCTCAGGTAGGCCTGGCAGCTCGCTGCGCTGCTGCAGGAGGGCTTTCTGGGACGGGGTCCGGAGCTCCTTCTTGCACGTACTGGCCCTGTCCCCCTCCCTTTGACGGGGGAGGGTGGCTTCTGAGAAGTAGCTCCCACTGCCTTCGGGACGGTGGGCGGCTCTGGCTGGGTCTGGGGATGTGCTGTCTTTTACGTGGGCTCGCTATCCCTTCTACCAACAACCACGTTAGCGTCAGGCCTGGTGGGGAAGCCAGAGCAGAAAGGCCAGGTGGGTGAGGCCTTGGTGCAGTGGGAGCCCTCCACAAAGGTGGGCGTGCTGCACCAGGGGTGTCCAGCCTCGAGAGAGGCATTCAAGGGGGCTCCGAGTGCTGAGAGGGAAGGCAGGAGAGAAAGGCGGTCTTGTGAGCCTCCTGTACCCTGTGGAGAGGTGAGTTCTGGGGAGCCATTGACACACTTGGTCTGTTTTCTCTGCAGCCCTGGCGTCATGGTGCGTGGGTTGCAGTGGGTAGGCCGAGTCGTAATGAGGGCAGGATTGGGGGATCCATGAATGGGGGGCAGAGGCACATGAGGCACAGGGTTTGGGGTGGGCCTCTGGGGGAGCAGGGCTCAGCTTCTCAGCAGGCCTGGGAACCCCTTCACATGGGGCAGGGCGACAGAGGTAAAAGGACAGGTGGGCGCTCTCAGAGGAGGTGGCAGTACTGCGAGGTGACGGGGCATTTCTGGGGCGGAGGATGGCAGGAGTGAAGAGTGCAGAGGCTGAGGGAGCTGAGGCTAGTTGCAGTCATGAGGGGCTGTGGCTGCCAGGGACACTGTTGGCCATGGGACTGAGTTGACGGGCGGGCATGGAGACAGGCCCGGGGCGAGGGGCACAGGGTGCTTCTAGTTTCCACGTGGAAGGGACCGTGGAAGGAGAGAATAGGAGCTCGGAAATAGGGTCTGAGGGAGGGGGAGCGCAGCGCAAAGTAGAAGCAGCCCCAGGACGAGCTGGAGGGCCGGAGGGAGGCCGGGGGTGCGGGGTCCCGCCCGCTCACCTTTGTCTTCTCCCTCAGGGGGGAGGGCAGGGAGGAGGGGGGGCCGTGGGGCTTGGCGGACCGGCGCTCGCCTTTCCTCACCTTTGTGGGCTCCTCTGCAAGGTTGACCGGATCCGGGTGAAAGGCTTCGTGGGGTGTGCTCCCTGTGTGGTCTCGGAGGAGATCTTCGGGGCGCCGTTAGGACTGTCTGGGGTGCGTGCAGCTTTGCCCCTCTCCCGGTTCCTGGGCTTCGTCTCCGAGTCCTCTCTGACTTGGCTCTCGATCTGGTTCTCAGGTGGGTGAAGCGGGACAGTTACCTTCCTGTGGGCAGCCACAACCTCAAGGCGGCTGCCAAAGCCAAGCTGGGCTATGACCCCGTGGAGCTGGACCCCGAGGACATGTGCCGGATGGCCACCGAGCAGCCCCAGGCACGTGCGTCTCCTCACTGTGCCCCCTTGCGCTTGCCGCGGGGCCTCCGGGGCTCCTCGTGGCTCTTACTCTCTGATGTTCTCTCCTCAGACTCTGGCCACGTACTCCGTGTCAGACGCGGTGGCCACGTACTACCTGTACATGAAGTACGTCCATCCCTTTATATTCGCCCTCTGCACCATTATCCCCATGGAGCCCGACGAGGTCAGTGCCTCTCGTGGCCCCGTGAGCCGTTCTCCGCACGCTGCCCGAGGGCGCTGGCGCCCAGCCGCTGGTGTGGATGCGGCTGTGGTCTGAAGCCTGGTTCCCCCCGTAGGTGCTGCGGAAGGGCTCCGGGACGTTGTGTGAGGCCTTATTGATGGTGCAAGCCTTCCACGCCAACATCATCTTCCCCAACAAGCAGGAGCAGGAGTTCAACAAGCTGACGGATGACGGTCATGTGCTAGACGCCGAGACCTACGTGGGTGGCCACGTGGAGGCCCTCGAGTCAGGCGTGTTTCGCAGCGACATCCCCTGCCGGTTCAGGATGGTGAGCCCTTCCCTGGTCTTCCCGCCGAATGCTTGGTGGGGCCCAGAAGTGGCGAGGGCTGCAGCCAACCCTGACCGCTCTCCTCCTCCGTGGCCCATCAGACCTCCTCTGTTTAGCCTGCCCTTGGCAGAGGCGCTGCGGGGCAGGCGCTCAGCTCCTCTGGGGTGTTCCCCGCGGTGTCCCGTCCTGCCTGAGGTAGACTGGTTGGCGTGACGGCATGTCCCGTCTCACTCGTGTCCTCTCGGTCGTTGTGCTAGAATCCTGCTGCCTTTGACTTCCTGCTGCAGCGGGTGGAGAAGACCATGCGTCATGCCATCGAGGAAGAAGAAAAGGTGCCCATGGAGGAGGTCACCAACTTCCAAGAGGTAACGCTCCACGGGGCCGGGAGAAGCCGTCATCACGTGCCCTGCCTGGGAGACTGGCTTCTTTCTGTAGTGTGTTTGGTGTGTCCCTGCTGGGTGCTGGTACTTGATCCCTGAGAGGGAGGACACAGGTGTGGGTCTGCTTGGGGGAGGGACAGGACAGTTGTGGTGGTCGCAGGTGGTCTCCAACCCAGGGAGGTAGGAGAGTGTCACCAGGAGGCGGAGGGCTGGCGACCTGATTCTTGGAACATTGTGCTGGGTGGGTTTGGGCCAGGGGGCAGGGCTGGGTCGGGAGCCCAGATTGTTTGGACTTTACTTTGTAGGCAGCGGGGAGCCATTGGTTTTTATGTTTTGTTGTTGAGGACACTTTCAAAGTGCTGAGGCCGTTCCTGCAGGGACAGAGTAGAACACAGCAAATGTAACTCCCGTCACGCAAGGGCTAGAAGGCACCACCGTCGGCGCGCCCCGGGCCTGCAGGTCCAAGTCTTCGGGCGGGGCCCTTCTCCGGCGTGGCTGTTTGGCCCTGCTCAGCACTGTGGCTTGTTGAGCGACTCGTGGTTTGGAGTTTCTACCAGTTTTAGGGTTGATCTCAAGAAACATCTTGTACCAGACTCACTAGACAGAATTCAAATGAGAATGTGTTTGCGTCGTCTGCCAGCTGGGAAGTGCCGTGTAGCTGTTGTCCGCTCCGGCTGCCGTATGCCTCGGGAGCTCTCAGAGCGCGACCTGTGAGGCGCATCCAGGCCCGAATCCCGATGTGAGTTAGTGCCTCAGAAGGAACGGACACCACTTTGAAGTTGGAGAAGGGGCAACGTGAATGAAACCAGGGTGTGCTGAGCAGAGGCCTCCAGACTCCGGGCTCCTGGAGGATGTGGAGTGTGGCTCACGCGCTGTCTCCAGAATGTTCTAAAGGGCAGCCCGGCGTCCTTAGGAAAAGGGTAACAGGCCTATCGCTTTGTTTCTAAGGGACCATCTTGTCCCCGTGATGCGGACGGGAGGTTCCAGCTGGGGTCATGGTGGTGTGGGGCGTGTCCTCTGGGAACGCTGCCTCTTCGCTTCTCCCTCACTGTTAGCATTTCAGAGTGGAAGGTGGAGGGACTGTTCTCCTCATGATTCATTTGCCTAGAATTCAGTTAGGAACAGAAGGTATTAATGCTTCTAGTATGTCCTGTTCTGTACAATAGGTAACGCTCCTTTGAGTCATGGCTTCTTACAGTTTCTGGTGTGTTTTTTGTCTTGGCTTCTTTGGAGGGTTTTAGTTCTATTTTTGTATTTTTGTTATTATTTTTTTTAAAGATTTTATTTATTTATTTGAGAGAGAGCGAGCATGGGAGGGGAGAGGTCAGAGGGAGAAGCAGACTTTCTGCCAAGCAGGGAGTCCGATGCAGGACTCAATCCTGGGACTCCAGGTTCGTGCCCCAAGCAGGTGGCCTCGTCCACCAACTGCAGATAATGCAGTTGCTTAACCAACTGAGCCACCCAGGTGCCCCTTTGGAGGGCTTTAAAGAGCTTTTTAATACTAAGGGCAATTTTGCATTCAAGTGATTTTTCTCATATGACTATCAAATTTAACATATTTCATAAAAAAGGGGGCTACTCTCCTGGCTAGTCTTGGGTCTGTTTAGCTGTGTTTCCGTTCACTCCTGATGGACTAAAGCAGCGGTGGGCAAACTGGCCCACGACACCCATGCAGCCAGCAGCCCAAGAATGGTTTTTATGGTTTTTAAGATGCTGTGTATACATACACACATGCGCGCGCGCACACACACACGCACGCAGAAGAACGTGTGACAGAATGTGTCGCCACAAAACCTAAAGTATTTGTTACCTGGTCCTTCCCAGAGGTTTGCTGAGTTATTAGATTAACTTGTGGATATGCTCGTTCTCAAATTTGGGGGTTGTGTTCCTTGGTGTTGTGTATGTTTTGTGCAGAATGAACTTTTCAGTTAAGTCCCTGTCTGTGCTCTGATTTAACTCAGTGTTACATTTTGGGGGAGTGGATGAGAATTCGTGCCCATCAGGAGCCTGTTCGCGCTAGCCTTACATCATTGCAGTGACTTCTTTTTTTTTTTTTTTTTTAAGATTTTATTTATTTATTTGACAGAGAGAGATCACAAGTAGGCAGAGAGGCAGGCAGAGAGAGAGAGGAGGAAGCAGGCTCCCCGCTGAGCAGAGAGCCCAATGGTGGGGCTCGATCCCAGGGTCCTGGGATCGAGACCTGAGCCAAGGCAGAGGCTTTAACCCATTGAGCTGCCCAGGCGCCCCTGCAGTGACTTTCTTCTTTTAGGACCATATTTCCATTTCTGAAGGCTCTGTTGGGGTTTTTTTCTGATGTGCTGCTTTTTTTTTTTAAACTGTTCTCTTTTGTTTTAGAGTTTTGGTCTTTAGTGTTTTTATTCATGCTCGTTTTCCCGCGTTTGCTCTAGGAGATTTGTTCTCTGTCTCTCGGGGCTTCCTCCTCCGGAGTCTGCTCTCGGTCATGGGGGTCCTGGGGGTGCTCCTTCCGTGCTCAGCAATTTGGAACGTGAACTTATGCTCAGCCGGGACTCTCAGGTGGCCTGTCAGTGCTGTCAGTACTTTGATGCGGTTTCTGGCCTGGGGTCCCTTGTCATGTGGTTCCTTGGCCGGAGGGCTCCTGGACTGCAGACTGGAGGGACCAGCCCGTGGAGTAATGCTGGAGACCGTCTAGCATAGGGGCTCAGAGCATAGCACTTGGGCTGTGGGGACCCCTGATAGAGCCCCACTAATCTCTTGAGCCTTGTCATCTGTCGGGTGAGGAGTTGCTGAGGCTGGGGTGCTCCATGCCCTCACCATGCAGCTGCGGACAGCCCCCAGGAAGAGGGCTGTTGATACACCAGCCCAGTTCCTCACTCGCTGCACACGGCTCTGTCGTGCAAGGTCGCAGACGGTCTTCCACAGTGCTCCCAGCCCCAACAGGTCCCCCGGGGTAGCGGCTGCTGCACCCCGAGATGCTGTCCTCCTCAGGACTCTGTCTCACGAGGCTCCCATACCTCCACGTGTTGGTGACCATCATCTGCCGTCCTTCTGGGATCCATGGTGCTCGTTTTGTGACAGTCCATACACTCTAGAGTTTTCATCTTAGCCTTCACTATTTTGTCCTTTCTCCTAGGTGTGTGATCAGATTAAGAGCAAGCTCATCTCCCTGAAAGATGTTCCAAACAGAATAGAGTGTCCCCTTATCTATCACCTGGACGTGGGGGCCATGTACCCCAACATAATCCTGACAAACCGCCTGCAGGTGAGACCGATTCCCCCATCAGAGTCGAGCTCTTTCTGCACAGGCCCTGACTGACCCCCTCTTGTCCCGCCGCAGCCCTCTGCTGTGGTGGACGAGGCCACCTGCGCTGCCTGTGACTTCAACAAGCCGGGAGCAGACTGCCAGCGGAAGATGGCCTGGCAGTGGAGGGGCGAGTTCAGTGAGTGTGGCCCCAGAGCAGCGGCAGGGTGGCCGGGCGGCGAGCAGGCGCGCAGGTCCCAGGCACGGACTCCCCTCTGTCACCCTCCCAGTGCCAGCCAGCCGCAGCGAGTACCATCGGATCCAGCACCAGCTGGAGTCAGAGAAGTTCCCTCCCCTGACTGCAGACGGCCCAGCGCGGGCCTTTCACGAGCTGTCCCGCGAGGAGCAGGCCAAATACGAGAAGCGGAGGCTCGCAGGTGAGCGGCTGCCGGACGCGGCTCCTCCCCCCACGTGGGCCTCTGTGGGGCCATGCGGGGACGTCCCAGCCTGGGGTCCGTTAGACTGGATGTTGCACTAGGAGGGATCACTGTGAACCGCTTCTTCCTGCAGCCTTTCTTTATTTCTCCTTCAGAAGGTGATCTCTCCTTCCTATGCTCTTGGGGAGTTCAGCCCGGTCACCCTGGGGCTGTCCCATAATAGGATAAACCAGCACGCATCTTCTGGATGCCTCTGCTCCTTTGTGCCAGGCTAGAAAGCTGCGCTTGTTGGCGTCTGTTGCTTCCTGGCTTTCTTGGGCTCTGCCCAGGATGGCTGGTACCCACTGTGCAGTCTCTCACGCTCCCCTGCGCTCGCCGGTGCTCAGATTACTGCCGGAAGGCGTACAAGAAGATCCACGTGACCCGGGTGGAGGAGCGCCTCACCACCATCTGCCAGCGGGAGAACTCCTTCTACGTGGACACGGTGCGCGCCTTCCGAGACAGGCGCTATGAGTTCAAGGGTCTCCACAAGGTGCGTCTGCCCTTTGCGAGGTCCGAGCAGAGTCTAGATTCTGAGATGAGAATCCTTGCTGCTGCTGTCTGGACAGTGGTGACCGCCCCACCGAGGACGTGGGGCTCCCGTCTTTGGGGTGCTCCTGCGTGTGCAAAGTAATGAGAGCACATTTGTTCTCGCTTTGAAGAACTGAAGGCTGAGGCCTCGAAAATTTTCCCAATGATTGCTTTCGAAGGATTTATTTAGAGCAGAGGTCAGCACACTATGGCTGGACGGGCCTCTTATAAGTAAAATTTTACTGGGACCGAGCTGCGTCCCCTGCTGGGGGGTGGTGAGCAGCTGGGGCAGAAACCGGCTGCACGATGTGGCATTTAGTTTCCCGCCTCTGACGGGAGGGCTGGGAGCGCGATTTCTAGGGTTTCTAGATGGCTTAATCCGGGAGGCTCTGGGAGGCTCCACGGCCACACCTCAGTGGTCATAACAAACAGTAGTTTCACACTTGAGCGAATGGGGGTCTTTCTTCTGAAAGTCTTTTCACCCCAGACTCAGTAAGGCCCCCGCTCGGATAGACTCTTGTTATCACATTTTACTGTTACTACCTTTTTTGGTGGTTTCTTTTTTTTTTTTTTAATGATTTTATTTATTTATTTATTTATTTATTTTTTTAAATTTTTTTTATTTGACAGACAGAGATCACAAGTAGGCAGAGAGAGAGAGAGGAGGAAGCAGGCTCCCTGCTGAGCAGAGAGCCCGATGTGGGGCTTGATCCCAGGACCCTGGGATCATGACATGAGCTGAAGGCAGAGGCTTTAACCCACTGAGCCACCCAGGTGCCCCGATTTTATTTATTTATTTGACACAGATCACAAGTAGGCAGAGAGGCAGGCAGAGAGAGAGGGGAATGCAGGCTCCCCGCAGAGCAGAGAGCCCGCTGCGGGGCTCAATCCCAGGACCCTGGGATCATGACCTGAGCCGAAGGCAGTGGCTTAACCCACTGAGCCACCCAGGTGCCCCTGGTGGTTTTTTTTGTGTGTGTGGTAAGACAGACATAACCTAGAACCCAACCCAGTTCTGCGGCACTGGGGACATCCCCACAGTTGTGTGGCCTCCCCCGTCGCTCTCCAGAACTCTTCATCTGACAGGACTAACACTGCACCCATGGAACAGTAACCCCCCTGTCCTGCTTTCTGTCTCGGGGTTTAACCTCTAGAGCCCCCTGGGAGGTGGGATCATGCAGCGTCTGACGATGACCGGCTCATTGCCCTCAGCATCAAGTCCTGAAGCTTCATCCATGCTGAGGCCAGGGTCCGAAGTCCCTTCCTTCTGAGGCTGAGTGGTGGCCCGCTGTGTGTGCGCCCCACATTCTGTTCATTCTTCGCCTGCCCATGGTGCTAGGCCGCGTCCACATTTTGGCTGCTGTGAATGTAGAGGTACAGATACCTTCTTAGGTCCCTGCTTTCAGGTCTTCAGAGTGTGTGCCCCGTGGCATTGCTGGGTCTTAGGGGCATTCTGTTTTCAGCGTTTAGAGGAGCTGCAGCAGCGTCTCATTTTGTTTCAGTTAAGTAACTGAAGTTTTGTGGTTACGTGTCTCTCCTGGGACAGGGACTCAGAGTGCGGTGAGTGCGTCTGTCTCATTCTTTGTTCTTTGGAGGCTGCTGCATAGTAGGCATTCAGTGCATAGCTCAGTTGTTCTGCATGGGATGGGGAGTTGAGTGGAATATTTACAGCCTCCCCCGTGATTCTTTGTCGGTTGCTCTTACTAGGGGCCTCTTGAGTAGCTCCCGTTACCCTCAGTCCGGTTAACACAGACAGGCCTGGCCCCTCATCCTGGGGCATCTCGGCCTCGGCACAGCCAGTCCCATCACGGAAACCCACCCTGCAGTTCCTGCTGGTGAAGACTTGCTCCACCGCAGTGAAGCAGGGAGAGCAAATCTGCCCGTGTCATCTCACCCACGTCCTGGGGGAGATGTCCTCCAGCGGTGTCTTTTGGGCTCAGCATCTCAGGAGGTGCGGCCTGTGGGTGTGAAGGCCAGGTGTCACCATGTGCCCCTCTGGGCTGGCCCTGGGTGGGACTGGGGTCTGGCACTCCCACGCCCAGCATTCGTGATCCATGGCTTCTCGTCTCATTCAAAATCTGGAGAGCCTTTCATTCATTCCAGGTGTTTATTGTCTGTTTGATCAGCCAGGGGAGTGAAGGTGAGACGTTCTCAAGCAGAAAGGGAAGCGTCAACTGTTTGGCCACTGTGACAGCATCCACGTTAGCGAGCAGGGGCAGACGTGCAGCCTGGGCAGGGGCGAGGGCAGGTGCCCCTAGTATCCGTGCTGGTCACCCTCTATGTGGCGGTTCTGTGGATTTTGACAAAATCCTGTGTAATGACCATCACGGCGAAGACAACATTTCCGTTGCAACCATTTAGAATAGTGTAAGGTCTTTGGTTCTCTTTATCGAGTTTATCTTCTCCTAACATGCTAGGGGATCCGATAAGCAGGTGTTGGTCCGTCAGTAGGCTTATGAGTCATTTGTAACGCTGAGATGTTGTCTTTATTGGTGCACTTTGCTCTCTGCGTCAGCGGCTTCTGAGTTCTGTTGGAGAAGACCTGTAACTCAGCTTGTCCATGCGTTAAGTCAGGGTCGCACTGAATAACAGGATGATAATGGGAGCCCCTGGGCTTCTTGGGTGTCGTGACGCCCCTTCCTCTGTTGCTGGTCTCGGACGTGGGGTTCGTTTGTTTTTTCGCTCACTGCTGTGTTCCGGCTTTCGTCCCAGGAGGCTGACGTTGCCCCAGGTCTGAGTTGTCCAAGTGGGTTGCCGTCGTGTCTTCTTCTTGTTGATTTCACAAGAAATAAAAGCTCCTTTGTGTCCAGAACTCTTTTCAGGACATCTGCCTTGTACCAGGCAGTGCTGGGTTACCAGCTTGTCGGGACACGTGGGAGCCCAGGGTGTGGTTCTGGCCTGGCTGCTGGGTTGCGGGTTGTGCAGACCTGGGAGGGATGTGTGGGTCCCATACCCTTGTTAGGTTTCTCGGGGGCCGTAATAGCGCTGTGGTGTGTAATATGTCTTTATCCCTAGGAATTGTGTGCTGGACTCTCCGGGGGGCCGGGTCCTGATGTCTGTGCCTTTCTGCTGGCTGTGCCCATACAGAGAACGGATAAGGAAACATGGCCTAGGGGCGCCTGGGTGGCTCAGTGGGTTAAACCTCTGGCTTCAGCTCAGGTCATGATCTCAGGGTCCTGGGACTGAGCCCTGCGTCGGGCTCTCTGCTCAGCAGGGAGCCTGCTTCCCCCCACTCTCTCTCTGCCTGCCTCTCTGCCTACACACCCTCTCTGTGTGTCAAATAAATAAATAAATAATCTTAAAAAAAATAAATAAAAGGGAAAAGGGAAACGGGGCCAAGAGTCAGCAGTGGTTTCTCTGCTCGCGGCTATGGTCTTCCGTTGTATTGGATTTTGAAGTTTTCTATAGATTTGAAATTTTCAAACTCGTAAACCGTTGGGCCACTGACTGCGTGGAGCGTGAGCTGGAAGAGCCGAGGAGGTGACCGGTGTCTGTGTGGTCCCCAGGTGTGGAAAAAGAAGCTCTCCGCGGCCATGGAGCTGGGCGACGCGGCCGAGGTGAAGCGCTGCAGGAACATGGAGGTCCTGTACGACTCCCTGCAGCTGGCGCACAAGTGCATCCTCAACTCCTTCTACGGCTACGTCATGCGCAGAGGGTGCGCTCCCGCGGCGCGGCCAGGGAGGGGTTGGGGTGGGAGGGGAGGGGGCAGCCGCAGACACGTCGTCTCCCTGTCCCGGGCTGCGCACGGTGACTTGGCAGTTTCCAGTGGGTTTCTGGGATGGAGGCCATGGAGAGGGTCTGGGCAGCCACCAGGCCACACCGCGTGACTGATACAGGGTGTGAAGCTGTCTGAGCGGTCAGGAAGGCCAGTGTTGGTGGGGGGTCCTTAAAGCCAGGGTCCACTGTTTCTGGTGCACATGGGATGAGGTGGGATCCGAATGGTGGGTGAGAGCCTCGGGGGGAGGGGGTCATATAGGCCCGGGCACTGTGGGGAGGGGTCCCTGTGGGAGGGTCAGCATGGCAGCTTGGGAGAAGGAGAAACATGGGGCACTGGGGATTAGGTTCGAGTGAAAGTCATTTTATTTATTGTTACTTTTTTTTTTTTTTAAGATTTATTTATTTATTCCGGAGAGCGAGTACATGTGCTCCCGTGTGTGTGCAGTGGGAGAGGGGAAGGGGCAGAGGGAGGGAGAGAGATTCCCAAGCCGGCTTCCCGCTAAGCGTGGAGCCCAGCGTGGGCCTTGGTCCCACAATCCTGAGATGACAGCCCAAACCAAGCATCGGACATTTAACTGACTGAGCCACTCAGGGGCCCCTGTTGTGTGTTTTTTTGATGGCAGAGAAGGAGGAGTGGGAAGCCGGGCTAGAGTGGAGTCCTAGGAGCAGGAGCGTCGGGCCTCGGGTCGCCTGACGCCTTCCACTGAGACCTGTTTGGAGGCAATAAGGCAGATGCCTGGCAGGAAGCCGAGGCCGCCCGAGGGCTTGTGTTTTCCCTGAGGAGTTAGGATGAGCGTGGGGTCTGGGAGATGGCAAGGGCACAAGATGGCGCAGGGCACTGTGGAAGAGGCTCATGTGCGGCCACCTGGGCTGGTGGTGAGGGAGCTGCTGCCCTGGCAGTCTGCTGCCTCTCCCAGCCCTGTGCCCAGAAGGAGGGCAGAGGACTGTCCCCAGTCCTGAGCTCAGTTCCTCAGTGATTCTCTGGCCCTGCTTCGATGTCCCCTTCTTGGTTTCCTTCTCCTGACCTCCTCCAGTGACCCTTTCAGGGAGCCCCATCGGTTCCCCAGGCTATGACTGTCTTTCTTAGGGCTCGCTGGTACTCCATGGAGATGGCAGGCATCGTCTGTTTCACGGGAGCCAACATCATCACGCAGGCGCGGGAGCTGATCGAGCAGATCGGGTGAGTGCTGCACTCGGGTCAGCCGCCGGGAGCGGATAGCCTGGAGGGAAAGGCGGGCGGGCGGCTTGGGGAGTCAGCAGGTGGGCACTGTGTTTCCTGGGTCCACGGCCAGGAAGGACCTTCACACTGGGTTCTCCCTACGTGAAGGCCATGGTCCGGTCTCCATGTGGCCTTGTTTCTCTGTTTCTCCAAAGGAGGCCCTTGGAGCTGGACACCGATGGAATATGGTGCGTCCTGCCCAACAGCTTCCCTGAAAACTTTGTCATCAAGACGACCAGTGTAAAAAAGCCCAAGCTGACCATTTCCTACCCTGGGGCCATGTTAAATATCATGGTCAAGGTGAGCCTGGGTCTCCAGGGAGGGCCTGCTTCCCTGGGCCTGGATTCCTGGCACCACCCCCAACTCTGATGGGGATTGGGAGGGGGACTGTGTTGGTTCTCAGGCTTGTGTGTTCCCTTCTGAACACGAGACCGGCCTGCTTGTGCCGTTCAAGCTTCCCTAGAGCCCGAGGGTCTGTACAGAGTGCCGTGCTCACGCTGGAGTGAGTCTTCCTCTAATGCTTGTAACTTTTTATTTTGAAGTAGTGTCGGACTTAAGAGGTTTGTGTACGCTGTGGCTCGCAGCTAAGGCGTCCACGCTCACACCACACCGTGACCAAGCTGGAGTCTTTGTGTCTCCTGCATCTCCCGGGCCCGGGCCCTGTGCCGACGTGCGGGTCCTGTCTGCTCAGGTCCCTCCAGGCTGGCAGCTCCCTGTCTTCAAGGAGTCCTGGCCGGCCTCTCCTTCAGATTCGTGTCTTGTTTTTGTCGTTAGAATGAGGTGGTATGGCCTGTGTTTCCTCCTGTTGCTGCCCAGTGTCGGGATCTGCCCTGCTGGCCTCCCCTTCCCCGTCCCGCCCACTCCCCCACCACCTTCCTGCTGCTGCAGAAGCGTCTCGTGGGGTCATGCAGCCCACACCCCCGCGGTGGTGTCGCGCCGTGTGGCTCGTGCTCAACTACCAGAGCCACGCGTGCACGCTGGGGAGATCGCTGAGGGGACGCAGCTGTCCTGACTCTCCCTGATCTTCCCTGGTTTGAGTGTCTGTTGCTGGTTCTGTGTGGCTCTCCCCTCCCACATTCCTGGCGCGTGGATTACTTGGAATCCTTCTGTAGGGAAGCACCATCACCCTTGACCACTTAGCCCTGCTTAGTGACGCACTTGGTTGAGTCCTGCTGGGTTCTGGACTGCACTTCTTCCTCTGGCCGCTGGGGGCTCCTTCTCGTTGGCCTACGTATTCATCCTTTTTTTTTTAAGATTTTATTTATTTATTTGACAGACAGAGATCACAAGGAGGCAGAGAGGCAGGCAGAGAGAGGAGGAAGCAGGCTCCCCGCTGAGCCCAATGCGGGACTCCATCCCAGGACCCTGAGATCATGACCTGAGCCGAAGGCAGAGGCTTACCCCACTGAGCCACCCAGGCGCCCCTTGTCCACGTATTCTTGACGCATGCCTCTGTTCTGTGGTTTGGGGCTTTTTTTTTTTCTTTAGCAAACACTTTCATACTTCCTGGTCCTGTAAGGTGCTGTAGCCTTATGTTGAGTTTCCCCAGTCCCAGTCCCGTTTTTCTAAGGAGCCAGGTTCCTTTTACTGGGGAGAGTGTTGGAAACCACGGTCAGGTACAGATGCTCCTTGCTGCTGGGTGTTAGTGCTTCTAGCTCTCGCGGTGGCTGAGCCAGGAGGGAGTGTTTCCCTGACACCTTCCTTGTCCACACATGCATCTGGATTGATTTCTCTACGTGTGCGCTTTAAAACCGAAAATGTGAGTCCACACTCACCTGTCCAGCCCCAGGCTAGTCCCCTTCCTCGTTGGTAACGTCTTCCTGTGGTGAGAAGCCTGTCCCTCACTCTGGTGTGTTTATTTGTTGGGCCCTAGTGTGTGTGTGCACAGTGCCTTCGGGATTGTGCCATCACGTGCAGTGAACTTGCGGCTACAGCACAGCATGTGTGTGTAGTGTGTCTGTCTTCGGTCTGTACTACCCCGTCAGGACAGGGTTTGCCAGAGTGACGAGTCGGCCCGTCAGCGGGATTCTGCACAGAATGCAGCTGGGCTTGTGTCTTCCAGGCTGCGGTCCCTCTCGGGATTGCCCAGCATCCTGGCTGGAGATTCACTCTTCGTGGAGTGCAGTTCTGTGGGTTTTGACCCACACAGAGTCCTGTTTCCACTGCCCCAGAGCAGGACAGAACAGTTCCCAAGAGCTGCTGCTTTATCGTCAGCCCCAGACTCTGGCCACCCAGTCTGTTCTCTCTGCAGTGATAATTCTGCCTTTTCCAGAATGTTCTGTGAATGGAAACAAGCTGTATAAGCTTCTAGACTTAGCAGAATGCGTTCTGGTTCATCCCCGCCTGACGGGTGTCAGAACTTAACCTCTTTCTCTGGCCGAGCGGTGTCTGTTATACAGAAGAGCCCCCGTTCGCTGGTGCAGCCGGTCCGCAGAGGGCAGCTGTCATTTCCAGAATGGTGGGGAGTGAGGCAGCCTCTCTTGCCCTCACTTCGCAGGAAGGCTTCACCAACGACCAGTACCAGGAGCTGACCGAGCCGTCCTCACTCAGCTATGTCACCCGCTCAGAGAACAGCATCTTTTTCGAGGTTGACGGACCCTACCTTGCCATGATCCTTCCAGCCTCCAAGGAAGAAGGCAAGAAACTGAAGAAGAGGTAGGAATCCTGTAGGAATCGTGTTTGGGAAGAGAATGAACGGACGAGACTTAACCCATCTTGGAAGTGGACCAGGAGGCCAGATGGGAATCGTAGTTTTTTAACCTTCTTGATTCAGTTTGGAAACATAATACTGCCCCCTCTGCTCCCCACCTGCTAGATTCTGGTTCCATAGGCTGCAGGCCCTTTGGTCATTCTGTCAGAAGCAGGAGCCTTGGGGTGGAGAGATGTGTGCCGCCCGACGGAGGCCAGAGGGGAGGGTCGGACGGAGGGCCAGTGGCACGCAGCCAGCCTCCCGGGCTCCCGTTCACTGCCGTGCTTGCCCGTGATTCCAGGTATGCGGTCTTCAATGAGGACGGCTCCTTGGCTGAGCTAAAGGGCTTTGAGATCAAACGCCGAGGGGAGCTGCAGCTGATTAAGATCTTCCAGTCCTCGGTATTCGAGGCCTTCCTCAAGGGCAGCACACTAGAGGAAGTGTACAGCTCTGTCGCCAAGGTGGCCGATTACTGGCTGGATGTGCTGTACAGTAAGGTAGGGCCCCCCTCCTCTTCCCTGGGCTGCAGACGGCCCCCATGTCCCTGGCTCCGGTGCCTCCCGGAGTCCCTGTCAGTGGGACCCCCGTGTCCAGTGATGGAAGGCTTTGAAGAAAACAAATAGCGCAGTAAAAGCAGCTGTAGGACAGTGTACTAGTGGTCATGTCAACCTTGCTTCTCGCAATGCTTGTAGTCCCTGCAAGTGAGCGTGGGGTTTCCGTGGTTTAAACAGCAGGGCCGGCTTCCCTTCAACAGCGCCTTCTCACGGACAGCATCGTTCTCTGGCTGTTGCCGCTCGGCCTGTGTCTCGTCGTGTTTGCGCTGTGTAGCTCCCAGGACTGTCTACTGCTGTCGGGCATCAGTTAGGTGTATGGTTTCCGCAGCTGTAATGTCTCCTCGAACACTTTTGTACGGGTGCTCGTCCCTCCTCTATTGTGGTATTTGCTAAGAGGAGACTTTCTGAGTCTAAGGGATACTGGAATATTCTGGAACATTATTCTGCCTTCCTTGGCTCTGTGGGCTGTGGTAGCTTGGCATGTTGTCTTATTCTGTAGTGTTGACCCACACGTGAGAGTAACCACCAAGAGAGAAAAACACACAAAACAGGAGCCAAACAAATCTTACAGGATGTCGGGGGCACGAGGTCAGGGGCATGTGCGTGGGAGCCCTTAGGGCTGTTTGCTCCCTGACTTCTCATTGCTGAGGAATGCCTCGGCTCCGCACTCGGTCTGTGGCTCTCCAGCTTGCATTGTCTCTCTCCTCACTCCTCCTTTCCCTGATTTTCTCTCCCTTTCAGGAGAAAAATCGCCAGTTCCGTCTTTTCCCTTTTTCTCCAGCTTTGGTACTAATAGCTCACACATTTCTTAATGTCCTCACATAGTTTAATGACACGGCAGTTAGGGTTTTGCATTTGGATTTGTAAGTGTTCCTGTTCGCTGACGTGACGCAGCCCTGTCGCACGGCTGGGGAAAGTCAAGTGACTGGGCGAGCTGTTGCCGGTGAGCCTGGGGGGGCGCTGCTTGCCTTCTGCGCCACGGTGTGCCCGTTGCCTCTCTTCAGGCGGCTAACATGCCCGACTCTGAGCTGTTCGAGCTGATCTCGGAGAACCGCTCCATGTCTCGGAAGCTGGAAGATTATGGAGAGCAGAAGTCCACGTCCATCAGCACAGCCAAACGCCTGGCTGAGTTCCTGGGAGACCAGATGGTGAGGGACGCGGGCCTGAGCTGCCGCTACATCATCTCCCGGAAGCCCGAGGGCTCTCCCGTCACAGAGAGGTGAGGGTTCCCGAGCTTAAGGCCTCAGATGCTCGGAAGCTCGAGTCTGTTGTGGAATGTCTGTCCCTTTGTAGCAAGCTGAGCTTCCTTGGAAAGGGCAGGACGGGGCGCCTGGGGGCTCAGTCAGTGAAGCGTCTGCCTTCGGCTCAGGTCATGACCCCAGAGTCCTAGGAGCGAGCCCCACATTGGGCTCCCTCGTTGGTGGGGAGTCTGCTTCTCCCTCTGTCTCTCCTGTTCCGCCTGCTTGTGCTCTCTCTGTGTCAAATAAATAAATGAAAAAATCTTTTAAAAAAATGAAACAAATTACGTACAGAGTAAAGTAAAGAATTCTTTTATAGCAATAAGAGAAAGAGGACAGGAAAAGCAGGCAACAGGTAAGAACGGGCGGCTTGCAGGTGAGGAGCATGATGGCCAGTGCACGGAAGGACGTTTAAACTCACCGTAATCAGGAAGTGCGGGTTTTAGAGGCGTCGCTGGTTGGGAAGAAAGAGCGAGGATAGCAGTTGTCATCCTGTAGACAGGCACGTGGGTGACTGTCCCCTCACAGCAGGGCCCGAGCAGAGCGGTGCTGATTCCCCTCACGGGGGAGCACGTTTGGGGACATGCCCTGCCTCCCTGCCCCCGCGTTCACCTTGGGTTTAAGAGCGCATGTCGGGAAGGCCCTCGTGTCCTTCAGTCAGAAGACGGGCACGTGTGTTCTATGTGGTGAAAGGCGGTGTAGGCGTCGGAGTGATAGGACGGCAGCGGCGTGCTGCCTGCGGGGTGCTGCCTGCGGGGTGCTGCCTGCGGGGTGCTGCTCCTGCACGGCGGGACGCTCCCGCCTGTACCTCACTGACCAGCACGGGCGCCGCTCTTCTCGTCCCGGATACGTCTGGGCAGGAGGAGTAGAGACGCCTGTGTGGGCTCAGTAAACACCCAAGCAGGGATCTCGTGCATCTACGTGAGGACGGTCGGGGGAGCTGCACGGGACTTCCTCCTTCTGGTCTCTCACGGAAAATGGCAGGGCGTGAAGGCGGAGAGGACTAGGTGGTGTGTGCACCGGTGTCGGTAGTGTTCTTTCTGAGTGTCTTCCCGTTCACAAATACCTCCTCCAGTGAAAGGGTGATGGTTGCGCTGCTGCTGGGTAGCGATGTGAAGCCGGCTCCTTCTTCCGGGAGAGCCGGAGTCTTCCTGTGTCTCGCTCCCCGAGTGACATCTTCGAAACGTCTCAGTGCGTGTACACACGTGAATATGTGATTTACGCAATCTGTAAACCATGGCCAAACAACACAGACCAAATGGTGCCTGGTGGGGGGAGCGTGCGTTTGCCCACGACGTTTTAATACAGCGATGCATCATGTAGCTCGTCTGACGAACATTACATATTAGCTGTACTTTACACGAAGGGACATCCTGAAGTAACAGCACGGTTACAGACGAGGTTCTACACCCTTATTTCCATGTGGAATGCGTGTACATTGGTGAGCACTGTGACGGGAGTCGAGGAGATTCTGGTGTTGGTGACTTCTGTGCCTCTCTTCACCCAGGGCCATCCCGCTTGCCATCTTCCAGGCAGAGCCCACGGTGAGGAAGCACTTCCTCCGGAAGTGGCTCAAGAGCTCTTCCCTCCAAGACTTCGACATTCGGACAGTGAGTACTGACTTTGTTCCTCTGAGAGGTTTAGAAGGAAGCGTCGACAGCAGAGCGTCCCTGACTCGGGTCAGCATTTTGTCTGCAGTCTTTGGTCTTGTCCTCCCTGATACGTAAGGAGCTTGTTCCACTTCAGGAAAGCTCAGTGCCGGGGAGGGCCTGGACCCAGGTGCCGCGTTCTTGGGCTGGCTCAGCCCTGCTAAGTCTGGGATCCTAGGAGTCATTTAAGTGCTCTGTGGAATGGGTTTCCCTCTCTGTGAAATGGGTACGTTTCGTCCCAGAATTTCGAGGTGGGTAAAGCGGTCGCAGGAAGCGTTCAGCTCAGTGCTCGGTGTAGAGTGAGCACAGCGCTGCTGCTGCTCCTCTCTCTCACACCCTGTCGCCGTCCCCTTCCCGCTGCCCAGATCCTGGACTGGGACTACTACATCGAGCGTCTGGGGAGCGCCATCCAGAAGATCATCACCATCCCTGCGGCTCTGCAGCAGGTGAGGCCTGCCGGCACAGACAGGGCCCCAGGGGCTCCGTGGCCCCGGAACCCTGGGCCTGGCCTGTGCTAGCCAGTCGGACGGGTGATCCGTGCCCCTCTGTGTAGGTGAAGAACCCAGTACCACGCGTCAAGCACCCTGACTGGCTGCACAAGAAACTTCTGGAGAAGAGTGATGTCTGCAGGCAGAAGAAGATCAGTGAGCTCTTCGTCCTGGAGGGCCGGAGACAGGTAGTGCGCCCGGGACGGTGGGGGCCCTGCTGCCGCCATTCACGGGTCTCGGATGTTTCTTTCCTTTGTAAAAAGGTGCGCCTGACATTCGACTCTCTATTTTCCGCTGGGGGGGTCTTCTGGGATCGGATGCACTGAGCCGTCCATTAGGGAGACGGACTGTCTTCTGTGTGACGATGGTAATTGGACTCAGGGACTCTGAATCACTGTGCCAGAGACTTTGGTTTTCTAAACCAGAAAATAAAAACCTGTAGAGACCATAAAAATACTGAAAGGTGTAATGAAGGGCTTAGCTAAAATCAGAAGAGCCAAAAGAAAATTCTCCAATGCTGAAAATATTTTTAAAGATTTTATCTATTTATTTGTCAGAGAGACCGCAAGAGAGGGAGCACAAGTAGGGGATGGTGGGAGCCCGATGCGGGGCTCGATCCTAGGACCCTAGGATCATGACCCGAGCCAAAGGCAGAGGCTTAACCCACTGAGCCACCCAGGCATCCGGGGAATTAGAAATATTTAATGAGTACTGATCCTTGGGGCGCCTGGGTGGCTCAGTGGGTTAAAGCCTCTGCCTTCGGCTCAGGTCATGATCCCAGGGTCCTGGGATCCAGCCCCACGTCAGGCTCTCTGCTCAAGCAGGGAGCCAGCTTCCCTTTCTCTCTCTCTGCCTGCCTCCCTGCCTACTTGTGATCTTTGTTGGTCAAATAAATAAAATCTTTAAAAAAGAAAAGAAAAGAAAAGAAAAGAAAGTACTGATCCTATCAAAATTTGTGGTATGCAGCGAAAGAACACTTACATGCATGGTGTCTGTTTGCAAAGATGTTAGCAAACAAAAACAAGTAGGAGATCGAATAAGCATTCAACTGAAGAGTCTTAGCAGCGTACTGAGCTGCGGAGGGAGAAAGACAAGTTATGAAGGCAAGAGCAGGAAGGAGGGAAGTAAACAGTAAATCCCAAACCTTAGTCTTTGAAGAGACTTAGGAAATAGACAAATCTTTGTCAAGATTGATGAATCTTCTGGCTTTATTTTATTTTACTTTATTTTTATTTACTTTATTTTTGAGACTTTAATGTGTGGGAAGAGCAGGTTGCCGTGGGACTCCAGCGCCGCAGCTTATGGGAGGGTGTGCATTTGAGGGCATGCTGCGGAAGCACACAGTGTAGGGGAGTGACCGGCACTGTGCTGGCAACTGGGGGCTGGAGGGAGATGGACCTGTGCTTCACAATATTTTATTTCTTACAAAAAGGGGAGAGCCTTGGAGCAAATGTGGAAAGATGTAAGTGTTTGCTTCGTAGTCATGTTTGAGTGATGTTTTGTTCTGTCTTCACTCTTTTTTTTTTTTTTTAAGATTTTATTTATTTATTTGACAGACAGAGATCACAAGTAGACAGAGAGGCAGACAGAGAGAGGAAGGAAGCAGGCTCCCTGCTGAGCAGAGAGCCCGATGCGGGACTCGATCCCAGGATCCTGGGATCATGACCTGAGCCGAAGGCAGCGGCTTAACCCACTGAGCCACCCAGGCGCCCCATCTTCACTCTTTGACATTGAAAGTAGATTGGTTGGTGCACACTGTGGTGTACAAGTGTTTTATCCCATTCAGTTGACACTGTTCAGTTGACATACGGTATAATTCTCAAGGTGGAATTATCTGAGAGATCGTGGCATTTTAAGTCTCCTTTGGGTCTTTGCAGGTGGGCATAGCACAGGCTCCACAAGGCACGCAGAGCCTTGGTGCTCCCGACATGGAGGATTTTGGTCTGGTGAAGCCACCACACTCGGCAGTTCCTGTTGCCACTAAGAGGAAGCGTGTCCTCTGGGAGAGCCAGGAGGAGTCACAGGACCTGGAGCTGACAGTGCCCTGGCAGGAAATCTTGGGGCAGCCCCCGGCCCTCGGAACGACCCAGGTAGGAAGCTTCGGAGCCCGGAATAGCCGGTGGAGGAGGGGCAAGGACAGCAGGCGGGCCCACGCTGTGCTCGCTGTGCTCGCTGTGCTCGCTGTGTCCCGTGGAGTCTGCTAAGCAGCTTGGCTACCCCAGGATGGGTCTTGATCTCTGAGGGGGTCAGGAGTTGTCCAGTCCCTAGAAGAGATACGCGGGCTTGGAAGCCACGTGACATAGTCACCGAGGAGGGCGGTTTCTGTTTTACCGCGTGCTCCTCCGTTGCGTTTCTTCTGTCCTTTTCCTGACCTGTCGCACCGTCTGTCCTAGGAAGAGTG
Source organism: Mustela putorius furo (assembly GCF_011764305.1). Taxonomy (NCBI): domain Eukaryota; kingdom Metazoa; phylum Chordata; class Mammalia; order Carnivora; family Mustelidae; genus Mustela; species Mustela putorius. The sequence continues at coordinate 1,823,534 of NW_025421741.1, read as the reverse complement.
GCTGGTCTGGCTCCGCTTCCACAAGAAGAAGTGGCAGCTGCAGGCCCGGCAGCGCCTGGCTCGCAGGAAGAGGCGGCGTCTGGAGGTGGCGGAGGGCGAACCTGTGCCCGGGGCCATCCGGGACAGGCCCGCCACTGGCTTGGGGAGCTTCTTGCGCAGGACCGCCCGCAGCATCTTGGACCTTCCGTGGCAGATCGTGCAGGTGTGGACGGCGATCAGTGGGCGTGGGGTGCCTCCAAGGGCAGCAGCGCAGCCAGTGGGAAGGTCCCGGGGCTCCTCCGATGGTCTGGCATGGAGGGAAAGGATGGGCCTTTGCTGGCGAGCGCTTCCTGTGACGAGGCGACACACGCTGCTCTACGCTCCCTGCCTTTCAGATCAGTGAAACCAGCCAGGCGGGCCTGTTCAAGCTGTGGGCGGTCATCGGCAGCGATTTGTACTGCATCAGGCTGAACATCCCCCGCGTGTTCTACGTCAACCAGCGGGTGGCGAAAGCCGAGGAGGGGCCTTCCTATCGCAAGGTACGGGGCCGCAGGAGTTGGTGGTCTGCTGCCCGCTCGGCCTCTCACGTGGTCTCCACCCCGATGGAGGGGCCCCATAATTCGCAGCTAGAAAGCCAGATGAGCTAGGTGACCATCAGCGAGGTGTGCTGGGGCCTCTGTCTCCCGAGCTCCTCTTGGGGTGCTGTAAGAATTGGAGCTGTGTCTGTGGACTGCTCCGTGAGCAGAGCTGCCGTACTGTCCTGGTGCGCCCTCCTCTTGTGTCTCACGTCCATGGCGCAGGGGGGGGACTAGGTGGACACTGATCTGGGGCTCTTCTGACAGAAACAGCTTTGCTGGGATAGACCTCACGTGCCGCATGAGTCACTCATTTAAAATGTACATTTCAGTGGCTTTCGTGTGTATCGGTCACGCAGCCTCTGCTACAGTCTGCCTTGAACGTTTTTATGACCCTCGGAAGACTCCCAGACCTGTAGCCGCGTCTCCCCTCCCTCTGCCCTCGGTAACCGCTGGTGGCCGTTCTGCCCCTGCGTCAGCTTGTTGCGGATGTTTCCTGTAAACGGCAGCCGCGTGACTTCGTTCCACCCAGAGCTCCTTTACGGAGGCTCCGTGCTCATCGCTCGATTGGGTGCCCACAAGCTGATGTGTAGTTGAGGAGATGAGATGTGTGTGTTTGACTGGGAACTAGATTGCAGAGGCTTCCTGGAGGAGGTGAGGCTCGGCTCTGAGGAGGAGTCAGCAGGGTGTGGACCCAGCTAGGGCAGCAGATAGCAGGTGATCGGAATTCCTGTCGCTTCCTTGGATGCGGTGGGCGTGGTGGCTTCGAAGGAGGACATCTTCCGGGGATCGTTTCCTGTTCGGTGCCGTCTCCTGCTCCCCTCTGCAGGGTTTCCCCACTCTGTGGCTCCCCCAGACCAGTGCTCTGACCAGGAGGAGGTGGTTCCTCTCAGATTAAACTCAGAAGACAGCAGGACGGTAAACCAGGCGCATCTGCCGCCCTTGCCGTCGGAGAGCTCCTCTGCGGCTCAGGAGCCCCGGGCTGCTGCTCGAAGTCACCGCCGAGCTTTCAGTTTTCCTCGCAAGGAGGTTGGGCTCTAGCGGGTTCACTCAGTGGCAGTGGCACTTTTCCAGTGATGCGTGTCGTGTTGGAACGGACATCACCACTTAGCTGCCTGCTGAGCTCATCGCCCTGTTGTCACCAGGTCAGCCGTGCTCTCCCGCGCTCCAATGTGGTCTACAACCTCTATGAGTACTCGGTGCCCGAGGACATGTACCAGGAGCACATCAACGAGATCAACACCGAGCTGTCGGCCCCAGACATTGAGGGCGTGTATGAGACTCAGGTGGCTGTCCTCCCGGCTCAGCTGAAGAAGGGTCCAGTGGGGTGGGGGGGGGGCAGACGCGTGTGGGATGCACAGGCTAGCAAGCACGACCGTGGGCCCCCTCCGAGACCGTGAACTGCAGCAGCGCGTCTGCTGAAGACACACGGCGGCCCTCACGCTGCCTGTCCCCCCCCGCCCCCCGCCCCTTCTAGGTCCCGTTACTGTTCCGGGCCCTGGTGCAGCTGGGCTGTGTGTGTGTGGTCAATAAACAGCTGGTGAGGCACCTGTCGGGCTGGGAGGCCGAAACCTTTGCTCTTGAGCACTTGGAGATGCGTTCTCTGGCCCAGTTCAGCTACCTGGAGCCAGGTATGACGCGTGCCGGCTGCCCCGGCCTGGCCCGGCCCCCAGCGCGCCTCGGGCTGACGGCCGCGTCCTCCCCGCAGGCAGCATCCGCCACCTGTACCTGTACCACCACGCGCAGGGCCACAAAGCCCTCTTCGGCTTGTTCGTGCCCTCCCAGCGCAGAGCGTCTGTGTTCGTGTTGGACACCGTAAGTTCCTGGCAAGGGGAGGTCAAGCCTTTGCCGCCCGTGCCTGTGGCGGAGGGGGCCCTGCCACCCACACCTGCTGAGAGGCCTCACGCGGCCTCGGTCGGTCTAGGTGCGAAGCAACCAGATGCCCAGCCTCGGCGCTCTGTACTCAGCCGAGCACAGCCTCATGGTGGAGAAAGTGGGTCCCGAGCTCCTGCCTCCCCCCAAACACACTTTCGAAGTTCGGGCTGAAACCGACATGAAGACCATCTGCAGGGCCATCCAGCGCTTCCTGCTGGCCTACAAGGTGAGCGCGGTCGGGTCTGTGTGTGCGCGCCCCTCCCCCAGCCTGGGACCCTCCCCCCAGGCGCTTTCTTCCCCAATGTCCAGGAGGAGCGCCGTGGACCCACACTCATCGCCGTTCAGTCCAACTGGGAGCTGAAGAGGCTGGCTGGTGAGGTTCCCGTCCTGGAGGAGTTCCCGCTGGTGCCTGTGCACGTGGCCGATAGGATCAGCTACGGCGTCCTGGACTGGCAGCGCCTTGGGGCCCGGCGTATGATCCGCCACTACCTCAACCTGGACACCTGTCTGTCGCAGGCCTTCGAGATGAGCAGGTGAGCGGAGCGCAGGCGCTTCCTCTGTGCTCCCGTGCTCTGGCCGCTCCCCGTTTGCTTGTCCACTTCCTGGGGCTGACCCCATGCCCCCCGTGCAGGTACTTCCACATCCCCATTGGTAATCTGCCCGAGGACATCTCCACCTTCGGCTCCGACCTCTTCTTTGCCCGCCACCTCCAGCGCCACAGCCACCTGCTCTGGCTGTCCCCTACGTCACGCCCTGACCTGGGTGGCAAGGAGGCCGACGACAATCGCCTCGTCATGGAGTTTGATGACCAGGCCAGCGTGGAGATCAACTGCCCAGGCTGCTACTCCACGGGTGGGTGCTTGAGGCCCACGGGGTCCCCGCGTGCTGGTGCTTCTGCCATTTCTTGCCATTCCGTGGTGGCGGGAACGCCGAGCGGTGGGTGCTTCACGCTTGGCTGTACCGGTGTGGGAACGGAGTCTGCGGGAGCTTCCATGGCTGTGGGACGAGTGAGGGTGGGCTCCACCATCTGCTCGGTGGCCGTCTTGCCGGCCGGCCCTGGCTGCCGCGGGGAGCAGTGCGTTGTCGGAGCCTGCGCTTGCTGCGGCCGGGCTGCCGCTCCAGAGCTGGGGTGCACAGGGGGCGGTTTCTCTGCGTGCAGTGTGCGTGGAGCTGGACCTGCAGAACCTGGCCGTCAACACCATCCTGCAGTCCCACCACATCAACGACATGGAAGGGGCCGACAGCGTGGGCATCAGTTTCGACGTGCTGCAGCAGGCCTCCCTGGAGGACATGATCACCGGCAATCAGGCCGCCAGCGCCCTGGCCAGCTACGACGAGACCGCGCTCTGCTCCAGCACCTTCAGGTACCCGGGAGCCTGCGGCCCTGAGAGCCTCGCCTTGACCGTTTTTGTCCCGTCCTCTCCCTAAGCAGAAGAGCTGAGTCTGGAATCCAGAAGAAACATGAGAAGCTCTTGTATCCTCTGCCCTTGTTTTGGAAACCTAAGAGCTAACACACTGTCACTGGGGCTTTTTTCCGCCGTGGGCGGCAGAGCCAGAACCCCACGTGGATCCCGGCTCTCTCCTCCGTTTGCTGGGCTTTGCTGCCCTCGGGGCACTGTGCTCTGGCCTCCCTCCTGGGCCGGGAAGCTTGCCGTAGGTGCTGAGTGCAGAGGGAGGCCTGAGGGTGAGAGGAGGGCCCGGCAGTGAGTTTGGACAGTGAGGAGGGAAGAGGCAAAGGTGACAGAATGGGGCAGGCTGGTGCTGGCGACCGTGGGGACATTTGTGCCTTCTTCCAGGATCCTGAAGAGCATGGTGGTGGGCTGGGTGAAGGAGATCACGCAGTACCGCAACGTCTACGCTGACAACCAGGTGATGCACTTCTACCGCTGGCTGCGGGCCCCGTCCTCACTGCTCCACGACCCGGCTCTGCACCGCACGCTCCACAGCATGATGAAGAAGCTCTTTCTTCAGTGAGTGTTGCCGGGCCCGCTCCCGGCCAGGCCGAGCCCTTCATCCCTCGAACCAGAGAGGCGCTCAGCCAGCACAGCTGCCATCTGGAGCTCATTTCTGGGCTGATAGGCCGGGGTGGTAAAGGTCCTGGGGCGCTTAGTGCCGTCACCCTCTGTGCGGCGTCCTTCCAAGCTGTGCTGTGCGTCATGGTCTGTCTGTCTCCTTCTGGCACAAGTCGTCATGCCTTGTGTGTGCTGTGCTGCACCTCTCGTTACCAGTGGACCTTGGAGACCCACGTGTATGTGTGTTATCCTAATGGGTGCTCAGGCTCAGGCTGCTAGAGATCACCAAGAAGAACGGTTTTGTACCCAAGGTCATGCGAATGAATCTGCAGAATGACCTTCAGCGAGCAGAACTGATGCAAGGTCGATAGACAGTATATGACTAGCCAGGAAGATGCTGATCTGGTGGCCGGTGACGGTTGTACAGCTGACCGTCCTCTGGCAGTGACGGGACGCGTGTCCCTAGCCCACTGACGCGGGAAGGTGCTATCGGGATATACTCGTCGCCTGCAATCCTCCTTATAAATGGTTCTGAACTTTCTTTTCAGGTCCTTTTCCAATTTCTCTATAGTTCTGTTGACTTTTTCCTCATCTCTAGGAGTTCTTTCTACATAAAAGTTAGCCATTTTTGTGTGATCTAAGTTCTATGTTTTCTCCTGTCTTTGATTATGTGTGGTTTTGTTCGTGGTGGGTTTTGCCCTGCAGAAATCTTCATTCACTTTTGCTTCTGAATTTCAAGCGTATTTAGGATAGCTTTTTAGTTCGGGAATCAGCGTGTTGCTCCTGGGGTCTTGTGGTTTCTCTGCAGCTGTGACCGGTGGTTCTAACCTTCGTCTGCAGGCTCATCGCTGAGTTCAAGCGCTTGGGGTCCTCCGTCGTCTACGCCAACTTCAACCGCATCATCCTCTGCACGAAGAAGCGGCGGGTTGAAGACGCCCTGGCCTACGTGGAGTACGTCACCAACAGGTGTCGGCAGCGCCGGAGTTCTCCCTCCCGTCCTTCTCTGAGACGTTTAGCTTCCGCTGAGGGACGTTCCTGTTGGGGCTCGTAGCATGGATCTGTTCGTAATGAATGTTTCCTACGGTTGCACAGCCTTAAGAAGCCTTTAATTTACTTTCTTTTTTGAAAGATATTTGTGCTAGTATAGAATTACAGGTGCATCTGTTTTGAAAGTTTTAAAAATTTCTCTATTTCTTTCTGGGTAATTTCCTTCATCGTGTCCTTAAACTCGCTCGTCATCTCCCGCAGGGTTTGGCCTGCCGCTGGTCCCATCCCGCGGCCTTCTCGTGGCGAAAGGCCCGGTGGGGTCCTACGCATTCCTAGGGCCTGTGCAGCACATTCTGTGTTTATTCTAGTCTGTGACTACATTGAGGTCAGGTTTAATAACCTTTTATGTGGTCTGTTCTGCCCACGGTCACACTTGTGTCCGCACTGATTTGTGTTTGCTGGGTAGGTTTTTCTCCCGATCCCATGTCGTGTTTCTCTGCTCCTTGGCAGAGCTGCTGACAGCGATTAGACGCCAGCCGCTGCGAATCCGTGCGGACGCCCTGTGTGTTGGGTGCTCTTGTGTTTCGTTCTTCTGTGAATACTCCAGAGCTTTGTTACTAGGAAACAAACCGAACCTTCCGGGCACTTCTGGAGATTTGGAGGCAGGGTCAGAGCCGTGTTTAGTCGAGCACTCGTTACTCCTCGTGGAGGCAGGACTGTTGCGAGCACAGCCCTGGGGCCTCGTGACTTGTGACTCTCGGACAGTGGTGCAGCACTCGGTCGCCCTCGCCCCAGCTTCGTGTTGTCTTGCACACACGTGCTACACGCTCTGCTCCGCGTGCTTGGGGCACGCCCGGGGAGGCCCCGGCGTCTTCCGCAGCTCTTGTGTCTCTGCTCCCCTCGAGCACCAGTTCCTGCCACTCCCTCCTGGTTGGTGCAGAAGCCTCATCAGCGGCGTGTTTGTGCTGTTCCCTAGAAGCCGTGAGGAGTCATACGGTCTGAATCCACCTTAAGTTCGTCGTTAGGTGGAGGATAAGCGCGTATGAAAATAAAAAGGAAACTGGAGAAAAAGAGAGAAACTATAGATTGCACTGAAGCACTTTCTGTTTTGCTTCTTTTTAGCATCCATTCCAAAGAGCTCTTCCATTCCCTGACAATTTCTTTCTCCCGGTCCTGGGAATTTCTTCTCTGGATGGATCCCTCCAACTACGGTGGAATCAAAGGCAGCGTTCCGTCTCGTATTCACTGCGGACAGGTAAGACCCGACCATCTTGGAGCACTGGGGATCCGAAATGACTCGGGTCCGTATTTATCCCTTTGCACACATTTGGTGATTGCGGGCGGAGGGCCTGGTGTGGTCCCAGACTGCATCTCGCAGCAGCACACAGCAGAGCACGCTGCTTCTGCGGGGCCTGGGGAGAAGGGAGGAGCAGGTGGGCAGGTGGAGAACACAGCCCAGCCGCGGGAAAGACTCAGATGAACACAAAGCAGGGTAGGGGCTGAGAGCAGCCGTGGGGCAGGGGCTGGTTCAGATGGGAAGGTTGTGGGGCTGTAAGGAGGGGACAGGCAAGCCGGGTTGGAAGAGCTAGGCCGGGGCTAGTGTCAGACGGCCGTGACACCAGGGCAGGCCTGGGGCGGCGCCCACAGGTGCAGCACAGAGCAGCTAGGACCAGGCCACTTGGGACCAAACACCGAGTTGGAGATTTGACTTTTAGTGACAGAACGATTCTGAGCGGGGACGTGTCGGCCTGACTTCCACGAGGGCCGCATGTTGTGGGCAGTGCTGTAGAAGGGCAGGACGCAGTCAGCGAGACAGACTCGGGTGTGTTTGGAAGATGGAGGGAATAGGCCAGTGGGATGGGCTTGGGCGGCACCCAGGCGTGTGAAGCCAGGTGTCTGTTGGCAGGTGGATGGGGAGGACAGCAAGTGCGGGTGAGGGGAGCCGTGCTTGGCCGGGTGTGTGGTGGGCATGAGGTCCGCCTGCCCTCAGGACTGAGCGTGGCTGGGGAAGCGCGGCCTGTGGCAGGAGGTGTGCGGAGACATCATACCTGGACTGACAGAAGGCAGCAGTGGTTGCTGCTCTAGGGATGTAGGGGCCGTCAGCCCGCACACGCTGGGGAGAAGGGCCCCCTCTAGAGGGGCATCCGGTCATGTAGGAGAGAGCTGCAGTAGCGCCGTGTGGACTGGGGTCTCCGGCCCAGGAGATCTGGGATTCACACAAGAGAACTAGCCACCCGAGGTCACCGCTTGTGATCTTCCTGCCCTGGGAAGGGGGAGTTGAAGAATCTTGAAGTGAATTATCTGGAGGAACAAAGTGAGAGTCCCCGTCACCCTGGGTGGCGTGCTTCTGCCCTAAGGGACCCCTCCTCAGAGCCGTCCTGCGGGAATCCTGTCAGGCCCAGGGACTCGGGGGACTGGGTGAGCCTCACGGGACAGAAGGGTCGGGAGAGCCAGGTGGGGAATGACCTGGCTTCCTGCTGCTGGGGCCAGGACACAGCTGGGGCTGGGGCTGTGTCACAGCAGGGGTCCCCAGAAGAGGACAGAGAGGAGGAGGAGGAGGAGGAGGAAGAGGAGGCCGAGGCGGAAGAGGAGGAGGGGGACGGTGCGCCGGAGCCTGACGTGGAGGACAAGCTGGAAAACAACTGGAACATCGTGCAGTTCCTGCCGCAGGCAGCCTCGTGCCAGAGCTACTTCCTCATGATCGTGTCAGGTGAGCCGCCCGCCCGCCGCGGCCCTGGTGTGCGTGGGGACCTGTGCCCTGGCGGCGTGGATGGTCAGCCGCGCCCCAGCCGCAGGGCTCCCGAGAGAGGCCCTGTTTGCCCCGCGGCCTCGGCCTCGCCGCTGTGCGTGCCCCGAGGTCTTCCCTTCCCCTCTGGAGCAGACACACCTTCTGGCGCCGTCCAGAAGGTGCGTGCATGCAGGGGTCTGGCTCTGGGTGTGTGGCAGGCGGTTCTCCAGCCTCCCCAGCCGAGTGCAGGTCCGCCAGGGCAGCCGGAGTTCACCGGGGCAGTGAGGGTCCGCCGCGACAGCAGCCTGACCCTCAAGGCCGCGCTCTCCACGCAGCGTACATCGTGGCGGTGTACCACAGCATGAAGGAGGAGCTGCGGCGCAGCGCCCCGGGAAGCACGCCCCTCAGACGCCGGGGGCCCAGCCAGCTGTCCCAGGACGCCCCGGCGGCCGGCGCCCTGCCTGGTGAGCACGCCCCGGCCGTGTCCCGGGGTCCTGGGGCCCCCCCACTCCTGCCCTCCACGCCCCATCACAACACGGGGGACACAGCCGCCTCCCTGCCCTCCTAGGAATGATCACCTTCTCTCAAGACTACGTGGCCAACGAGCTCACGCAGAGCTTCTTCAGCATCACTCAGAAGATTCAGAAGAAGGTCACGGGCTCGCGGAACTCCGCTGAGCTGTCCAGCTTGTTCCCGCAGCTCCCGGGCTCCCACCTGCTGCTCAACAACCCCGCGCTCGAGTTCGTCAAGTATGTGTGCAAGGTGAGGCTGCGACCCACACCTGTGGGGCTGGGGCCCAAGGGGTCCATGGGGCGGGGCAGGAGGGCAGCCTCATGCATGGGGGGGGGGTGGAGAGGCAACCTCGTGCACAGGTGGCTCTGAGAGCATGGGGTCGTCATGGTGTGCAGGGCTGGGTGGGGAGGTGGCTGGGGCGGGAGAACGGCCTCATGTGCGGGGTGGGGGGGGTCATCTGTGTGGGGACGGGTCGTCCATGTGCGCAGGGCGGGAGCGGGAGGGTGACTTCGTGGGTGGGTGGGGGGGGGCGTGTGCTCGTGTGCAGGGGAGGCATAGTTGCCCAAAGGACATACTCAGGTGACTCCATCATCACTTGCTGCCCCATCGGGGCAGCTGCTGTGGGAGGCATTGGGGGTGAGAAGGAGATAAGACAGGAGAGACCCCTATCCTCAAGGAGCCTGTGCGTCAGTGAGGGGTAGGTGGGCTCGGAGGAACGGGGCAGGGCCGGGGACCTGGGTGAGACCCCATTGACTTGCAGGGCCTGGCCAGGTGCACCCCAGGGAGAAGGTCCATGCAAAGGCCCTGGGGTAGTAGGATCTGGGGGTGCTGGTGAGAGGCACGTGTGGAGTGGTGAAATGGTTGTGCGTGATCTGGTGGCTGGTGGGAGCTGGAACATGCTGTGATGCGCGTGGCGGTGGGGGAGAGCTTGCTGGCAGCTCCATGCCTCTCTGGGAAAGGCAGGCCGAGCCTGCCATGGGATTGTATTACCAGATGGCTCCCTCGCAGGTGTCACCTCTGCCGGAGAGAGGCTTTGCTGCGGGATCAGGTTATCTTCCCGCAAACTGCCTTTCGGGGCCGGGCTCAGGTGACTGCTGCTGCCGCCGAAGGAGTAGCTCAGTATGCCGTCTGGCCACTGTCGTGGACTGCACAATTTTCAATATCTGGATAACTTCCCTACAGTGAGATCTCACCGTTGTTCACGTGTGGTGTGTGAGTTTTGGCAAAGACCCACAGTGCCACGTCTCCAGCACAGTCAGGATGCAGAACGTTTTACCATCCTGCGAACAGGGCACCCGTCTTGGCATGCACCGAACTGTCTGTTCATCTGTCCCGTGTCCCTGTGCTTCCTGACAGGCGCGCGCAGGTCACTCTGTGGGGTGTGGCTGTGGGAGCTCACAGAGTGCTGAAGCCACTGGGGGGGGGGGCGGTTAAAACAGGCACCGCGGGGGTCAGCCACGCCTGCCCTGCCCTTCCTGGAGCCGCCCGTCTGGCCCTGCATGGTCATGTCCCTTTCCGTCTGGCTTCTTTGACTTGGCGGAAGGGGTCCGTGCTCCTTCCCCGTTGCTGCCCGTTCCGGTGCTCTCTGTCCTGCTCTGCGACTGAGAGGCGTCCTGTCGTGCGGAAGAGCCGGGGTTGGTCTTGCAGTGGCTGAGTACATCTGTTTTATTGTTGGATTTTTTAAGACTGGAGTTGCTATAAACATTCATTTCTTTGTTCTTGAAAGGTTTTATTTGAGAGAGAGCTAGCTAGAGAGAGCACAAGCAGGGAGGAGAGGGAGGAGCAGTTTCCTTGCGAGCGGGGAGCTCCGCGTGGGACTCGATCCCAGGACCGCAGCCTGAGCCAGAGGCGGACGCTTCACCCAGGCGCCCCTGCTCTCTCATTCTCATACAGGTTTTTGTGTGAGCATACGTTTCATTTTATCAGAACTTAAATTTTATGGGGCAAAGATGGAGGAGAGGGGGATTGTCTGGGTCTTGTCCTAGTGCGGACTCCTAAAGCGGCGGGTCCGGTTTGCATTCCCGCCGGCGGCCTATGAGCAGAGGCCAGCTGCTCCACGTGCCTCCCAGCTCCCGGGCATTTTCAGAAGTTGAGCTTTGCGGATAGGTGTGTGGTGGTATCTCATTTTTAATTTGTATTTCCCCAGTACTAATGATGCTGAGTGTTTTTTCACATGCTGCTTTTTTGTCCATACATCTTTGGTGAAATGTCTAAATGTTTTGCCCATTATTAAAAAGGAGGTCTTTTTTTTTTGAGGTCATGTTTCTTATTTTTTTTTTTTTAAAGATTTTATTTATTTACTTGACAGAGAGAAATCACAAGTAGATGAAGAGGGCAGGCAGAGAGAGAGAGAGGGAAGCAGGCTCCCCGCTGAGCAGGGAGCCCGATGTGGGACTCGATCCCAGGACTCTGAGATCATGACCTGAGCCGAAGGCAGCGGCTTAACCCACTGAGCCACCCAGGCGCCCCATGTTTCTTATTTTTGAGGGTTTTTGTAAACAAAAGATTATTTGAGAGTGGGGTGGGGTGGATATGAGCAGGGGGTAGGGGGAGAGGGAGAAGCAGACTCCCCGCTGAGCAGGGAGCCTGACGCAGGACTTGATCCCAGGACCTTGGGACCATGACCTGAGCCAAAGGAGACGTTTAACTGACTGAGCCACACAGGTGCCCCCTTATTTTTTAGTTTTAAGAGTTCTTCATATATTTTTTTCCAAACGTTGGTTTACTTTTTCAGAATTCTCCTAACAGTATTTTTTCGGTGAGTGGATCTTAACTTTAATTCATCAAAATTTTTTTTTCTCGGGCTCCTAGGTAGCTCAGTGGGTTAAGCCTCTGCCTTCAGCTTAGGTCATGATCCCAGAGCCCTGGGATTAGTCCTGCATCAGCTTCCTGCCCAGTGGGAAGTCTGCTGCTCTGCCCCTCCCCTGGCTTGTGCGCTTTCTCTCTCTCCCTCTTGCTCCCTCTCTCTAAGTAGATAAATAAAATATTTGAAAAGAAATTTATTTTTCTTAGAGGGGTGGGGCAGAGAGAGGTGAAGAGAGAGAATCTTAAGCAGGGCCTGGAGCCGGACACGGGGCTGGACTTCACAACCCTGAGATCATGACCTGAGCCAAAATCAAGAGTCGGAAGGTTAACTGACTGAGCCACCACTAGACTTTTTTTAATAGGGTGAGCTCTTACTGTCCTGTATAAGAGTGGGAGGAGGGGTAGAGGGAGGGTCTTCAAGCAGAGCACAGAGCCCGATTTGGGCGGGTGGGAGGGAGCAGCCGGATCCCCCGAACCATGAGATCATGACTTGGGCCAAAAGCAACGGTCGGAGGCTTCACGGACTGAGCTACCTGGGAGCCCTTGAGTTAATTTGTATGCGGTGTGCATGTTTTAGACCGAGGTTGGTATTCCTGTGTCAGTGTGTCTAATGATCCCAGTACTACTGATCTGAAAAGACTGGCCTCTCTGCATCGGATAGTCTTGGTGTCTGTGTCAAAGCTTACGTGGCCGTGTACACGTACGGGTCTTCTGGATCCCCATCCACCTCACTGTTTTCTAACCCACGTCGTCTTGAATTATGTGACTTTATCAGTAAGTCTTGGAAACCGGACAGTGTGACTGCTTCAACTTTTTTTTTTTTTTTTCCAAATCGCTCTGGCTAGTCCATCTAGTTCCTTTGCTTTCCATATAATGTTTGAATCAGTATATCGGTTCCCTACCCAGAGGAAAAAAGTCCTTTTAGAATGTTGGTTGGAGTCCTTTTAATCTAGATAATTTTAGGGAGGATTAACATCTGAGTGCTTAGAGTCTTAGCTCGTGAACCCCTGTATCTTCCCGTTTCTCTGGGTCATGTTCCATTTCTCCAGCAGTGTGTGGGGTTTTTGGCATATAAATATCGCACACGTTCGCACCTAAGATTTTCAGGTCGTTTGGTGCTATTGTGATGGTGCTGACTCTTTTAAACTTCAGCTTCCGTTTCTTCAGTGCTACTGTGTAGACACACACAATATTTGTATACAGACCTATCTCCTGTATCACATCTTTTTTATGCATTCACTTATCAGGGGACACTTGGGCTGCTGCCGTAATGGGCGACTCTAAATAATGCCACAGTAAATGTAGTGACAATGCGGTAGTAAATGTGATGATGCCGTAGTAAATGTAGGGGTGCACAGATCTTTTTCAATTAGTGTTTCCTTTTATCTTTTTTTAGTGTTTTCTTTTCTTTTTTTAAAGCAAATACCCAGTAGCGGAAGTACTGAATCTTAGGGCAGCTCTATTTCTAACTCACTGAGGACCCTCCACACTGTTTCCACAGCGGCCGCACCAGCACGCACCCCACCAGCAGTGCACGAGGACTCCCTTTTCTCTGCCTCCTCCCCACACCTGCTGTTTCTTGTGTTTCTTATTTTAGCCGTTCTGACAGGCGGGAGACGGCCCTTCATTGTGGTTTCGCTTCGTGTTTCCCTGATCACGAGTGATGTTGCGTGTCTTCTTGTGTGTCTGTTGGCCGTCTAGATACGGCATTGATTTTTATTTTTTTTTAAGATTTTATTTATTTATTTGACAGACAGAGATCACAAGCAGGCACAGAGGCAGGCAGAGAGAGAGGGAGAAAGAAGCAGGCTCCCTGCCGAGCAGAGAGCCCCATGCGGGGCTTGATCCTAGGACCCTGAGATCACGACCGGAGCCGAAGGCAGTGTAGCTCAACCCACTGAGCCACCCAGGCGTCCCGACGCTAGTGTTTTTGAAGAGTGATGGCATGAGCAGCTGTAGGGTGTCCGTGCTTTGGGTGTGTGCTTATGGTCACTCCCAGGCTCAGTCATCCCCCCTCCTCTCAAGGGCACCGGCATCAAGACTACAGATAGGGGCGCCTGAGTGGCTCAGTGGGTTAAGCTTTGTCTTCTGCTCGGGTCATGATCCCTGGGATCGAGTCCTGCATTGGGCTCTCTGCTCAGTGGGGAGCCTGCTTCTCCTCATCTCTTTCTGTCTGTTTCTCTGCCAGCTTGTGATTTCTCTCTCTGTCAAATAAATAAATAAAATCTTTATTTAAAAAAAAACATTGCAGATAAATAAATGCAGACTCCCCATGCGACACAGGTGGCGGCAGCGGGGGAGCCCGGCGAGCGAGCGGGGGGAGCTCTCCCCGCATGGGGTTGGGGCCCCCATGGGTGTGTGGCGCTTGTCCTCAGCACCTCAGCTCCAGCCTCTGCAACAGAAAACTGAACGTATGGTTCAGAAGGACTCAGCAAGATCTCTTTCTAGCAAAGACCTATAAAATCTGGGTCATTAAAAAGTGCCTATGTAGATCAGCTATAGTTCAATAATAAACAAATGATAATAATGCTGATAAAAAATAGCTTACTGAAGGGGCGCCTGGGTGGCTCAGTGGGTTAAGCCGCTGCCTTCGGCTCGGGTCGTGATCTCGGGGTCCTGGGATCGAGTCCCGCATCCGGCTCTCTGCTCAGCAGGGAGCCTGCTTCCTCCTCTCTCTCTCTGCCTACTTGTAATCTCTCTCTGTCAAATAAATAAATAAAATCTTTAAAAAAAAAATAGCTTACTGAAGAAAAGGAAGCTATTTTTTTTAAAGATTTTATTTAGTTATTTGACAGAGAGAGATCACAAGTAGGCAGAGAGGCAGGCAGAGAGAGAGGAAGGGAAGCAGGCTCCCCGCTGAGAGCCCGATGCGGGGCTCGATCCCAGGACCCTGAGATCATGACCCGAGCCGAAGTCAGAGGCTTTAACTCACTGAGCCACCCAGGCGCCCCGACGGCACTGATTTTTAAATATTGATCCAGCCTTGCGTTCCTGAGATCCGGAGTTACCACAGAGAGCACGCCTGACCAGTAAGTCCCTCTTGGTCAGGATGAGCTCTCCTCTGTGGATAAGTGCGTTCGGTTTATTGGTGTTCTATTGGAGATTTTGAGTGCACGTGAAGGCTGTTGGTCTGCTGTTTTCTTTACTGTCTTTGGTTTCAGGGTGCTCCCTCATAAAATGAGTTTAAATGTGTTTTCCCTTTTATGTTTCCCAGAAGATGCTAGTAGAATATTCTTGCCTAGATGTTTGGGAATTCACTAGTGAAATCTCTTTTCATTTTTTTTCTCTTTAATTCAATCCAATTTTTTCATCCGAACTTTATAATCTGTAGGTTTTTTTAGCCTAACAGGTTATGGATCCTCACTGTGCGCACTTGCAAATTTACCTCCTTGCCGTGGTCTACTTGTCTCGCTGGAGAGGGTGGTGGGCTTCAAGTTTGACTGTAACTCGTTCTCTCAAAAATGTCTTCCAAGCGGTTTTTGGTTCTGTGGTGTGGGAGAGGTCTCCAGAGATGTCGGTCCTGCCCTTTCCTCTCCTATCGGGATAGGGCTTTACACGCTTCCTCCGTGGTCTGCAGGCTTCCCGGCGTCAGCTGCACGGGTTCTAGTGGGAGACTGCAGAGGCTTCTCTAGGCGGGCGTGGGAGCCCCCCCAGCAGCGGGGCTTGAAATCCCCCACTCTGCGAGTGAGACCGTGAAGTCTCGTCGGTTTCGGACGACAGTCCGTGAGGAGGAAGGAGTCAGGAGGAGGACGGGAGGGCACATCGGTGTGCCCCAGAGTCCCCTGCAGCTGACAGAAACCGTGAGCCTTGGGATTGGGGCAGGGCCTCTGCACACAGGGCCCCACACCGAGGATCCAGTGGTGTGGCTGCCGCAACTCCCCTCCTCTGACGCTCCCCGCGGGAAAAAGGAGGGGCAGGGGGGTGCCGAGAAATGGCAGCTCCAAGAGTCCCCCGCACGCTTTCCCAGTCCTGACAGCCGGGAGGCCCGGGGGCCATCCCTGACTCGGGCTCCTTCTCTGAAGGTGCTGTCTCTGGACACGAACATCACAAACCAGGTGAACAAGCTGAACCGAGACCTGCTTCGTCTCGTGGACGTGGGCGAGTTCTCGGAGGAGGCCCAGTTCCGAGACCCCTGCCGCTCCTACATGCTCCCCGAGGTCATCTGCCGCAGCTGTAACTTCTGCCGGGACCTGGACCTGTGCAAGGAGTCCTCCTCCTCTCAGGTGCGCAGCGGCCGCGCCCTTGCCGTCGGTCAGGACGGGAGATGCTCTGGGCCCCCCCACAAGCGCCCGTGTGAGTTCTGATGTAAAAGGCCCTCGCTGCCACGGACCAGAACAGTGTCCTTGTAAACACACCTGGCGGTGGCGGTGCTCTGGGCCCACAGCGCCCCTGCGTGTACCACGTGATCCCTCCCCGGCCCTGGGGAAGGCTGAGCAGAAGGCTGCACAGAGAAGTGACCTGGCCCTCTCCTCCTCTGCCTAGGACGGGGCTGTACTGCCGCAGTGGCTCTGCTCCAACTGTCAGGTTGCCTACGACACCTCCGTCATCGAGATGGCTCTGGTGGAAGCTCTGCAGAAGAAGCTGATGGCCTTCACTCTGCAGGACCTGGTGAGCAGTGGGCCTGGCCCTAGGATGGCCCTTCTCCAGGCAGAGGCCTTCTGGATAAGCTGTTTGCACCCAGGAGAAGCTACTGCTGTGCACACTTCTCAAATCACAACCTGGTCCTCCGAGGTGACCACCCTGTGGTTCAGGCAGCGACCTTTTGACTTCTTATACGTCTCTGGGGTTCCTACAGGGCCAGGGCTGGCCCCACGGACCTTTCATTGTAGCAAGAGGGGAGAGACAGTAAGCAAGATGAGAGTGTGTAAGTCACGGGGAGTGTAAGGAGAATGGACGGGGAAGAGAAACAAACAGGGAAGTTTTCAGTGTTGGATGGAGGGATATTCCCGCTGACCGGGGACGTCTGAGCAGCGATCTGAGGGGGCGTCCTGGAATGCGGAGACCCGAGGACGGAGCAGGGGTGAGGAGCCCCCAGGATGCAGAGTCAAGGGTGCAGTGCTCACACTGAGGGGGTTAGGAAGCAGCTGTCACATCTGGATAAATACTCTCTCTCAAAGTCTCACATTTTATGCATGGTTGAGCTGAAGGCCAGGGCTGTGGAGGGCGGGGAGGTCCTGTCCAGTGAATGTGCCGAACGAGTGGCCACGGCTGGCGGTGACCGGCCTGGGCCGGGGACCTCCTCACCAGGGCTGCTCCTGTTGCAGATCTGCTTGAAGTGCCGGGGGGTGAAGGAGGCCAACATGCCTGTGTTCTGCAGCTGCGCGGGGGCCTTCGCTCTCACCATCCGCACCAAGGTGGGGCTCCCACGGCCAGCCGACCCTGCTGCCTTTCCCATCTGCCCGCACCCGCTTCTCCGCTGACGCGCCCGGGCCTGCTCTGCGGCCAGGTCTCACTGTGACTGCTCGTTTCTGCAGGTCTTCATGGAGCAGATTGGAATCTTCCAGAACATTGCCCAGCACTATGGCATGTCATACCTCATGGAGACCCTGGAGTGGTTGCTACAGAAGAACCCTCAGCTGGGCCAGTAGCGACTCGAGCCGTGTCCCCATTCTGGCCCTGACCTCCCAAGCTTGTGACCACGTCCAGGACGGAGCACCAAGGAACACCAGCCGCAGGGAGCTTTGGGGAGCAGGTCACGGGGCCCAGGGAGGCCTGAACCAACCGGAGCAGGAAGCGTCACCACCTCTGGGTTCCTTGGGCCCCCGCTGTGGTCAGGGCATCCCACTCTGGGCTTGAGCAGTGTTTGCAGGCCGGGGCCCTAGGACTGTGTCTTGCTGACTGAGCAGCCTCCCGGCTGTCCGGTCTCCCTTGCTGCCCAGGGTGGTCTCCTGTCTGGGCAGAGTCCCTGCGGGTCGCCTGGTGGGAGTTTGCGGCCCCGGATTTTGATTGCTTGTTACTGCAGAGAACATGCCCGATAGCTCAATGCCAGCAGGATTTGGGCCGTTTCCCGGGAATCCCGGTGCCGAACCCTGTGGGGACCTGGGCGTCTTTCACACAATGAGTTCCTGGAGACTTCCTGGTCACAGTAGGGTCTACAGGGGCCAGGGCTCATGTGACAACAGACCCCTTGTGTGCAGCAACGAGACTGGAATCTGCGCTGTGAGGAGTGTCCCACAGTGGCAGGGAGCCTGAGGGCCCAGGGGAGGGGCGGTGCACACCATCTGTCAGACTTCCGCGCTTTAGGGCCCGGGTTTGGGGAAATCATTTCTTCATGCGTAAGATTTTAGGTTTTTCCCTTCAGCTCTGAGGGGTCCACGTCTTGGGAGAGTTGGAGAAAGCAGCCGCAGCAGTGTTGTTGGGGTTGCGTGGTCCTGCTCTGCCGTCACCCTGGTGCCTGCCTGACCTCCCCAGGCCAAGCGGAGCATGCCAGCCCTGGGCCTGCTGCCCTGACCTGCCTGCGGCAGAGCGGCTAGGTCAGGGCTGTGGCCTCCTCAATGCTGGACGCTTGCCGCCAGCGTGTTCGGAGCGGAGTGAGGCCGCAGATGTGGGCCATGACGTGCGGCGCTCTGTACGGGTGGGGCTGGGCGAGGGAGAGCCCCAGGCCGTGGGGCCTACCTTCCGGTGACCTCGGGAAGACCGCTGGGCCGCTGCTCCCGCTCTTCCGTCGGTGGCCCGGAGGACCGTCCCCACACTTGGCTTCTGACTAAATGAGACTGGGAGCAGAAAAGGAACGGCCGAGTCAGGGAGGGGACAGGCAGGCTCGCTGAATTGTATGCGCAGACCCCAAATGGGCAGCCTCGGGGGAGCTCTGGGCCACTGTGGGCTGGAGCCCGGCTTAAATTCATCCTTTTTGTCAAACTTCTCAGTATTACACTGTGAACTTCATTTCATTCTTTGAGTTTTACATTTCTTGAAATTTTTATGGGTACACGTGCAAGGTGTCTCCATCTGTACAGGGACCAGGGACGGGAGGAGCAGCGGACATCGGTCCAGCCGAGTGCGTTGGCCCCTGGGTACTGCGCTTTGGGTGTGTCTAGGCCCCGCGGCCACGAGAAACCCGACACTGGCTGGAAGGTGGACAGAGCCTGCACCAGCCCCCAGATGGAGACTAAATCAAATTAGGGCTGGGTGGGTGGGGGAGGGGCTAACGAGGCTTCCTGGAAGCAGAGCCAGAGGGGCCCCAGCGCGGGGTGGGGGCGGGGCGGAGGGCCTGCACACTGCCCCCCGGCTTGTCCCTGCAGCAGGGCGGCTACTGCAGAGGCCAGCTTGGGGCCTGGGGCATTTGGGGCGGCTGAGGGCCCCAGGGTGACTCTCCTGCTTGAGAATGAGCAACCTGAACCCCTGGCCGTGGTCCTTGAGCTGCAGTCCAGCCCCAACTCGAAAAGCCAGTTTCTGCAAAACTAGAGCTGGATGTCAGTAAGCCAGGATGCTGCTGGCACTGGGGACTGGGCTCCTACCCTGAGGATTAGAAGGGTCCAGACAGGGGGCTAGGTGGGGGCTTCTCAGGTGTGTGTGACTGCTGGCCCAGGTGGGAGGGCTGGCTCTGGCCACCTGCCAGTGTCACTTGGACTTGGGGACTTGGGGGCCTGGGCGGGGTCTGAGCTCTCACTGGACCTTGGGAGCGATGGGATCCCAGCCGAGGTGATCTGTGGGAAGTGTGCCCATGCTGCCTCAGACCTGTTTGCCGTCCTCGTTGCTAGGGAAACCGCTGTCCAGCCAAGTTCTGGCAGCCCCTCAAGGGGGGGGCCTGGCCAGACAGGCACCAGGCAGAGTCGCTGAATGTAATGACCGCTGTGGCATGTCCGGGTGTGCTAACCAATTATCTGCAAGCCACATCCGCTGCTGCCGGCCTGTGCGTCCCCTCAACCTGGCCCTGCCTTGTCCGTCCCCCTCGAAGCATTCATTCCTGCCCTTCCCGCGGCCCTGTTGTAAGCAGGGCCTGGGGCGCTTGCACAGGTATTTGGAGCAAGAACCAGTGTTTTCCTTAGTGGGACTCTCATCACCTACTCCCGGACTCCCCTCCACCTCCAGAGTCCCCATCCTGTCCCCTATTTTGAGGTCTGGGTCTGGGGTGACACACCCACCCTCAGAAAGCTGGTAGGCAAGCTGACTGCCGGGTGGGTGCTGGGTGCAGTTGGGTTCCCTCTGCCCACGGCACCCCGCCACGGTCGGATGTCACCGTGACCTGGCTGGGTGTGGGGACAGACGCGTCCATGCACTCTGCACCCAGGCTGGTTAGAGGGAAGTCAGGACCAAGGGCGCCCACGTCTCCCACACGCAAGGACCCTCTCCTAAGGGTTTCTCTTCAGGGCCTCAAGATACTTTTCCTGAAAAACAAGGCCCAAGGGTCTGCTCACAGGTTTATTGGATTCTGGATGTGTGGTTTCTTGGCTACGAAGCAAGCAAAGGGTCTGGGCGGGGCGGGCTGAGAAGCCTGGGAGGGAGGTCAGCTGGGGACAAAGAGGCAATTTGACCCATTCCACCCCGGCCCTGGGGAATTCAGGGGGCCAGGCACATGGTGTTGGCCCACTGCCCCACTGCACAGGGGTCTTGTGGTTCCCAGTCACAGTGTCGAGGTGTGAGGGCAGGGCCCCCAGGCACAGCGTGCAGGTCTCCGTGGGCTGCCGGGGGAGCAGGGCCTGGGTCTCTTGGGACCACAGGCTTCAGGGCCCTGCCAGGCAGAGCCTTCGACACAGCATCATGGAAGGTATGTGGTGGGCTCAGAGCTGGGCCAGACCTCGGGGGTCTGAGAGTGTGGAGTCCTGCTGAGAAGGTCCGGAGGTGCACAGCTCTGGTCCCGCCGTCTGCTGGGGAGGGTCCGCCATCTGCTTGGATGGGGCGGAGGTGGGGCAAAGCCATGGGGACGGGGCAGCCAGAGCTTGGCCGGCCTGGCCGGGGTCTGCAGAGCAGGGGTGGGGTGGGGGAGGGGCCTGGCCCAACACAAGCGCCAGAGTCACAGGCCAGCTATCAGGGAAGCGTCTCGGTGTGCACACCTTGTCGAATTTCTTATGGCTGTACACCTTGTTCTTGTTCATAAACGTCAGCAAGATCCAGTCACACAGGAAGGAGCCCTGGGCCGAGACCCACATGTGAGGGCCCAAGAGACACCCCCCTCCACCCCGCCCCCACGCCCCCACATACCCAGCATGCATTTCCTTACCACCCCGATGGAGGTCAGTGCTGTGGCCAGATTAATGATGGTGGGAATCAGGCTGAACTTCCCTGCCTTGGGAGGGGAGGCTGCCTTAGATGATTGTGGGGTCTGGGGCAAGTGGGGCTCAAGGGTGGGTGGGGGAGATGGGGCTGTGCCAGCTCAGTCCTGGGGCCTGCCTGAGTCCCTAGTAGGCAGGGCGGGCTGGTTCACCTGTCCATGCACGATGACATCAATACGGATCCCATAGGCCTTGATGAGTGTGCGGGTGGCGCTGCCGTTTTCCTTGTAGTATTTGGCGAACCTGGGAAAGCATGACCCTGAGGAGCACGGTGGTGGGTGCTCACCCATCGCCCAACACGGGACGCTCCAAGACTCCACCAGCCCCGGAGGCCCTGAACCTTCAAGCACCTGCCCTGTCATCTCGGAGCAGCCAGGGCAGATGAGGAACCAGGCATCCCAAGACCAAGGTACCTGAAGTTGTAGCCAGAAGAGGCTGGGACATGTTTGGGGTCAAGCCTCCGGAAGGAGTACTTGGGGTTGCACTTTGACGCTGACAGGTCCAGGTCGCAGTCCCAGTTGATAATGACCCCAATGACGCCACCCTGCCCAGAAGTGGACCCAGAGATGGGTGTCAGGGAGGGTACAGAGAGGACCCTTGAGGGCCATGGGGTCCTGCCCTGAGACTGCATATGGGGTGCTCATCTTGGGGCACCTGGGGCAGCTCAGGGCTGAGAGCTGGGGTGCTTGGGTGGGCCCCACTGCTGAAGCATGAGGGGACAGCAGTGGCCAGCTATGTGACCAGGAGTCAATAATTTAGCAGGAGCCATGCATGCCCAGATGGGTTGGCTGATCACGTTTCTCCTTCATCTGTCTGAACAGGGCCAGGGCTGGCCAAGACGGCAAAGGGAGTGGGCAGACCCTTCATCGGCAATAGGGGTCCGCATCTGGAAGGAGAGCTGGCCCCCCACTGTGCCTCGGCTGCCCCCTCACCGTGTGAGCCAGCTCCGTGAAGTTCTCCCCTGCCCGTTCCACAATGAAGCCCAGCTTGAAGATGGGACAGTAGAGATCCGAGACCTCATCGAACGTGCAGCGCTTCAGGTAGCCGTCCTTCCTGTGCTCTATGTTGCCCCTGCAGACAGGGCCCAGCAACGGGAGGTGCCCTGCACCCACAAACCCCGCGCTCCCGGGAGGCAGCGCCCGTCCTCAGCCCATTGTCACAATACCCTCGCGGCTCTTACTTGGAGAACTGGAATTTAGGGTAGTGGATGCTGTTCTTGATGAGGATGGTGAAATTTGGGGCCATCTTGCCGAGAAACTGGCTGAGGAGGCACAGACTGGATGTGTTTAGTCTCCCACCCCAGTCCCCCACCCAGCACACCACGGCTCTGCTCAGTGAGGAGAGAAAGGAGTGGAACAGAGTAGTGCTGGGCTGTCAGCTGGGGCTCGGGCAGGAGGGGTCACCAGGTGCACACCTGACAGAGGCCCCGTCTTCCACCGGGCACCAGCCGGACACCTCGCAGGTTTTGGCTGAGCCTTGGTAGTAGGGTACGCAGCGCCCAGTCCGCAGGCCTGCGGGCAGATATGTGCTCAGGGTACAAGGGGCGCCAACCCATCCCACCGCTGTCCGGCGTGCACTGACCGTTTCCCAGCATGTCCAGCTGCCCGGGCACGCAGTCCACGTCCGAGTCACAGGTGGCGTTGCTGACCCTCATACTCTAGGGAGGAGACAGCTTGGTGAGGATCCCCACAGCTTCTGGGGCAGGCACAGCCGGCTCCCCTCCGTCAGCCCCAGCTCTGCCCTCCACCCGGCCTCACCTCTGGGCAGGTTCCGAGGGTCTGGGAGGGTGTGACCTCAATCCTGGTGATGATGCTGAACACGCTGCCTCCCTGGGCTCAGAAAGAGGGGATGGTCGGCCGAGGTGTGCGACGCAGGCACCCCTCGCTCCTTCCGGGGGGGCGCGCGGGGCGGGCAGACGCACCTCGGGGGGCTTCACGTACTCCTCCACGTCCCACACTTTGTGTTCGGAGAAGGTGATGCCCTTGACCTTGGTGATGACGGAGCTCTCGGGGCCCGTCTCGCTGTCCTGGTAGCTCTTCTGCACGATGAACACGTACCTGCAGGACGGGCACCGCTGCTCTGGAGGCGACCCGGGACCCTCCCCCGCCGCTCCCCGCGGCTTTGGGCCCCGGCGCCCCCGCGCCCCCGGCCCAGCCGCACCCACCACACGAAGTAGAGCAGGATGAGCAGCTGCACCGCGCGGTACACGATGCCCAGGCGCCGGTTCTTCACCACGATCACCTTGGGCGTCTCGTAGTCCCAGAACGCGGACCAGCAGCCGCGGGCCAGGCGCCGGGCCGCGTCCGCCCCCGCGGGGGGCTTGGGCTGGGCGGCCTCCATGTCCCGCAGCTCCGCCAGGGGCGCGGCGCGGCGCGCACCCTGCGGGCTAGGGGCGCGGGCAGGGGAGCCCCGCGGCACCGCCCCGGGGCGTGGCCTGTGGCGCCCCGCCCTGCCCCTCCCCGCCCCACCCCACCCCGACCGAGCCCGGGCTCGGAGCGCGCTGGGGCGCACCTGGCAGGTGCCGGCAGGTGGGCCCGGAGTAGGCAGAGCCCAGCCGGCAGCCTGCACCCCACCGCGCTCGGCGAGGGCCCGAGGACGCACCGAGGCCCGCACGTCCCTGGGGAGGACGCAGAGCCCTCGGGGGACTCGGTGGAGATGCGGCGGAGGAGGCGGCTCGGCCCCGGCGTCTCCTCGAGTCTCCGGCCGCGTGTCACGCCGGCGCGCGCCCAACCTGAAGGGCCGTCCGTGTTTGATACAGTTTCCCAGCTTGGTCGAGATGCAGGTGACTGACACCGCGGTGTGCAGGGTGGGAGTTCAAGGTGTAGGAGGAGGTGATTTCCGAAGGCAT